>NC_057805.1:69761180-70074967 GCF_018294505.1 Triticum aestivum
ACATTACCCATACTGCAGTGTTTTGGTAATTGATAAAGAAAATTTAGCATTGTGCTTCAAATGTTCTTATTGAAAATCGGAGTACCACGGACATGCTTCGAGATAGCATTGACATGGTCTTAACAAGCAAGGTCAGACTTTGGATACACAAAGGATCCATTAGGAACACTCATAGAATAAGTCTTATAATTTCCTCATGGAAGAATGGATAACCTTGCTAATAAGGAAACTATAACAATAGGGTTTCCGACCAGGTGTGCTAGGCATGACATCACCTTATTGGGCCATATAAACACCAACGTTTATAACTCTTGGAAACATGTTCCAACCATCATATCCGACCAAGATTCAGATCTGATTGGTGTCAGGATACCTCAGACTCGGGATGCCCGAGAAGAGAAAGGTGCGACACAAATTGACGAGATGACATTGTAGATTCTCGGGAAATGTACTATGGAAGCAAGTTCCAAGACAAGAGTTCATCATTAAAACCAAGAAGAGGATGAGGAGGTGGCTGATGGACTCAGTGACAATTCATTGAGATTTCCAAAAAGATGGAATTCCACAATTATGTGAATCAAGGACATAACATTTGCCATATCAAATGATATAAAGATGTATGCTCAAGGAAAACATACACAATTAGACTTTGGTTGAAAAGTGCACCCGAAATATGGGGTTAGGAAGCATGATCATTATTAGAATGGTGATTCGATAACCAATGGTCTAAGAATGAAATATCGACCATTAACTTCAAAGCAATATGGTTGCTAGAAGTTTTGAATCCGCACATCATAGCTCAATTGTTGGTTTTCCGGT
Source organism: Triticum aestivum (assembly GCF_018294505.1). Classification (NCBI taxonomy): domain Eukaryota; kingdom Viridiplantae; phylum Streptophyta; class Magnoliopsida; order Poales; family Poaceae; genus Triticum; species Triticum aestivum. The sequence continues at coordinate 69,762,000 of NC_057805.1, forward strand.
TAGAAACAACACCGGGACCAAGGGAATGAATGGAGATGACAAAAAGTATCACTTGTATCAAGAATTCTTAAGGGATGGTGAAATTCTCACGACATTCTTGACATAAACGGTGGTAATACTCCAAGGTAAGGAAGAACAAGTGCTGGATAGCAAGGATTATAACACGAAACACGAACAAGTTTGTGTTGAACGGAAGGCAATAAAGTGGTCGATGATAACACAAATCATTGAGGGCAAGGATGTATTTTCTCATCATGAATTCAATTGATATCCTGGAATAGCTCAGAATGCTGATGATGATCACGACATATTTGTAGAGAGATTTCATGAAGATGTAATCGATCAACAATGACACCAAGTCAAAGGAATGATGAAGCAAAAGGTTATTGGAACCATGGGTACAACAAAAACTCGAAATCAAGCTTGTTGTTCGAGGTGGAACGATAAGACGATGAAATCGACGTAAGGTTAGCTCATCGTCAAAATTGTGCTCCGGAAAGAAGGACCAGGTAGCACAGTTAAAATTTAGCACAATAATGATATAGCCGATCAGGCTAGGAATGACTTGAAGGATTATTAAACTCGTGAGAAATGAAAATTACTTAGAGTTATTGAATCAGAGTGCGGAATAGATTCACTTATCGGTGTTCTCGAGTGAAATAACTCAGACCCCGGGGGAAATCTGAAATCAGTGAGAAGCAACACTAGATGAAGACTCATAAGAAGCAACACAGTTCTTTATATTCTCAAGATACTGGAGGGTATTACTCGAAGGTAGATCAAAATAGAGGTTGGGAGGTGTATTGATTTGCAGAAGGCAAGTACTTTAACTTGTCTGAGAAATAGAGTCAAAGGGGAACAATCATGGTCGGGACAATGGTTGCAAAGGACCAAATCACAGATACCAGATGATATTATATCATGGAAATAGTTATTATTACAAGAAGCTTCCATGGTAGGATCTACATCGTGTCCATGGGCATGAACATAAAGGTTCAAGGTCGACTCCCACTTCTCCAATGCATAACCTTTCATTCACTTCTCATTTTTGAATGAGTTGTAGTGTTGAAATTTTATCTAGCAAAATACTAGAAGAGTATGACTCGTGAAAACTTCGAGTTCACACATATTAAGGAAGGCATAGGTTCAACCCATCGGGATATCATGGAAACATATACCACAAGCTTCAGGAGTAAATAACACAAGCTCAGAAGTAAAGCATGGTTGAAAAATCAGAGGGTACAATTTACCAAAGTCATTATATATCCGTGGAAAGGCTCACAACGTTATTGAATACGAAGAATGTTGTCGGATGAGATCCAACAAAGGATCCGGTGGTCCTCAAGGGATCTGATGTGAGCATCGGTACTCAACTAGAGGAAGAAACAATGCAAGGATATCAAATTATTGATACAACTGACTAATCCAAGCTCAAATGCAAAGGAGTTATGATTTCCAAATTAAGGGCTCAGAAACAAACGCTTTGATTAAGGAGGGATAAGTTGAGTAGACTTAGGGGTACAATCAATGGTAATTTGATTGGTCGAGAACCAGCTCATGTTTAAAATGACGTCTGAGCTGGAAGGATGAATTCTATGATCTGATTGAGGATTGCGAGCATTCGCAAAATATTGAATCAAGGGACTCGAAATGATAGTGACAAAGGATGTCAACGGAGCTTGCTAGAAATATGGAATTAACCATAGTGCCGGAAGGCAAGGAATTCAGAAGCAATAGGCTCCTGAGGATTTTCAGAAAACCAAATAGTATCCCGAAGAATTTTGTGAAACACAAGAACAACTAGGGATGAAGAAATCCTCGATAAATGTGAGGAATTATGCGTAGGTGTAATCATGCAGAAAAGAGCTGCAAGACAGTAAGCACAAAGGATTCTCGGAATAGCGGAAAGTAGTTCAGGGTATCTTGTACTAACAAGAGTAATCAAGAATGAAGGTATGGGTGGCAAGTATAAGTAGCTATCCATAGGGATGTCTCGGTGGTAGGGAATTGCAAACCCGATGAGCACAAGTTCTCGAAAGAACATCAGAGAGTATCTTCGAACTCTCCTGGTGCAGCAGGCGATCATCTGTAATAAGGGGCTCTCCGGGTGGAAGTGATCACGATATCCTAATGTTAGAGTTAGAAAAATTCATTTAACCCGAATAGAAGAGAGATCAGAGTCCCAGAGTATAGACGAGGAGTAAAAGATCCTAAACCACCCAAATGGCGACGTGGGCCCGTAAGCCACACAGCCATGTTAGTAAAAGTTTTTCAATGACTAGACTCAACTTCGGCCAAGGAGTTTGGAAGGGGATTCCTACAGGTAGTCGGCTCTGATACCAACTTGTGACGCCCCCAATTCAATCGTACACAAATCATGCACGCAAACATGTACGATCAAGATCAGGGACTCATGGGAAGATATCACAACACAACTCTAAAAACATAAATAAGTCATACAAGCATCATAATACGCTTGGTACTCGGACCTCGGCTCGAGGCATTTTCTCTACCCCTTCTTACCCTGGGGCCTCGAGGGATCGAATACAAGTGCTCGATCATAGACGAGTCAGCGGAAGCAACAATATCTGAGTACAGACATAAGTTAAACAAGTTTGCCTTAAGAAGGCTAGCACAAACTGGGATACAGATCGAAAGAGGCGTAGGCCTCTTGCCTGGGATCCTCCTAAACTACTCCTGGTTGTCGTCAGCGGCCTGCACGTAGTAGCAGGCACCCTCGGTGTAGTAGGGGTCGTCGTCGACGGTGGCGTCTGGCTCCTGGGCTCCAGCATCTGGTTGCGGCAACCAGGAAGAAAGGAAAGGGGGAAAAGGGGGAGAAAAGCAACCGTGAGTACTCATCCAAAGTACTCGCATGCAAGGATCTACACTACATATGCATGGGTATATGTGTAAAGGGGCAATATTGGTGGACTGAACTGCAGAATGCCAGAATAAGAGGGGGATAGCTAGTCCTGTCGAAGACTACGCTTCTGGCAGCCTCCATCTTGCAACATGTAGAAGAGAGAAGATGGTAAGTACACCAAGTATCATCACATAGCATAAACCTACCCGGCGATCCTCTCCTTGTCACCCTGTGTGAGAGCAATCACCAGGTTACATCTGGCACTTGGAAGGGTGTATTTTATTAAGTATCCGGTTCTAGTTGTCATAAGGTCAAGGTACAACTCTGGGTCGTCCTGTTATCGAAGATCACGGCTATTCGAATAGATAAACTTCCCTGCAGGGGTGCACCACATTACCCAACACGCTCGATCCCCTTTGACCGGACACACTTTCCTGGGTCATGCCCGGCCTCGGAAGATCAACACGTCGCAGCCCCACCTAGGCACAACAGAGAGGTCAGCACGCCGGTCTAAATCCTATGCGCGCAGGGGTCTGGGCCCATCGCTCGTTGCTCACCTGCATGTTGCGAATGCGGCCGGAAGCAGACCTAGCCTCCCTAATACAAAAGCAGGCGTTCCAGTCCAATCCGGCGCGCGCCGCTCAGTCGCTGATGTCAAGAAGGCTTCGGCTGATACCACGACGTCGAGTGCCCATAACTGTTCCCGTGTAGTTGGTTAGTGCGTATAGGCCAGTGGCCAGACTCAGATCAAATACCAAGAAATCGTTAAGCGTGTTATTTTAAAGTAACCGCGAACGCCGACCTGGGCCAGGCCCACCTCTCTCCTAGGTGGTCTCAAACTGCCCTGTCGCTCTGCCACAAAGTAACAGTCGGGGGCCGTTGGGAACCCAGGCCCACCTCTACCGGGATGGACCACCTGCCCCTTCAGCCCCCATCTCCGAACAGTATCATAAGTAATGTAACAGTATAAAGTATATAGCATATGCCCGTGATCACCTCCCGAGTGATCACGACCCAGTAGTATAGCATGGCAGACGCACAAGAATGTAGGGCCACTGATGGAATACTAGCATCCTATACTAAGCATTTAGGATTGCAGGTAAGGATAACAACTGTAGCAACAATGACAGGCTATGCATTAGAATAGGATTAACCGAAAGCAGTAACATGCTACACTACTCTAATGCAAGCAGTAGAGAGAAGGAATAGGCGATATCTGGTGATCAAGGGGGGGGCTTGCCTGGAAGCTCAGCCGAGAAGGAGGGGTCGTCAACACCGTAGTCGAACGGGGCAGCAGCAGCGTCGGTATCGTAGTCTACCGGAGAGAAGAGGGGGAAGAACAGTAAATACAATGCAAACATCAGCATGACTATGCATGACATGACAATGAGCAGTGCAAGATGTGACCTAATGCGGTAGTAGGTGATACCGGCGAAGGGGGGACCATCCGGGAAAGTATCCCCGGTGTTTCGCGTTTTCGGACAGATGAACCGGAGGGGGAAAGTTGCGTGTTTGCTATGCTAGGGAAGTGTGGCACACGAACACACTGCATATTTGGATTCGTCTCGTCGTTCTGAACAACTTTCATGTACAAAGTATTTTCATCTGAGCTACCGTTTATTTTCTATTATTTTTAATCATTTTCTGAAATTATTTATCTATTTAATTCTAACATTAGCCAGAATAGTGTATGCTGACATCAGCATGACGTCAGCAGTCAACAGGGCATTGACTGGGTCAAACGGACATGTGGGTGCGGCATGTCATTGGCTGTTTAGTTAATTAACAATAGTTAATTTGTTATTAGGTTAATTAATCTTAATTAGTTAATTTAAACATTTTCAGAAATTTGAATTAATCCAAAACAAAGGGTAAAATGCTATGGGTACACACATAGTGTACCCAGCCGTTTGCATGTGTGGCTGACAGTGGGTCCTGTTGACTGCTGAGTCAGAAGTCAACAGTCACTGTTGACTGGTCAACAGACCAGGGTGGACCCACCTATCATTGGCTGATATTTAACAATGTTTTATTAGCTAGTTTAGTTAATAGAGAGGGCCCACTTGTCATACACTTATTAGGGGGGTTATTGCATTAATCCAGATTAGGCAATGGCCCCATAACAAAACATGGGAGGTTAGTTCCTACTTAAACCAGGCGGGCCCACATGTCAGGGGGGAACCGAGCGGCCAAAACGCACGCCCGCGCGGTGGTGCACGCTGGCAACCACCCTACGGGGCGGCGTACGCCGATCTCGTTGCTCCGGCGACCAAACGCCGCGCGGAGACGACCCATCTAACGGGCGCCGTGGCCCGCGTCGACCGGTGGCCGCGATTTGAGCGAGAATGGACGGCAGGCGAGCCTACGCGGGCGCAGAGCAACGCGTGCGCGATGCTAGCAATAGCAGCACGGCAGGTGCGAGGCACTGGCAGAGGGAAAGGGGAGGCCGTGGGCCTCACTAGCGATGGAGGGAAGCGGGGGCGGCGTGGCTCGAGGAGGCCGGTCGGGGATGAGGTCGAGGTCGCGAGGCGGCGATGGTGGGGTAGTCCGGCGAGGGGCGAGGAAGCCGCTCGGGGGGGGGGACGGAGACGACGACCGACGGTGCCGGCGAGCATCGCCGGGCGGCGCGGGATTGGGCGTCGGGGTCGACGCGGTTGTCGGGGGCGAGCGCCCCCGATCCAGATCCACGCGGGGGAGGGGAGAGAGATCGGGGGAGTGGGAGGGGTGATGCGGTAGTGGGCTAGGGTTCCGATGGGGAGTGGGGTTTAAGGTGGGAGCGAGGTGGGCCGCTGGGCCGCCTGGATGGCTAGCTGGGTCGAGGCCCAGCGGGGGGGTCCTTTTTTTCCTTACCTTTGTTTTATTTCCTTTTGTATATATTTTTTTAATTATATTTCTTTTACTATTTTAATTCATTTTAAAGTATTTATGCATTTTGTAAAAAACAGGGTTTCTTCACCATAATTTTGTAATCGTTAATTAGCACACCCCAAACATTTTTGTTTTAAAGTTTGGAAATTTTTGTTGTTTGACAAAATTTCAAATTTGAATTTGAATCGTATTGAACTAACACGAGATTAGCGACAGTAATAGAGGTGACATGGCATCATTAGCATAGGTTCACTGTAGCTTAATTATCCGAGCGTCACAGACGGCGTGATGACGGTGATGATGAAGCTACCGGCAAAGGGCTTCGCCTAAGCACTACGACGATATGACCGAGGTGGATTATGGTGGAGGGGGGCACCGCACACGGCTAAGAGATCAATGATCAACTTGTGTGTCTATGGGGTGCCCCCTTCCCCCGTATATAAAGGAGTGGAGGAGGGGGAGGGCCGGCCCTCTACTATGGCGCGCCTTGGGGAGTCCTACTCCCACCGGGAGTAGGATTCCCCCCTTCCATGTAGTAGGAGTAGGAGAGAAGGAAGGGGAGGAGAGAGGGAAGGAAGGGGGGGCCGCCCCCCCCCCCCCACCCAATTCGGATTGGGCTAGGGGGCGCGCCCTCCACCTTTTCCCTTCCTCTCCTCTATTCCACTAAGGCCCAATAAGCCCATATACTCCCCGGGGGGTTCTGGTAACCCCCCGATACTCCGGTAATTGCCCGAACTTACCCGGAACCATTCCGGAGTCCAAACATAGTCGTCCAATATATCGATCTTTACGTCTCGACCATTTCGAGACTCCTCGTTATGTCCGTGAACATATCCGGGACTCCGAACTACCTTCGGTACATCAAAACACACAAACTCATAATACCGATCGTCATCGAACGTTAAGCGTGCGGACCCTACGGGTTCGAGAACTATGTAGACATGGCCGAGGCACGTCTCCAGTCAATAACCAATAGCGGAACCTGGATGCTCATATTGGTTCCTACATATTCTACGAAGATCTTTATCAGTCAAACCGCATAACAACATACGTTGTTCCCTTCGTCATCGGTATGTTACTTGCCCGAGATTCGATCGTCGGTATCTCAATACCTAGTTCAATCTCGTTACTGGCAAGTCTCTTTACTCGTTCCGTAATGCATCATCCTGCAACTAACTCATTAGTCACAATGCTTGCAAGGCTCATAGTGATGTACATTACCGAGAGGGCCCAGAGATACCTCTCCGATACGTTGTGACGTTTGATAGCACACAAGGTGTTCCTCCGGTATTCGGGAGTTGCATAATCTCATAGTCTGAGGAACATGTATAAGTCATGAAGAAAGCAATAGCAATGAAACTATAACGATCATAATGCTAAGCTAACGAATGGGTCTTGTCCATCACATCATTCTCCTAATGATGTGATCCCGTTCATCAAATGACAACACATGTCTATGGTTAGAAAACATAACCATCATTGATAAACGAGCTAGTCAAGTAGAGGCATACTAGGGACACTTTGTTTTGTCTATGTATTCACACATGTACTAAGTTTTCGGTTAATACAATTCTAGCATGAATAATAAACATTTATCATGAAATAAGGAAATAAATATTAACTTTATTATTGCCTCTAGGGCATATTTCCTTCAATTGCATTACTCAGTTTTTCCATGAACTTAATACACCAGATGCCTGCTGGATAGCGGTCGATGTGTGGAGTAATGGTAGTAGATGCAGGCAGGAGTCGGTCTACTAATCTTGGACGTGATGCCTATATAATGATCATTGCCTGGATATCATCATAATTATTTGAAGTTCTATCAATTGCCCAACAGTAATTTGTTCACCCACCATTTGCTATTTTTCTCGAGAGAAGCAACTAGTGAAACCTATGGCCCCGGGTCTTTTTTCTCATATATTTGCCTTTGCGGTCTACTTTTCTCTTGCAATTATTTTCAGATCTATTAAACCAAAAATACAAAAATACTTTGCTGCACTTTATTTTATCTGCGATCTATTTATTTAATCTATTACAACTTTATCCAGTCCGCGCACCGTTTCTGGCGCCGTTACCCAAAAGGGATTGACAACCCCTTTAACACGTCGGGTTGCGAGTGGTTGTTATTTGTGTGCAGGGGCTGTTTACGTAGTGTAGCTTGGTTTTCCTACTGGTTTGATAACCTTGGTTTCATATCCGAGGGAAATAACTACCGCCGCTATGCTGCATTATCCCTTCCTCTTTGGGGAAATACCGACGTAGCTTCAAGCGACATCAAAAAGAATTTCTGGCGCCGTTGCCGGGGAGGATCAAGTCAAGATAGTCTCTCGTCAACTCGCCAATTTCTGGCGCCGTTGCCGGGGAGGATCTTCAACATATACCAGGTACCTAATACAAATCTCATCTCCTTGCAATTTACATTATTTTTCATTTGCCTCTTGTTTTCCTCTCCCCCGATTCACAAAAATTTGTCGTTTTATTCGCCATCTTTTTTGTTCGCCTTTTTCTCGTCAGATCTCATGTTTGCTTGTGTTTCCATGTGTCTTCTATTTGCTTGCATCTTTGCTTGCTAAAAATCTATTGATCTGGATCCGCATCCACTTGCTAATCTTTTCAAAAGATCCAATTATGATGAACCAATTGCTAGTGATTTGAGTGCACTAGATTATCTTTATGAAGTTTTGCTTGAGATTCGTGAATCTGAAAATTGTGATAAAGAAATTTATGAAGTGATTCATGATAACTCCTTGAATGAAAAGCATGATTGCAATGATTTTACTATAAATTCTATCAATGTCAATTGTGTTAATAATATGCAAAACCCCAAGCTTGGGGATGCTAATTTTGCTATGTCCACTACTTGTTGCAATGATCATGATTGGGGTGATTCTTCGTATGATCTTGAAAATATATTTAAGCCTCATGATGAATATGTTTGAAATAATATTGAATGGGTTTGGAAGAGCGTCAACTTTAGGTAAAAGTAATCCCACATATTTGGAGAGTGTTTGATCTTATGAAATTTTTGATGAAACTGGGTTTGGAGAGGTCATGACTTTATTTGATGATAATCCCACTATTTTGGAAGAGTGTCAACTATGCATGCATGTGGATCATATAGAGAATATGTTATGTGATAGCTATATTGTTTAATTTGAATATGATCCTACATGCAATTATTATGAGAGAGGAAAATATCGTTGTAGAAATTTTGATGTTACTAAATTACCTCTCGTTATGTTGAGATTGCAATTGTTTGTTTCTTGTTCCTTGCATATGTTCGATGCTTTTTGTCTTGATTATTTGTTTGCTTATAAAATTCCTATGCATAGGAAGTATGTTAGACTTAAATGTGCTTGTCATATGTTTTATAATGCTCTCTTTGTGTTACAATTATTATCTTTCGTGTGAGCATCAATAAAATCATATGCCTAGCTAAGGGCGTAAAACAATAGTGCTTGTTGGGAGGCAACCCAACGAATAAAAGTTATTTTTGCTTTTTGCTTTCTGTTCTTGAGTGTTTGCACAATTATGCTACTGTTATGATTGTGTTTTTTGTGTTTTAATTAGTGTTTGTGCAAAGTAAAGCCTTTAGGATCTTCTTGGTTGATAGTTGTTTGATCTTGCTGAAAAACAGAAACTTTTGCGCTGACAAAAAAAATTCTCATTTTTTACCAGAGCGTGATAAAATACCAATTCCAATTGCAGTAGATCGATATACAAATTGCTCAGGTCGTCCTAATTTTTCAGAATTTTTGGAGTTCCAGAAGTTTTCGAGATAGTCAGATTGCTACAGACTGTTCTGTCTTGACATATTCTGTTTTCTTTGTGTTGTGTGCTTATTTTGATGGCTCTATGGTTTTTTTTGATGAGTTTTGCCATAGAAAAGTTGGAATACACTAGATATAATACAAAAACAAAATATGAATTGGTTTGATACAACACTTATAGTAGTGGTTTGCTTTCTTACACTAACGGATCTCACGGAGGTTTTGTTGAGTTCTGTGTGATTGAAGTTTTCAAGGTTGGGGTTATCTTACGATGGATGAAGGAAGGATAGAAGAGCCTAAGCTTGGGGATGCCCGGCATCCCAAGCTATTATCCAAAATAAGCAACCAACTAAGCTTGGGGATGCCCCCGAGTGGCATCCCCTCTTTCTTCTAACGACCATCGATATTTTACTCGAAACTATATTTTTATTCGTCACATGATATGTGTTTTGCTCGGAGCATCTTGTATGATATGAGTCTTTGCTTGTTTTATTTTGTGTTTTAAGTCATCAATCCTTGCTGCACACACCCCTATTTGAGAGAGCCAAAATTATGTAATAACTTGTTAGAATTGCTCTCTATGCTTCACTTAAATTTTTATGAGCAATGGACTTGCTCTAGTGCTTCACTTATATCTTTTTTAGCATGGTGTGCTTAGTATTTTTGAAGAAATGCTCTCTTGCTTCACTTAGATCTATTTGAGGGTTAGTAAAATTTTCAATAAATTTTCTCTTGCTTCACTTAAATTATTTTGAGACAAAGAAAAATTGTTATGCTCATGATCTTCACTTATATTTGTTTGAGCTTATGAAAAGCAACACATGAAATTTAGTCCCAAAGTGATAGATATCCAAAAAGGATATAATAAAAACATTCATGAAGATCATTGGACAAAATAAACTTGATTCTTAGTAATAGTTTTGAGATATGATGATGTAATATGTGAGTTATGTTGGTGAGTAATTATGCTTTAGTAAGTATATTGGTGTTAAGGTTTGTGATTCCCTATGCAAGTAGGGAAGTCAATAATTATGCAATGAAATTATATCCTACTTGTGGTGCATTATTCGGTGTTATTTATGTTGAATGCTTGCTTATGAGATTATCCGTTTCTTGGTTGGTCGCTTCCCAATCTTTTGCTAGCCTTCATTTTGCACTAAGTATGACCTCTACTTGTGCATCCAAAATCCTTAAACCAGTTTTGCCACATGAGTCCAATATATCTACCTATATGCAGTATCCTTTTGCCGTTCCAAGCAAATTTGTATGTGCCATCTCTAATTTTCAAAATAAACTTCTCTTTTGTGTGTTTGTTTCGCTCGCGGAGCGGTGAAGGGTGGATAATATTTTCCATGCTAGATGTGTTATTCTCAAGATGAGTGTTTGTTCACTTGTCATTGCACGAGAGTAAGGCAAAGGTATTAGGAATGCCCAGTCCGGAAATGCAAAAAAATGAATTTACTTTATGTTGTCAAATAATAATTTCCTTGGAAAGTGTTGGTATGGAGGGCAACCGTGGATACGGCTAGCCATGGAAAGTGAAAGTATGGTGGAAAAAGGAATAAACTTTATTTTATGTTTGGGAACCGCCTATGGCATATCTAGCATGGAAAGTGTTCGGAACTCTAAGTCGTTTTCGTTGGTGGGATAGATACACCTCCCAAAATATTTTTATCTCTAAGTTTTTCGCTTTGAGCTCTGGCACCTCTACAAATCCCTACTTCCCTCTGTGAAGGGCCTTTCTTTTACTTTATGCAATTTTTATTTTGAGTCTCCATCTTCTCTTATAAAAGCACCAACTAGGAGGCAATATGATCATACTTAAGTATTGGGTGTAGCTAATATTCGAGTGTGTTTCATGAATGGATCAATGTTTGAGCATGATGGGCTAGGGATAACTTATTTTAGCATTGGTATTTTGAAAGACATGGTTGCTTGTTGATATGCTTGAGTATCTAAATTATCATGTCAAAACTAGACTATTGCTATAAACAACTAAAAGTCCAAATTTCCATGCTATAAAGAAAAGAAATACGATATGACATGTTTGTCGGCATTCTGGGAACATGGGTCCCCAGACTTGCCTGCCTGCGGCCCACGGCGTGGCTCCACTCGCGGCCCAGTACGGCCCGTCTCCACCAACAAACACTCAAGACCCTTGCGTGGGGCCAAGCCTCGCGAGGCGGACGGCACAAGACCTCCTCGGGAGCAGCTTCACCAAGCTAGCTCGCGAGGAGCGGAGAGATCAAGGCAAGGCGAACCTCGCAAGGTTCCAATGACGTCAGCCATGGCTTCCAAGACCAGGCGGGCGCCAGCGTGCACAGTGTCCTCGCTTCCTCTTTTGTTCTAAGGAGGCAAGCGCAGGCGAGGAGTACCGAGACGTCGGGCAAAGGTTTCCATATCGGTGCAACAAGACCAAGACCAGCAGGACGGCATGACGGAGGTCACCGTGGAGCCCAAGACGGCGTCACCACCAGAGCCTTTGGCAGGCGAAGACCACCTTTAGTCAGGATAGCTTGTACTAGCTGCCCCCTTCAAATTGGCCGTTGTGGCATCCCCTCCCGCTCAATATTTGGGAAGAGGACCAGGCCTCTATAAATAGGGCTAGCCACCACAGTAGGAGGCAACCGATCTTGGATTGGATCCACTCCATCCTCACACCCACCAAGCAAAAGAACACCTCGCCTCAGGAGGCTGTTCTTCCCCTTGTACTGTTCATCCTCAGCCCAAGAGGCAATCCACCACACCACACTGGAGTATTACACCACAATGGTGGCCCGAACCAGTATAAATCTTGTGTCTCTTCTGTTGCGGGTTCGTCGAGCTAGGCTTTGAGATCGCAGCGAGGCTGAGGGCGTGATTAGGTAGGGGGAAATCTTCGTGCGCACCCCAGTGTTCGAACCTCAAGGGTTTTGCCGGAAGCCGAAATCCGACATTTGGTGTGCCAAGTAGGGGTGCGCCGAAGCTTTCCTTCCGTTGATCCGCGTCCCGTCGCATCCATGGCGGACACTCGCCGAGCTTGCGCTGAGCACCGGGCCGCCCTTGCCGCCTGCGTTGCTCAGACGGCTCCCGTCAGCAGGCCTCCCCGTCATTCTCCGTCGCATGCCGCCACCGGCCCGGCGGGAAACGAGCAGCCAGCATCCTCGCTGCACCCCTCGGTGCGGCGAGACGGCCGCACCGCCACTCCGTCGTTGACCCCGGTCGGCTCGTCATCCCAAGCTCATCGCGCTCCCACGGACGCGCAGGCCGTGCTGCTCATGGCACGCAAACTCCTATGCTACCGCCCCGTCGACGACCTCTACGAGGACTGCCTGGACCGCATCGCCGAGCTCATCGGCGCCGCAGGGGGCTCCCCCGCGCCATCCCTCTTGCTGCCTCGCCCTCCACCAGCTGCGGGCGACGTGGCTCATGGAGCGCCACCACCACCACCTCCGCACCAAGACGATGTCCTGGCGCCAAGGCGTGCGCCCCCCCAACGCGACCCACCGCGTCGGGCGCCCGTGCGCGAAGAAGGAAGCTGCCAAGAAGTTCCCCGTCCGCGAGAGAATGCTCACGCGCTCCCGGTGCCACTGCGACAAGACCGCACGCTGCCAGCAGCGGCAGTGCGCGGGCATCAAGGGCAGGCTGCACATCAGCAAAGGGTCCCGGTGGCCACCGCGGGCTGCCGCGCCTTCACCCCTGAGCTGCGTAGCGTCGCATGGCCGGGCAAGTTCAAACCCGACCTGCCTCCACGCTACGACGGCACCCCCGACCCTGCGGAGTTCCTGCAGCTCTACGAGCTGAGCATCGAGGCGGCCAACGACGACAAAAAAGTCATGGCGAACTGGTTCCCCATGGCTCTCAAGGATGGCGCTCATTCATGGCTCCTGAACCTACCCCCGGGCTCCATCTCCTCCTGGAATGAGATGCGCGACCGCTTCGTCACCAACTTCCAGGGCACTCGCGACCGCCCTCCGGCCGCGGGTGACCTGCGCCGCGTCAAGCAGCAGCCAGGGGAGACCCTCCAAAAGTACATTCAGCGCTTCAACAACGTTCGCCTCAAGATCCCCAAGGTGACGGATGAGGCCATCATCTCCACGTTTTCTGATGGCGTCCGTGACGTCAAGATGAAGGAGGAGCTCGCCATCCATGAGGAGCTATGCACGTCCTAGGAATTGTTCAACCTGGCGACCAAGTGCGCAAGGGCTGAGGAAGGGCGCCTTTCCCTCCTCGAGCTCCCAGCTGCCGACCTGGAGGAGAAGAAAGCCAAGGCCAAGGACGTGAAGTGCAAGGGAGTGGCCGTACTCGCAGCGGAGCCAGACACGAAGCGCGGCCGGGACCAGCCCGAGTCATCCAAGAGCGGCCGACTATTTTGCGCCTTCCACAATGTTCACAGCCACAACACCAACGACTGTCAAGAGCTCAGGACCATTTGAGATGGACGCCTCGGTCGATGCCCCGAGCGCAACGACCGGGGCTACGGCCGAGGAGGAGGACGTGGCGGAGGACGCTGGGACGACCGTGGCCCTCGCCAGGAGTGGCGTGACCGGCCTCGTGAGGACCGCTGGCAAGATCAGCCTCGCGAAGGCGCCTGGAGGGATCAGCCTCGTGAGGACCGCCCCCAGGGCAACGCCGGTCTTCCTCCGCTACCACCACCACCATGAAGGAACGACGACCACCATCAGGACAAGGGGGCTAGGGGCTTCCAGGAGCCGCGGGCTATCGCCTGCATCTTGGGCGGAGCTCAAGCCCCAGCCTCTCAGTGAATCTTCAAGTAGTTTGCTCGCGAGCTGAACGCAGTCCTCCCCAGGCTCGAGGCCACACGCCCGCTTAGGTGGTCCAAGTGCGCCATCACCTTCAGTTCGGCAAATCAGCTCAAGTGCGCAGCCACCGCTGGCGCCCTCCTGATGCTTTGCTCACCCATCATCAACAACGTACAAGTCACCAAGACCCTCATCGACGTTGGTGCAGGGCTTAATGTCCTGTCCGTCGAGACATTCGACAGCCTCCAAGTGCCATATGATCAGCTACAGCCTACCAAGCCTTTCTCAGGAGTGACTGACGGCTCCACCACCCCAATTGGGCAGATCCGCCTTCCGGTTACCTTCGGCCAACGGAACAACTACCGCACCGAGCTCATCGACTTTGATGTCGCCCACATCCGTCTGCCATACAATGCCATCCTCGGGTATCCGGCCCTGGCCAAGTTCATGGCAGTGACACACCACGGCTACAACGTCCTCAAGATGCCAGGAAGCAACGAGATCATCATAGTCCCCTGGGAAGAAAGAGATGCCGTGTGCTCCCTCGAGCGCGCCTTCCAAGCAACATCAATCGAAGACCCCGACAACAATGCAGCGCACCACCCTCCTGAGGTCGCCCCTAAGAAGAAGAAGCAGCTACTCCGCACAGGGCCTCAGGAGAGCAGCGCCGCAAGTGGTGCCACGTCAGGATCGGCGCCCGCGCATGGGGCGCCTCCCTCCCTCGCATAGGAAGGCGCGCCCGGCGCCCCTCCTCGGGCAGGGCTCGGGGGCTCTCTTCTGGAGGGCCTCCGACCTTGCCAACATCACGAGGGAGGCGCTCGGGCACCACGTGGAGGCGTGCTTCGCAGCACGTTTCCCTCAGGAGGACACCGGACGAGGAATGCCCGACGCTCAGAAGTTCATTGCCAAGACCACTCAGGAACTACAAGATGTGAGAGCCATGCGCGGCGACTGCCGCTCACCTGGCGCGACTCCCCACCTAGGCGAGGATGGCGGGCTGCGCGTCTGCATCAATGTCCCAGGGCTCAACGGGGCCGCATCTCAGGAGCTTTTTTGGCCTTCGGGCATGGGACGCTGCGAGGGCCCGCCTCACAGCTATGTCCGCATGCCTTTTGGCTTGACGAGCGTGGCGTCCGCCTTCCAGCGCAACCTGCAGAGCATCCTGGCGGCTCAGGAGGCCAGGCACCACACGGTCCTGGCGGAGATGGAGACGGTCCTCAAGGAACCGCCTGGACCCACAGAGCCTCCCGAGGCTCAGGGCCCCGGTGGCTTGTGAGGAGCAACCCCTTCATCACGTGTCTTCAGCTACCTCAACACCCCTTCGACAACTAAACAGGTGACATTTTCCAAGTTCATTTAGCTGGGAGCGCCCCTCGGGCTACATCATTCCCAGGCCGCGTGGGTCCGTCCCTGCGGCGTGTATCCCATTTTTATGCCTTTAGCTTACCTTGCTGGGGGCGCCCCTCGGGCCGCATCATCCCCAAGCCACTCAGGTCTGACCAAGTGGCGTGTATCGTTCTTGCATTTACCTAAGCCAGTTTGCTTCTCATGCTTAACCTATCTGTGATTGTCACCTTCTTGATTGCCGCCTACCACGGGAGCTGTTCATGCTGGCACGGCGCTTGTGCTTGGGTCCGCCCCTGCAACATCGATAAATCTGAGCGGTCAAGCTCTGACCCGTGGCACGCCGCACGCGCGTCACCTCACCAGGCCCTCAGTGCCTTCATTCTCTTACGAAGCGACCAGTGGCCGGCCAGTTAAATAATGGCAATCTGTGCCCCTGCTCGCGCTGACTTGCAGGAACCTCCCGAGGACAACGGCGGGCGGTACCACAGGCTCCCTCTTCTCCCATTCGATCCGCTTGCGCGTTAAAAGGAGGGATCCTGAGCATCGTGACTCAGGAGCTCCTACTGGCTCTCCAGCCCTCACCCCCTGGCCTTGACCACGGCATCGCGACCTGGCATACCAGCGGTGGCTGAGCTCGCTCGAGGGCCGGGACCTGAGGACGTAGAGCATGAAGGAGAGCGTTGGGAAGAAGGGGAAGCTCGCACGGGCCTAACCTAGCTGCGCCACGGCCGCCAACGCACGGGTCTGGCGCAACGCAAGGAAACGACTCCAGACTGTCAAGATAAGTTTCGCGCTCGGACCAACCAATCGCTACGACACGGGATTCTCACTTGCTGCAGCCCTGCCACGGCAACGTCACCTCCCTTTCTTACCTCTCGGTGGCCGCTTGCGTGCTAAAGGGGACCTCCTGAGCATCGCGTCTCAGGAGCTCTTACTGGACCTCGGGCCGCTCACCTCCTGGCCTTGACCACGGCATCGCGACCTGGCATACCAGCGATGGCTGCAGCCTGCCTGGGGACCGGGACCTGTCAGCGTAGAACACCAAGCCGTCGCGAGGGTAGAAACGGAAGACTGAGCCGAAACAGGACACGCGCTCGCACAATTTCATAATAAGGATAATGTAAACAAAAGACACCACAGGTTCTTTACACGCCCCCACGGGGTTCATTTCGATTCCTCGCAGGGAACATAAGAAAGGAAATTCAAGGAGCCCTATCTACACACGCCAGCGCAGCTAACGCCATCAACAACAGTGGGCCCTGCGAGGCCGGTGCCAACCCCATCCAGATCAGCGACGGCGACGGCCGGACGCTGTGGCCTTGCTCCGGGCGCGGCGAGAGCTCGGAGGCATGTAGCTGTCGTCGCTCGTCTCCGGAGTCTCGTAGGGCTCAGGAGAGTCGCCGGACTCCCAAGCGTCGTTGCTGCTACTAGAGGAACCGCTGGCGAGGCAGTCCTGATGGCCCTGTCCGGGCAGCCCTCCAAGCGGCGGCCTTCCGCGTCAAAGACCTTGAAGAACATCGTGGAGGCGCCGTCGTACCTGAAGTGGATGGCGAAGGCGCCTTCCGTGCGGCAAACCCGGGCAACCTCACCCCAACCGCGGGTCATGAAGATCTTGCCCGGGGAGACGGCTACTTCCGCTCCGGTCGCCGGGGCGTCGCAGTCGGCGTGCTACAGCCATAGCTCGAGGGGCCCCCTCAGCGGCATCTTGGCGGAGAAAAACTGGGGGATGCGGATCCAAGTGCGCGGGGGCATCACCGCCCACAGCACGAGTTCGCGCGAGGAGTCCATGACGTGGGCCCCTAGGGCGACGGCGTGCGCCACCGTGGCGCGGCGGCCATGGCCGTGGCGTGAGCGGCGCTGCTTGCCGCCTCTTCCTCCTGAGCCCACGGCTTGGGCGTATAAAGGCAGCGGGTACCCAGGAGGTGGCCGCTCGTACCAAGGCCTTGTCACCTCCTGCCTCACGACTACGTCACGGTGGTGGACCGGCCTCTTCTTCGGCAGAAGCGTCCCGGGCTCGTCGCGGGGAGTTTTTGCCCTCTCCGCGGTCAAGAATCTTCGGATTGGTGCCATGGTGTTGCTATTAGCAATGGAGCGAGAAGGAAGAAGAAGCGAACGGAGCAGGAAGAGATGGGCGACGGGGGCTCCGCCCCCCTCCCCATTTATAGCAGGAGAAGGCCAAACGTCGACCTCCACGATCACAGGTAATGATGTTTTTCCTTGCATGCAGCAGGGACTCGTCAAGTCGGGCAGTTGCCGAGGCAGCGTGGGGAAGCGGAGACGCCCATGTCCAATCAATCGCCACGCGTCGACCAAGGCCGCAGGCTGTTGGGGCCCGCGGTGCTCCGCACTTGCCCTTTGGCTTCGCCTCGAAGCCAAGTCTGAGCGCGCCTTGGGCCAGGGGGCTACTATCGGCGTTTTGGGAATGGGGGTCCCCAGACTTGCCTGCCTGCGGCCCACGGCATGGCCCCACTCGCGGCCCGGTATGGCCCGTCTCCACCAACAAACACTCAAGACCCTCGTGAGGGGCCAAGCCTCGCGAGGCGGACGACACAAGACCTCCTCGGGAGCAGCTTCACCAAGCTAGCTCGCGAGGGGCGGAGAGATCAAGGCAAGGCGAACCTCGCGAGGTTCCAATGACGTAACCATGACGACCAAGACCAGGCGGGCGCCAGGCGGGCGCCAGCGCGCACAGTGTCCTCGCTTCCTCTTTGGTGCTAAGGAGGCAAGTGCAGGCGAGGAGTACCGAGCCGTCAGGCAAAGGTTTCCATATCGGTGCAACAAGGCCAAGACCAGCAGGACGGCAGGACGGAGGTCATCGTGGAGCCCAAGACGGCGTCACCACCAGAGCCTTTGGTAGGCGAAGACCACCTTTAGTCAGGATAGCTTGTACTAGCCGTCCCCCTTCAAATTGGCCGTTGTGGCATCCCTTCCCGCTCAATATTTGGGAAGAGGACTAGGCCTCTATAAATAGGGCTAGCCACCACAGTAGGAGGCAACTGATCTTGGATTGGATCCACTCCATCCTCACACCCACCAAGCACAAGAACACCTCGCCTCAGGAGGCTGTTCTTCCCCTTGTATTGTTCATCCTCAGCCCAAGAGGCAATCCACCACACCACACTAGAGTAGGGTATTACACCACAACGGTAGATCGAACCAGTATAAATCTCATGTCTCTTGTGTTGCGGGTTCGTCGGGCTAGCTTTGAGATCGTGGCGAGGCTGAGGGCGTGATTAGGTAGGGGGAAATCTTCGTGTGCGCCCCAGTGTTCGAACCTCAAGGGTTTTGCCGGAACCCGAAATCCGACAATGTTAGGCAGCATTCCACATCAAAAATTCTGTTTTTATCACTTACCTACACGAGGACGAGTAGGAGTTAAGCTTGGGGATGCTAATACGTCTCCAACGTATCTACAATTTTTGATTGTTCCATGCTTTTATATTATTAATCTTGGATGTATTACAATCATTTATAGTCATTTTATATCATTTTTTGGTACTAACCTATTGATATAGTGCCAAGCGCCAGTTACTGTTTTTCCATGTTTTTTACATCGCAGAAAATCCATATCAGACGGAGTCCAAATGCCAGGAGGCCCAGGCGCGCCCTGGTGGGTTGTGCCCCCCTCGGGGCACCCCCCTAGGAGGCGCGCCCTGGTGGGTTGTGCCCACCTCGGGTCCCCCCGGACCGCCTCTTTGCTCTATAAATACCCCAATATTCCAGAAACCCTAGGAACGTCGACGAAATATTCATCCAGCCGCCGCAGAGTCCATAACCACTAGATCCAATCTAGACACCATCTCGGATGGGGTTCACCACCTCCATTGGTGCCTCTCCGATGATGTGTGAGTAGTTCTTTGTAGACCTTCGGGTCCATAGTTAGTAGCTAGATGGATTTCTCTCTCTCGCTGATTCTCAATACAATGGTCTCTTGGAGATCCATATGATGTAACTCTTTTTGTAGTGTGTTTGTTGGGATCTGATGAACTTCGAGTTTATGATCAGATCTATCTTTGTATAACCATGAAAGTTATTTGAGTTTCTTTGATCTCTTATATGCATGATTGCTTATAGCCCGTATTTCTTCTCCGATATTTGGGTTTTGTTTGGCCAACTTGATCTATTTATCTTGCAATGGGAAGAGGTGCCCGGTAGTGGGTTCAATCTTACGGTGCTTGATCCCAGTGACAGAAAGGAAAACGACACGTATGTATTGTTGCTACTAAGGATAAAACAATGGGGTCTATCTCTACATAGATAGATCTTGTCTACATCATGTCATAGTTCTTATTGCATTACTCCGTTTTTCCATGAACTTAATACACTAGATGCATGCTGGATAGCGGTCGATGAGTGGAGTAATAGTAGTAGATGCAGGCAGGATTCGGTCTACTAATCTTGGACGTGATGCCTATATAATGATCATTGCCTGGATACCATCATAATTATTTTAAATTCTATCAATTGCCCAACAGTAATTTGTTCACCCACCGTTTGCTATTTTTCTCGAGAGAAGCCACTAGTGAAACCTACGACCGCCGAGTCTTCTTTCTCATATATTTGCCTTTGCGATCTACATTTCTCTTGCAATTATTTTCAGATCTATTAAACCCAAAATACAAAAATACTTTGTTGCACTTTATTTTATTTGCGATCTATTTATTTAATCTATTACAACTTTATCCCGTCCGCGCACCATTTCTGGTGCCGTTACCCGAAAGGGATTGACAACATCTTTAACACGTCGGGTTGCGAGTGGTTGTTATTTGTGTGCAGGGGCTGTTTACATTGTGTTGTTTGGTTCTCCTACTAGTTCGATAACCTTGGTTTCATATCTGAGGGAAAATACCTACCGCCACTGTGCTGCATCATCCCTTCCTCTTTGGGGAAATACCGACGTAGCTTCAAGCGACATCAAAAGGAATTTCTGGCGCCGTTGCCGGGGAGGATCAAGTCAAGAAAGTCTCCCGTCAACTCGCCAATTTCTAGCGCCGTTGCTGGGGAGGATCTTCAACATATACCAGGTTCCTAATCACAAATCTCATCTTTTTGCAATTTACATTATTTTTCATTTGCCTCTTGTTTTCCTCTCCCCCACTTCAAAAAAAATTCCGTTTTATTCGCCCTTTTTTTCGTTCGCCTTTTTCTCGTCAGATCTCATGTTTGCTTGTGTTGCCATGTGTCTTCTATTTGCTTGCATCTTTGCTTGCTAAAATTCTATTGATATGGATCCGCATCCACTTGCTGATCTTTTCAAATGATCTAATTATGATGAACCAATTGCTAGTGATTTGAGTGCACTAGATTATCTTTATGAAGTTTTGCTTGAGATTCGTGAATTTGAAAATTGTGATGAAGAAATTTATGAAGTGATTCATGATAACTCCTTGAATGAAAAGCATGATTGCAATGATTTTACTATAAATTCTAGCAATGTCAATTGTGCTAATAATATGCAAAACCCCAAGATTGGGGATGCTAATTTTGCTATGTCCACTACTTGTTGCAATGATCATGATTGGGGTGATTCTTCTTATGATCTTGAAAATTTATTTAAGCCTCATGATGAATATGTTTGCAATAATATTGAAAGTGGGTTTGGAAGAGCGTCAACTTTAGGTAAAAGTAATCCCACATATTTGGAGAGTGTTCGATCTTATGAAATTTTTGATGAAAGTGGGTTTGGAGAGGTCATGACTTTATTTGATGATAATCCCACTATTTTGGAAGAGTGTCAACTTTGCATGCATGTGGATCATATAGAGAATATGTTATGTGATAGCTATATTGTTGAATTTGAATATGATCCTACATGCAATTATTATCAGAGAGGAAAATATGGTTGTAGAAATTTTGATGTTACTAAATTACCTCTCGTTATGTTGAGATTGCAATTGTTTGTTTCTTGTTCCTTGCGTATGTTAGATGCTTTTTGTCTTGATTATTTGTTTGCTTATAAAATTCCTATGCATAGGAAGTATGTTAGACTTAAATGTGTTTGTCATATGTTTTATGATGCTCTCTTTGTGTTACAATTATTATCTTTCGTGTGAGCATCAATTAAATCTTATGCCTAGCTAAGGGCGTAAAACAATAGCGCTTGTTGGGAGGCAACCCAATGAATAAAATTTATTTTTGATTTTTGCTTTCTGTTCTTGAGTGTTTGCAAAATTATGCTACTCTTATGGTTGTGTTTTTTGTGTTTTAATTAGTTTTTGTGCCAAGTAAAGCCGATAGGATTTTCTTGGGTGACAGTTGTTTGATCTTGCTGAAAAACATAAACTTTTGTGCTCACGAAAACAATTCTCATTTTTTACCAGAGCATGATAAAATACCAATTCCAATTGCAGTAGATCGATATACAAATTGCTCAGTTCGTCCTAATTTTTCTGAATTTTTGGAGTTCCAGAAGTTTTCAAAATAGTCAGATTGCTACAGACTGTTCTGTTTTGACAGATTCTGTTTTCTTTGTGTTGTGTGCTTATTTTGATGGCTCTATGGTTTGCTTTGATGAGTTTTTGACATAGAAAAGTTGTAATACAGTAGATATAATACAAAAACAAAATATGAATTGGTTTGATACAACACTTATAGTAGTGGTTTGCTTTCTTACACTAACAGATCTCATGGAGGTTTTGTTGAGTTTTGTGTGATTGAAGTTTTCAAGTTTTGGGTTATCTTACGATGGATGAAGGAAGGATAGAAGAGCCTAAGCTTGGGGATGCCCGGCATCCCAAGCTATTATCCAAAAAAGAGCAACCAACTAAGCTTGGGGATGCCCCCGAGTGGCATCCCCTCTTTCTTCAAATGACCATCGGTATTTTACTCGAAACTATATTTTTTTAGTCACATGATATGTGTTTTGCTTGGAGCATCTTGTATGATATGAGTCTTTGCTTGTTTTTTTGTGTTTTAAGTCATCAATCCTTGCTGGACACACCTATTTGAGAGAGCCAAAATTATGTCATAACTTGTTAGAATTGCTCTCTATGCTTCACTTAAATTTTATGAGCAATGGACTTGCTCTAGTGCTTCACTTATATCTTTTTGAGCACGGTGTGCTTAGTATTTTTGAAGAAATGCTCTCTTGATTCACTTAGATATATTTTAGGGTTAGTAAAATTTTCAAGAAATTCTCTCTAGCTTCACTTAAATTATTTTGAGAGAAAGAAAAATTGTTATGCTCATGATCTTCACTTATATTTGTTTGAGCTTATGAAAAGCAACACATGAAAATTAGTCCCAAAGTGATAGATATCCAAGAAGGATATAATAAAACCTTTCATGAAGATCATTGGACAAAATAAACTTGATTCTTAGTAATAGTTTTGAGATATGATGATGTGATATGTGAGTTATGTTTGTGAGTAATTATGCTTTAGTAAGAATATTGGTGTTAAGGTTTGTGATTCCCTATGCAAGTATGAAAGTCAATAGTCATGCAATGAAATTATATCCTACTTGTGGTGCATTATTCGGTGTTATTTATGCTTAAAGCTTGCTTATGAGAATATCTGTTTCTTGGTTGGTCGCTTCCCAATCTTTTGCTAGCCTTCATTTTGCACTAAGTATGACTTCTACTTGTGCATCCAAAATCCTTAAACCAGTTTATCCACATGAGTCCACTATATCTACCTATATGCAGCATTCTTTTGCCCTTCCATGCAAATTTGTATGTGCCATCTCTAATTTTCAAAATAAACTTCTTTTTTGTGTGTTTGTTTCGCTCGCGGAGCAGTGAAGGGTGGCTAATATTTTCCATGCTAGATGTGTTATTCTCAAGATGAGTGTTTATTCACTTGTCATTGCACGAGAGTAAGGCAAAGGTATTAGGGATGCCCAGTCCCGAAATGCAAAAAAAATTGAATTTACTTTATGTTGTCAAATGATAAATTTCTTGGAAAGTGTTGGTATGGAGGGCAACCGTGGATACGGCTAGCCATGGAAAGTTAAAGTATGGTGGAAAAGGAATAAACTTTATTTTCTGTTTGGGAACCGCCTATGGCATATCTAGCATGGAAAGTGTTCGGAACTCTAAGTCATTTTCGTTGGTGGGATGGATACACCTCCCAAAATATTTTTATCTCTAAGTTTTTCCCTTTGAACTCTGGCACCTCCACAAATCCCTATTTCCCTCTGCGAAGGGCCTTTCTTTTACTTTATCCAATTTTTATTTTGAGTCTCCATCTTCTCTTATAAAAGCACCAACTAGGAGGCAATATGATCGTACTTAAGTATTGGGTGTAGCTAATATTCGAGTGTGTTTCATGAATGGATCAATGTTTGAGCATGATGGGCTAGGGATAACTTATTTTAGCATTGATATTTTGAAAGACATGGTTGCTTGTTGATATGCTTGAGTATCTAAATTATCATGTCAAAACTAGACTATTGCTTTAAACAACTAAAAGTCCAAATGTCCATGCTATAAAGAAAATAAATATAATATGACATGTTAGGCAGCATTCCACATCAAAAATTCTGTTTTTATCACTTACCTACACGAGGACGAGTAGGAGTTAAGCTTGGGGATGCTGATACGTCTCCAACGTATCTACAATTTTTGATTGTTCCATGCTTTTATATTATCAATCTTGGATGTTTTACAACCATTTATAGTCATTTTATATCATTTTTTGGTACTAACCTATTGACATAGTGCCAAGTGCCAGTTGCTATTTTTTCCATGTTTTTTACATCGCTGAAAATCCATATCAGATGGAGTCCAAATGCCACGAAACTTTATGGAGAATTTTTATGAGCCAGAAGGAACACAACGGGCCCTGGCTGCGCCTGGGGGTGCCCCGAGGGGGGCACAACCCACCAGAGCGCGCCTGGAGACCCAGGCATGCCCTGGTGGGTTGTGCCCACCTCGGGTGCCCCCCGGACCGCCTCTTTGCTCTATAAATACCCTGATATTCCAAAAACCCTAGGAACATCGACGAAATATTCATCCAGCCGCCGTAGAGTCCAGAACCACCAGATCCAATCTAGACACCATCTCGGATGGGGTTCACCACCTCCATTGGTGCCTCTCCGATGATGCGTGAGTAGTTCTTTGTAGACCTTCGGGTCCGTAGTTAGTAGCTAGATGGCTTTCTCTCTCTCTCGCTGATTCTCAATACAATGGTCTCTTGGAGATCCATATGATGTAACTCTTTTTGCGGTGTGTTTGTTGGGATCTAATGAATTTCGAGTTTATGATCAGATCTATCTTTTTATATCCATGAAAGTTATTTGAGTTTCTTTGATCTCTTATATGCATGATTGCTTATAGCCTCGTATTTCTTCTCCGATATTTGGGTTTTGTTTGGCCAACTTGATCTCTTTATCTTGTAATGGGAAGAGGTGCCCGGTAGTGGGTTCAATCTTACTGTGCTTGATCCCAGTTACAGAAAGGGAAACGACACGTATGTATTGTTGCTACTAAGGATAAAACGATGGGGTCTATCTCTACATAGACTAGTACAATGCCCGTGTGTTGCCACGGGCATTTGAAATATTTTGTTGGAGTTCTATATATAAATATAATGCATGTTAAATTTCATATGTATAGAAAAAATAGCAACAATGGTAATAATTGAAAACTACTTTTTTGTGTGGGAAACTTTCAATCTATTCATCTTTAAACATGGTGGTATAAAGAACATCGGAGATAATAGAAATTACAAACCACCTAGCGACGACTACATACACTGGAGCGAGACGAAGGTGTGCCACTGTCATCGCCCCTCCCTCGTTGGAGCCGCGCAAACCTTATTATAGTTGACAATCGAGAAGTCGTTGTGCTAAGGCCACATAGCACAAGGGCACCAGAGCAACAAGCATCGCCCGATTAAGAAAGTCGTAGATCGGAAGAATCAAACGTGTAAACATCCAAATGAAGATGAACACAAGGCCGCCGTCATTGCCCCTCCCTCGCTGGAGCCGTGCAAACCTTATTATAGTTGCCAGTCGAGAAGTCGTCGTGCTAAGGCCACATAGCACAAGGGCACCAGAGCAACAACCATCGCCCGATGAAGAAAGTTGTAGAACGGAAGAATCAAACCTGTAAACATCCAAATGAAGATGAACACAGACCAGATCCAAAAAGATTCACCAAAGACCTGCACCGACCGAATCCCGCGAGATCCGATGGAGACACACCTCCGTGCGCCCTCCGACGACGCTAGACGCACCACCGGGATATGGATAGAACGTGGGAGACATTATTCCTACCGAGGGACATCGCCGCGGCACACAGTCCCAACAAAGACTATGAACCTAACAAGAACGAGAACGAGATCCCTCCCGCCGGCATGGGGCCGAGGTCCTTCGCACCTCCATGGCCCAAAAGACCACCGGAAATGGGGAGGATCGGCGGCGGCGCCGATGAGAGGAAGAGGAAAGCTTGAGATCTTTTCTTGTGGAAGAGGAAAGAGAAGGCAAAGTTTATTTCTTGTTATAACTGGCAGCAGCACCGATCATAATCACAATAATTTAAATCTACTAAACTTACAATGTAAGTTGATAGAGAAAAGTAATTTGACGATGTATACATAGAGAGTGAAGATCCAACAATAATTTGTTATGAATTAAGATCTACTTGACGTGTATAAGATATTCTTGCGCAATATCAGGAATGTTGTCTTTAGCTTCATTTGCATGATATTTGAGCAAGTATAATAGAACTTCTTTCTCAACTGATAACCATCCTGCATAGGCAATATATGTAGTTAGCACTAATATTTCACCTGGAAGATCTAAAAATGTGCAACGAGAATACTCACCTTGCAAACTGAACGAAGCAATTCTTCATCGTTCCATGAGAGCATGAAATCAAAAACAATATAGCCAGGTACATCCTTGTAATTGAATTAATTAATAATATCCAGACTCTTGTCTAAAGTTCAACGCTTCTCAAGTCCTAGTAACTATTTTATATGAAAAATAGAGTAGAGTTTGAGGCAAACAAAAGTTATATAAATAGGACCAAAAATAACGGATAGATCTTTAACACCAGCTTGAAATCCAACACCTGCTTTAGTTTATGTTTGTGGTTACAACAACAGCAAGGTCACTCCGTTTGACCGAGCATCAACTGAGGCCAATACTTGAATCTCGTATTTTTTGGCATTGATGACCGATAGATACCAATGAGACATGTATGTTGCAACAGGGGCATACATAACCTATATGTTGCAACAAGAGCATGCATATTTTATTATTTCAACACCAATTGCATCAGTCCTCCAAAAACACCAATTTGATCTAACATACACCATTTCCTTTATCATTAAGTCACTCACATACACCATTTCCTTTATCATTAAGTCACTATTCTTATTCCTCCACCACCCTCTATCCATCTATCTCGGTCTCGAACTATGAACCCTCTCTGCTTATTTTCTACCTTGTGCATCTTATTTGTCCATCCTCTCAGATTTCTCGCTTCAATTAATTCATTGCTCAATTATACACATAATAATATATTTAGGTGCGGTGTTTTTTTTGGGATCTGAAACCACCTAAGTGCCTGGAGAAAAATGGGTCATTTGATTCTCGTGAGTTGTCTGTCAATGAAATCTGAACCAAATAGTTGGACATCTTTCTTCTAACATAAAATATTTTTTCCTTAGACGAAGAATAACAACTTCCTTCCCCAACATGATTTGCCCATTCCTCCCCCTCCCCATGTGTCACCAGCCCAACCGGCTGCTCTTGTTCCCTACGATAGGTGGTGCTGCCTCACCAACATGCCATCTCCGTCTCCTCCGTCGTGCTACCACCGCCGGCGACCATCCCCTCTACACCTCCTTGGGCATCAAATTTTCTAAGGAAAACACACACACCCCACCGGAAACATCAAGATTTGAATCCCCTCCACCTGGGCCGCTTCTACATGTCATCGCCGGCTCCAGGTCACTCCTGGCCGATACCTTGCCGGCGTCCCCGCATCTCGCTGGTGCTCACCACGACACCATCATCTTCTGTTATGAGGCTTTGTGCCGCTTTCACAAGAATCAACCGACACAATTGAAAGTTTAGTTGCCTGTGAAATACAATTGCACTAAATTATACATATGTGCATGTGGAATTGGGGAAGACAATGCTTCACATTTAATTTTTGTCATTGGGCATATTCACGTCCCTAGACTACACAAATGATTTTGGGACGCATGAATAAAGACATGTTGAACTTTGTATAGTGAGTTGGATTGCTTGAACATACATCATCTTACAACAATACCAGATTTCAAGGGCATGCAAACCCCAAGGAACAAATATTGCTAATCATATTTAGACAAATTAAAATCAAAGTGACAAACATTGCT
Source organism: Triticum aestivum (assembly GCF_018294505.1). Lineage (NCBI taxonomy): Eukaryota > Viridiplantae > Streptophyta > Magnoliopsida > Poales > Poaceae > Triticum > Triticum aestivum. Next base: position 69,789,907 of record NC_057805.1, read on the forward strand.
TAGAGAATGGCAACCTAGAAGTGTATTGCACAAAGTGCCACTGAAAGGACTTCCAGTTTTGATTATTTTGGAACAAAATAATTGAACTAATTCCATTTGCAATTAATGATACTAATATATGATGCCAATGACAATTGTCAACATTGGAGGTACTAAGGCTCAACCAATATGAAAAGATTGCATCACTTACTCAGGAGGAGAGAGGTTATAATCTAGCAAAATTGCAACATCTTTACAGTAATTCACCAAATTTTTGAAAATGGTACTCTTAACTATTACAAGAATCCTATCGTCCTTCATACACAGGAAAGAATGACTAACAACACATGTCAGCATGTGTAACTATACTAAAGTTGTACTAAATCAAGGGACGGAGGGAGTACATGTGAAGTATTAGGTACTACAATGTGAACACTATCTAGCCAGAATACTATAATAAGCACAGACCAAAACAACAGAGTTGAAATAATGTTGAAACTAACAATAAAATACCGCCTACAAGTAGTCATGCCAAATGAATAAACAACAACCTGAGTCAAAACTTTCTACCATCCAACACAAGCCCAGCCAAAGCACTTGCTGGCTGTGCGAAGGCTCAGGACATCAAGTGGTGCGCTTCTCCACTATGTCAGTAATTTTTACATAGAAATTCCATGTAGGATCAATATCTAGTTTACATAGAAGATCAGGGTCCTCATTATTCCATAGTTTCCTTTATTTCCTAGAATACTAACTATATGTGTTCGTTTCAAGAGTATTACACTTGGTAGCAGTGTGTTCCGATGCATCCAGGAGAAATTAGAGTAGTGAATGCATTAGGACCCTGCAAAATAATATAAGCGTAGATGAAATTCTTACACATACACAACATCTGGCTCTATATCCTAGCTCCCGCGTAATTCTCACCAGGACTCGTGTTGAAGTCGCCATGCCGCTGCCGCCCTGTGTTGCAGTTGCATCAACTCCTCGTGTTGATGCCCACACAGTGGCACCACTGTGCCGTAACAATCTGGGGTGGCTTAGTGTCCTTTTGTGCCCCCATCTCCAGCTCATTGCGCGCAGATGGATCACAAGTTCCCGTTTTCACAAGGTAAATCATGAGCACATTAATCTTCTCGGAAGGTATAATTTGGTGTGCACCCATATAGAAACAACAAAAGTGGCTCTCAACTATTTCAAATATAGGCCTGCTAAAATACAACACCCACTCAAGAGGGAAGTCACACAACTTGATGATTCGAGATGCTGTCATTGAAGATATTCTTGTCTGTACTACAAAACAAAGATCAAGGCAATTAAAACTATCACCAGATCATGAGTGTGTAAGACAATATATATGTTGTGTTAAACTGTAATTTTTCATGGCTTGCGAGCAATTCGCAGAACATCCATCGAACATTGCCATGGAGTTAGATATCTCCTACACCGTCAGATTTTTTAAATCTCATACTACCACCTCCAATTGATGATTCAGGCCCTGTTCGATAGCTCTATATTTTCTAAGTATTCTGGAAATACTACAGTTTTTAGGATTACCATGGTTTTAATTACTTTGAGGCCCTATTTGATAGCAAAGTATTTTTTAAGTATTCTTAGAATACTGCAGTTTTTTTACTTACCATGGTTTTATTTACAGTGACCTGTTTGGTTAGCACTAAAAACTATATTATCAAAACCAAAGTATTTCCAATACTGTGGTAAATTCTCTGTATAAAAAAAGGAACCCTTGTCTTCTTCTTTTTTTTAAACAGAGCAAGCAAAAGAAAAGAACCCGTCGCTGGCTATTCTCAACAGACTCGTCTCGCTATCGAGCCATAGCCTCTGCCGCCGCCGCCGCCACCGTCCAAAAGTGTCGACCATTTCCAGAGCCACAGAAAGGCTGGTATCTTGGTACACATCGAACGGGAACTCGGCATTCTTAAAACAACCTGAAACAATTTGACGTGTCAGTGTAGGATGAAGTGTCAAGTTCGTTGAAAAGAGGTTTCTTGGGTGGTCTACTTACCACTGGGATCAGGAAATCTTAGCGATAAATTAACATGGTCGGTGACATGCATGTCGCCTTTTAGTGAGAATTCACCCTTCCATAGCATGAAACTGGCAGACTGCTGCCCATCTTTAGTCACACTCGAGACCAGGGAGACTGAAATAGGAGGCACTGGGATAGGCTTGTCTTTCTGGAGGAAACAGTTCTTCAAGAGCTCACTTGCACAAAGTCTTTCAGCTGCCGGAGGCAAACAGATTTCTATGAAACCTCTTACTTCTGCATCTTCAACCTTGGAAAGCACAGCTGGTTTTATACCCTATATAAAAAAGCATTGGAAGAAAATCAGTTGTTGTTTGACAGATAATCTTTCAAAAAGGATGGGTACTTTGTGGACCCCAAAGCACTTACTTCACAAATTTTCTTGTATATCCATGGCTTGCCTTCGCATTCACTGTATGGTTATTCACATGTCACCATTTCAAGCATGCACATCCCAAATGAATATATATCCACCAACTCGTTGTAATTCCCAGTGAAGAGTTCTGGTGCCATAAACTCTAATGTGCCTGCATTTTGATGACACAACTCTTGTTAGTACAAGCCTTCCTAAAAATGTTATTTCTAAGACAAAGTACGTTGTGAGTGTGTTGTATCATTAAGAGTAGATCTACAGTAAACAGAATATATGTATATATTTCACACATCTGTAGCTGTTAGAAAAACACAATTCCACACACCTTTGATACTTCTCATTTTCCGTTGATGCAAAAATGTCGCCAGACCAAAGTCGTCAATCTTCACTTGTCCATCATGACCATTTATGAATATGTTGTCACACCTTAAATCCCTATGAATAATGGATGGTTCCTGACTCTAAAGATATTCCAGCCCTGTCAATATCTGTATTGCCCATCCTCTCATAGCCTTCATACCGACTTTATTGTGCTTCTTACGGAACCTGGTTATCATTCCAAATTGCAATGATCAGAATGTACTGAATGAAAGGGCGATAAAGGTGAACTCTATGCGTGGTTAAATTTCAATCAAACTTTCTCCACACAACAGCAGAATCCAACATGGTTGGTTACTAAGAAACCAGTTCAATAAAGTACATCAACTTATAAACGGAAAGGGTAATCCATAACTGAATCAAGCAAAGCATTACGAACGAGGCGGACTGGAGTTTATATGCACATGACCTACATGTACGGGAATGTTTTCATTAGCATGCCTAGTCTAGAACATAAAAGGTGCAAGCCCATCCCTTTGCCACAAGCATTCAAAATAACAAGCCTACTGTTCAACATTTTCTCCAGTAAAATACAGGTTGCCAGGCAGGTCATACTAACTCCATGGGTTACAAAATATACAGGCAATCCAATAATATAAACATCAAGGAGAAATCCTTAACGGGAAAGCAAGAAGAAATCAACCGATCTGGGACAATTCAAAGCAGCAGACCTTAACGGGGTTGAAGCAGCAGCCTTCCCCTCATGCTCATCATCGCCTCCATGGCCTGCACACAGCCACCACCGTCACTCGGCCTGCTGCTGCTGCTGCTAAAACAACAACAACAACAACAACAACAACCAATTAGCCTAGTAAATCCAAAAATCCAATTGTGATGAAAAAACATGTCCACATCATGTGACTGCTGCAAACTGGACCCTTTTTTTGATACGCACATGGCTGCTGCAATACAAGCACACACAAAAAAGACATCTTCTAGTAGGAGGCAAGGAGGGTTGGAGCAGAGCATCTTCTCCATGGACCTCCTCTCTCTCCCACATGCCCTTGAATTCCTTGACACAATACAAGCAGACATTAGATGTTGGAGATGAAGAAGAAGACAAGGGTAGGGGAGGAGGGATTGGTACCTACCCTGGTCGAGGGGAGTTTCATCTCCATGGCATCCCACGGAGGGAGGCTCGACGATGGCGGGCGTCCTTGGAGGTTGAGGAAGAACTGGTCATCCTCGAGCAGGACAAATTCATCCAAGAGACAGAGCTGCACGCGGGGGCTGGGTAGGCGTCGGAGATGAACCGCCGGAGTCGCCGGAGTTGGAGGCGACTGAAGCCCTTGCCACCGGGGAGCGGCGAATCCAGCCAGATGGGTGGACGCAGCGGCGCGAGGCGAGCACAGGAGGAGTGTGATGCGCGCCGTCGGAATCAACCGGCCGAGATCTAGATGGCAGCGGCGGAGAGAGAGTTGGGTGAGTGTGTGCGGGTGCGTGGAGAGGGCGGCGGTGGTTGGGTGGCGCCCGCGAAGGAGTGGTGAGGGGGCGAGACACCGGCGGCGGCGTATGGAACCCTAGCCCAGGTCCGCAATGAAGGCGGCGGCTTGTCTCGTTCCTCGGCGGCGGCGGCTCATCTCGGATCGGCGGCATTCCAGGGATCCGCAAGCGCGAGGGCGGCGGCGAAGGTATGGATGCGAGTGCGAGGGCAGCGGTGACCTGGAGGCGGCGGCTCCTCTCGGGGCTGGGGCGTCGTTTGAGAGATGAAGCAGATCGAGATCTGATGAGCCTCGTTGACTGTTTTCTTACGTGCGGCCTGAGATAGGAAAGAAAACCAGACGAAAAAATACGACGAAAAAAAACCTACGAAAAAAACCGGACGAAAATGGTGGGACGAAAATAAACCCGGAACGGAGACTACCAACTGAGACATTAGGAGTAGAGATAGATCTTGTCTACATCATGTCATCATTCTTATTGCAGTACTCTGTTTTTTCCGTGAACTTAATACACTAGATGCATGTTGGATAGCGGTCGATGTGAGAAAGGGCAATGCACGGTACCGTAGAGGCTAGCAAATTGTGGAAAGGTAAGAGTGCATATAATCCATGGACTCACATGAGTCATAAAGAACTCATATACTTATTGCGAAAGTTTATTAGCCCTCGAAGCAAAGTACTACTACGCATGCCCCTAGGGGGATAGATTGGTAGGAAAAGACCATCGCTCGTCTCCGACCGCCACTCATAAGGAAGACAATCAATAATAAATCATGCTCCAACTTCATAGCATAACGAGAGTATATACATGCATGCTTCAGGAATCACAAACCTTATCACCAATATTCCTACTAACCACAACCGCTTACTAGTATCTCCCACATATTCCATCTCTATATCGCAAAACTATTGCAAGGAATCAAACATATCATATTCAATGATCCATAAGTTTTATGTAGGATTTTATGACTAACCATGCAATTGACCAATTCATTTTGACTCTCTAAATAGATATAAGTGAAGCATGAGAGTTTAATTATTTCTAAAAAAGACCATGCTCTAGTAAATATAAGTGAAGCAAAAGAGCATTCTTCAAACAACGGTTTTTCTATGTGAAGAGAAACAGGCAATCCAAACTTCAAATGATATAAGTGAAGCACATGAAGCATTCTATAAAGGCCAAAATCAAAAGAGCAAGTGCAATGAGCATTCTATAAATCAACCATGGACTACCTCATACCAGCATGGTGCATAAAATAAAAGTGAAAACTAAATGCAAAAGACGCTCCAAGATTTGCACATATCGCATGAACGAAACGAATCCGAAAACATACCGATACTTGTTGAAGAAAGATGGGATGCCTTCCGGGGCATCCCCAAGCTTAGACGCTTGAGTCTCCTTGGATATTTACTTGGGTTTCCTTGGTCATCCCCAAGCTTGAGCTCTTGCCTCTCCTCCTTCTCCTCACATCGAGACCTCCTCGATCTTCGAACACTTCATCCACACAAAACTTAACCGAACTTTTAGTGACGGGGTTAGTGAATATGGCAATGAAATCCCATCATGTACTGATGTAACATTATTGTATAATTATAAACAAACATTTCCCATTGTATGCTATCACAATTCTATGGCCCCAAGTCAAGGAGGCTTTAACAAGAATTCAAACATACGCAAATAATGAAGCTATAACAGCAATATGTGAAAACAGGACAGTCTGTAAAGATTTGAACATCCACCATACTTCTGTAACTCAACAAATTCTGACAAAATTAGGAAAAATAAAAATTTTGTATAGCAAGACAGTTCACAAAGTTTCAGAACCTTTTGTTGTTCCAGTAAAAAATGTAAAATCGAGCACTACAGCCAAAGTTTCTGTTTCTGCACCGCACATACCAACAAGCAATCTAATCATCCTAAAGGCAAATCTTGGCACATTATTTTTATAATACAATGGAACTTTACAAGGGGATAATTATTTTTGTGAGAATATTCATGAAAAATTCTACATTGTTTCCATGAGCATGAACACAAGTGTTCAAGGTTGACCCTCACTTCTCCAATGCATAACTTCCAATCGCTTCTCTTTTGTGAAAAGTTTTAAGTTACCCTATATATTTTTTTGTTTTTAAACTTTATAAAAGCACTCAACAGAAATAAATGACTCTCTAAAATTTCTGGGTTGTCTCCCTGGCAGCGCTTTCTTTAAAGCCATTAAGTTAGGCATAAAGTGCTCAAGTAATGAATCCACCCGGACCCCAAGGTATACCAAAGCCAATTTTAATTAACAATGATTTGGCATTTAGTAGTGAGCACAAAGCAACATATATAAAGCAATGACGAATTCTAACTCTCTTCCCATGCATCGGCATGTCATAAAAGAACAATTCATGCACATCAAGTAAAGGCCAATACATAGCATAACCAGTTTCTTGCAATTCTATCGTGTTGGAAACATAAAGAGGTAGAGATGTAGTTCCTCTCTCATAATAATTGAAAGTAGGAGCAGCAATCATATGCATATTATACTCATCAAAATCATCATGTGCAACGATAAAAGGCAACCCATCAATGTAATCCTTAATGAGTGCAATTTTCTCCGATATAGTGTAGTTTGGAGAATTCAAAACGATAATAGGACTACATGTGTGGGTGCAATAGCAACAATTTCATTCTTAACATAAGGAACGATAGCAAGTTCATCTCCATAAGCATCATTCCTATTGGCATCGTGGCCACAAGCATAGCAAGCATCATCAAAAGGGGGTATTTCAAATGAATCAACGGGATCATAACAGTTATCATAGCATTCATCATTCAGTAAGCATGAAGGGACATTAAACAATGTATGAGTTTAAGAGTTACTCTCATTAGAAGGTAGGCACGGGTAGCTAATCCGCTCTTCCTCCTTTTGTTCTTCGCTCTCCTCATCATCTTTTTCATCCAATGAGCTCGCAGTTTCATGAATTTCTTCTTCCATAGACTCCTGCAAAATATTAATATTTTCTTGGACAGCGGAGTTATTCTCAATAAATACATCAATATCATAATTGTATTTATAATTATCATAGCGATATTTAAGGATAGCAAGATTTTCAGGTCTATAAACTGAATCATCAAAATCCTTAAACTTTTCAAACAAAGATTCAATTTCATATGCACCCTTAAAAGCAACAAATTCTTCTATTTGTTCCACATCATAGTAATCATATATACCACTAGCATAAGAAGCTAAGGTTTCATTATCATTAAATTCGCATGAATAGGAAAGGTGTGGAACTTCAATCTTAGAGCAACAAGTATAATCATATCTCAAGCATAGATTCCAAGCATACCATTGCAACATTTCAATTTGATCCCATAAAAGTTTTCCCTTTTGAGTCAAGAGATAATCCCTAAAGTATTCACGTTGATCCAACATTACTCCCATTATCAAGTTGAATGGGGTTTTCTCAGGATTATCAAAGTAGTGCACAATATTTTTACATAACGAGCATCGAGAGATTTAGGAGGTTCCCCATCTCCATGAGTAGCAAGTACCACTAATTTTTTGGTGTTTCGTGTTCCATATCCATAACTAAAGATAGAGAACAACTTAGAACAGGAAATAAAAACTACTTAGGATAAAGCAAACAAGCACACACGAGAATATTCACCCCACGCTATTGCTCCCCGGCAACGGCGCCAGAAAAAGGTCATGATAACCCACAAGTATAGGGGATCAATTGTAGCATCTTTTGATAAGTAAGAGTGTCAAACCCAACGAGGAGCTAAAGGTAGAACAAATATTCCCTCAAGTTATATCGACCACCGATACAACTCTACGCACGCTTGACGTTCGCTTTACCTAGAACAAGTATGAAACTAGAAGTACTTTGTAGGTGTGATAGGATAGGTTTGCAAGATAATAAAGAGAACGTAAATAAAATCTAGGGGCTGTTTAGATAAAGACACAACTAAGTTAGTTTTAGTAGAGAGCTTTTGTCAACAAGAAAGTTATTTGTCCCTAGGCAATCGATAACAAGTACCGGTAATCATTCTTGTAATTTTATATGAGGGAGAGGCATGAGCTAACATACTTTCTCTGCTTGGATCATATGCACTTATGATTGGAACTCTAGCAAGCATCCGCAACTACTAGAGATCATTAAGGTCGTGAAACCCAACCATAGCATTAAGTATCAAGTCCTCTTTATTCCCATACGTCATACCCCAACTACTCGGGTTTAAGTTTCTGTCACTCTCGCAACCCACCATAAGCGAACCATGAACATATTGCAACACCCTACAGTGAGGGCCCCTCACGTTTGTGCGAGAATGGAGGGCACCATAGGACGGCACCATAAATAAAATATACAATCATACCAACAAAGATCACGATTAACCCACAGGATAAAACGGATCTACTCAAACATCATAGGATGACCATAGATCATTGGGAAATAATATATGAAGTTGAGCGCCATGTTTAAGTAGAGATTACAGCGGGGGGAAGAGGTGTTACACCGTTGCATAGAGGGGGAGAGAGTTGGTGTTGACGATAGCAAGATTGTTGATTTAGATCATCGTCCCGATCATTGCCCCGGTGGCACTCCGACGCCACCGGAAGTGAGGGGGAGAGAGCCCACTCCTTCTTCTTCTTCCTTGGACTCCCCCCTAGATGGGAGGAGGGTTCCTGATACGTCTCCAACGTATCTATAATTTTTTATTGTTCCATGCTATTATATTATCTGTTTTGGATGTTTATGGGCTTTATTAAACACTTTTATATTATCTTTGGGACTAACCTATTAACCCAGAGCCCAATGCCAGTTTCTGTTTTTCCGTTGTTTCAGTGTTTCACAGAAAAGGAATATCAAATGGAGTCCAAACGGAATGAAACCTTCGGGAGAGTTATTTTTGGAACGGAAGCAATCCAGGAGACTTGGAGTGCACGTCGGGGAATCAACGAGGAGGGCACGAGGCAGGGGGGGCGCCCTCCACCCTCGTGGGCCCCTCGTGGCTCCCCTAACGTATTTCTTCCTCCTATATATACCAATATACCCTAAAACCATCGGGGAGCAGAATAGATCGGGAGTTCCGCCGCCGCAAGCCTCTGTAGCCACCGAAAACCAATCAGGACCCTGTTACAGCACCCTGCCGGAGGGGGGATCCCTCACCTGTGGCCATCTTCATCATCTCGGCGCTCTCCATGACGAGGAGGGAGTAGTTCACCCTCGGGGCTGAGGGTATGTACCAGTAGCTATGTGTTTGATCTCTCTCTCTCGTGTTCTTGAGGTGATTCGATCTTGATGTATCGCGAGCTTTGCTATTATAGTTGGATCTTATGTTGCTTCTCCCCCTCTACTCTCTTGCAATGGATTGAGTTTTCCCTTTGAAGTTATCTTATCGGATTGAGTCTTTAATGATTTGAGAACACTTGATGTATGTCTTGTCGTGTGTATCTGTGGTGACAATGGGATATCACGTGATTCACTTGATGTATGTTTTGGTGATCAACTTGCGGGTTCCGCCCATGAACCTATGCATAGGGGTTGGCACACGTTTTCGTCTTGATTCTCCGGTAGAAACTTTGGGGCACTCTTTGAGGTTCTATGTGTTGTTTTGAATAGATGAATCTGAGATTGTGTGATGCATATCGTATAATCATACCCACGGATACTTGAGGTGACATTGGAGTATCTAGGTGACATTAGGGTTTTGGTTGATTTGTGTCTTAAGGTGTTATTCTATTACGAACTCTAGGATAGATTGAACGGAAAGAATAGCTTCATGTTATTTTACTACGGACTCCTGAATAGATCGATCAGAAAGGATAACTTTGAGGTGGTTTCGTACCCTACCATAATCTCTTCGTTTGTTCTCCGCTATTAGTGACTTTGGAGTGACTCTTTGTTGCATGTTGAGGGATAGTTATATGATCCGATTATGTTATTATTGTTGAGAGAACTTGCACTAGTGAAAGTATGTACCCTAGGCCTTGTTTCCTAGCATTGCAATACCGTTTGTGCTCACTTTTATCATTAGTTACCTTGCTGTTTTTATATTTCCGGATTACAAATATCTACCATCCCTATTGCACTTGTATCACCATCTCTTCGCCGAACTAGTGCACCTATACAATTTACCATTGTATTGGGTGTGTTGGGGACACAAGAGACTCTTTGTTATTTGGTTGCAGGGTTGTTTGAGAGAGACCATCTTCATCCTACACCTCCCACGGATTGATAAACCTTAGGTCATCCACTTGAGGGAAATTTGCTACTGTCCTACAAACCTCTGCACTTGGAGGCCCAACAACGTCTACATGAAGAAGGTTGCGTAGTAGACATCAGTTCCCCCTTTGGTCCTTGGTCTCCATGGCGGCAGAGGGGCGGGAGCCCCTCCGAGATTGGATCTTCCTCTCTGTTCTCTTCTGTTTCGCGTTCCCAGATCTGGCCGAAAATCGTTTCTTATATTCCCGGAGATCCGTAACTCTGATTGCGCTGAGATTTTAACACGATTTTTTTCTGGATATAAGCTTCCTTGCGCCTGAGGTAGAGGTCCAACAACGTACAAGGTGAGCACAACCCACCACGGCACGCCTGGCTCCTCTGGCGCGCCCTGGTGGGTTGTGCCCACCACGGGCCTCCGTTCGCAGTAATTCCAACCCCCAAAAATCACATATATTCCAAAATAATTCTTCGTGAATTTTTTTTGCAGTTGGACTTCGTTTGATATGGATACTATGCGATACAAAAAACATGCAGAAAACAGGAACTGGCACTTGGCACTGGATCAATAGGTTAGTCCAATAAATCATATAAAAAGTTGCCCAAAGTATGTAAAACTTGTATAATATTGGCATGAAACAATAAAAAATTATAGATACGACGGAGATGTATCAAGACCGTTCTCGACATGCCCAACAAAGGCTACTTTAAGAGTCTTGCTCCACAAGAGGGCCACGGTATCAATATCAAAGAAAGTGGCAAAGCCCATGAGTGCAAGTTAATGAACGGAAAGTAAATTGTATGCAAGGGACTCAACAAGCATGACTTTCTCGATCGTGGGATCATGAGAAATGACAACCTTCCCAAGACCCAATACCTTAGAAGACGAGGCATCACCCCACTCGACATTGGTGGGCATAGATGAAATCTTGTGCACGTCCACCACCAAGTCCTTGCTTCCGGTCATATGATTTGTGGCTCCACTATCGAGCAACCATGATCCTCCACCGGAAGCAAACACCTACAAGAGATCAATGCTTGGTTTTAGGTACCCATTTTGTAATGGGTCCTTTGATGTTAGTAACAAGGGTCTTAGGAATCCAAATAGACCATTCAATGTACTCATAAGGAGAACCAACAAATTTAGCATAAACATGCCCATCACTAGCACGACATAACAAATTTAGCATTGCCCTTCTTGACACCACCTCCCTTCTCATTGTTCATCTTCTCCTTAGAAGTACCCTCTCCCTCCTTCACAAAAGTTTTCTTGAGAGGAGGAGGTCGTTTGGCCTTGTCATTCTTCTTGTTCTTGGACTTGGGTGTGAACCCAATTCCCTCCTTGCCCACAACCTCCTTTTGACTGCTCAAAAGGTCATTGAGGTTCTTCTCACCTTGTATGCAAGACACAAGGCCTTTCTCAAGTTGCTCCTTCGACTTTGCATTCTCCTCCACAAGATGCACATGCTCACAACACGGGTTAGTAGCATTTGCATTATCAATTAAAACCATATGAGGAAAAGTGGCTTTTTCCTTGGTTAGCTTCACTTGGAGTTGATCATGAGACTCTTTGAGGCTAGCATGAGCACCCTTCAAGGCCTTGTGAACCTTGTCAAGTATATCAAAATCATCCTTGAGTCTAACAAGATCAACCCCAAGTTTGGCCTTCTCGGAATTGAGCACACGAGATACAACAAGAGCATGATCAAGATCTTTCTTTAATTTAGCATGATCATCGTTGTGTGACTCCTCAAGATCCAAACGATGACCACGCTCTTCCTCAAGAGCATTGGAGAGATCCGATATCTCATCGGCATAGTCACGACTATGCCCCTCCATCTTGGAGATGGTGTCTTCGTGAGCCTAAATCATGTCATTGGCTTCACCAAGTTGTTCCAAGAGAGCAACAAAGTGCTTCTTGGATTTACCCTTGAGCTTACTCATAAAAGACTCAAATTCATTTTCTTCCTCATTGGACCCCTCACTTTCATCAATGCAATCTGTCAAAGAGGGATTAGTAGTGATGGTGGTTTTGATGTTGGGGGTTACCTTGTTGGTGGCTTTGGCCATGAGGCACTTGGCGGAGATGTTCTCGTTGGGTGAGTCGAAGAGGGACACCCGAGGAGTTGTTGCAATGGCAACGGAGGCCATGGCAACCGTCTCACCGTCTTCATCATCATCATCATCCTCATTATACTCTTCTTGTGCCAGCAACCCCTTGGGAGGAGTCTTCTTGGTGAAGTTGTTCTTGTTGGGGAAGGACTTGGCCTTGTCTTTTCGGATGAGCTTGCCACCATTGTCTTCCCTCTTCTCATAAGGGCACTCCGCAACAAAGTGGCTCACATTGCCACAATTGTAGCATGTCCTCACACGTTGCTTGCCCTTGGCGACATGATACGTCTCCAACGTATCTATAATTTCTGATTGTTCCATGCTATTATATATTCTGTTTTGGATGTTTAATGGGCTTATTTATACACTTTTATATTATTTTTGGGACTAACCTATTAACTGGAGGCCCAGCCCAAATTGCAGTTTTTTGCCTATTTCAATGTTTCGCAGAAAAAGAATATCAAATGGAGTCCAAACGGAATGAAACCTTCGGGAACGTGATTTTTGGAACAAACGTGATCCAGAGGACTTGGAGTGGACGTCAAGCAACAGACGAGGAGGCCACGAGGTAGGGGCGCGCCTACCCCCCCCCCAGGCACGCCCTCCACCCTCGTGGGCCCCTCGTGGCTGCACCGACCTACTTCTTCCTCCTATATATACCTACGTACCCCCAAACCATCAGAAGCGCCCACGAAAACCTAATTCCACCGCCGCAACCTTCTGTACCCGTGAGATCCCATCTTGGGGCCTTTTTTGGCGTCCTCCCGGAGGGGGCATTGATCACGGAGGGCTTCTACATCAACACCATAGCCTCTCCGATGATGTGAGTAGTTTACCTCAGACCTTCGGGTCCATAGTTATTAGCTAGATGGCTTCTTCTCTCTCTTTGGATCTCAATACAAAGTTCTCCTCGATTCTCTTGGAGATCTATTCGATGTAATCTTCTTTTGCGGTGTGTTTGTCAAGATCCGATGAATTGTGGGTTTATGATCAAGATTATCTATGAACAATATTTGAATCTTCTTTGAATTCTTTTATGTAGAATTGGTTATCTTTGCAAGTCTCTTCGAATTATCAGTTTGGTTTGGCCTACTAGATTGATCTTTCTTGCAATGGGAGAAGTGCTTAGCTTTGGGTTCAATCTTGCGGTGTCCTTTCCTAGTGACAGCAGGGGCAGCAAGGCACGTATTGTATTGTTGCCATCGAGGATAAAAAGATGGGGTTTATATCATATTGCATGATTTTATCCCTCTACATCATGTCATCTTGCTTAAAGCATTACTCTGTTCTTATGAACTTAATACTCTAGATGCATGCTGGATAGCGGTCGATGTGTGGAGTAATAGTAGTAGATGCAAAATCGTTTCGGTCTACTTGTCACGGACCTGATGCCTATATACATGATCATACCTAGATATTCTCATAACTATGCTCAATTCTATCAATTGCTCGACAGTAATTTGTTCACCACCGTAATACTTATGCTATCTTGAGAGAAGCCACTAGTGAAACCTATGGCCCCCAGGTCTATTTTCCATCATATTAATCTCCCGTCAACGAGCTATTTCTGGCGCCGTTTATTTTGCTTTCTTTACTTTCAGTCTTTATCATAAAAATACCAAAAATATTATCTTATCATCTCTATCAGATCTCACTCTCGTAAGTGACCGTGAAGGGATTGACAACCCCTTTATCGCGTTGGTTGCGAGGTTCTTATTTGTTTGTGTAGGTGAAAGGAACTTGAGCGTGGCCTCCTGCTGGATTGATACCTTGGTTCTCAAAAACTGAGGGAAATACTTACGCTACTTTACTGCATCACCCTTTCCTCTTCAAGGGAAAACCAACGCAGTGCTCAAGAGGTAGCACGCCACTTGAGTTGTTCTTGTTGAAGTTGGGCCTTGAGTTCTTCTTGCTCCAAAATTGCCTTGACGCGAGAGCCATGTGCTCATGATAAGCATATTTTGTATCTTCGGGGTTACTCTCCTCTTCATCCTCTTCTTCCACGCTAGCCTTGGCCTTCAAGGCAAGGTTGGGCTTCTTTGCTCGTTGAGAACGCAACACCACATTGTCGGCGGTCTTATCCAAAATCTTCACTGCCACAAACTCATCCAACACTTCACTTGAGGACAAGGTGTGGAAGTCCGGCCTTTGACGAATAACGGAGGACATAGCTTTATGGTGAGGCATCATGGCCTTAAGAAACTTGCGCTTGATCCAATTGTCATCCGTATCCTTGCTCCCATGATCTCGGAGTGAGACCGCGAGAGTGGTTAATCTCCGGTAAAGCTCACGAGGTTCTTCATCTTCATTCATTGCAAACTCATCGGCTTCATCTTGCACCACTTCATAGTTGGAGCGTTGAATGCTTGCACTTCCCTTGTAAATGGAAACAACATGTTGCCATGCTTCCTTGGCCACGGTGAAGGGCCGGAGATGCGCAATATCTTCGGATGGAATTGCATCTTGAATGATGAAGAGAGCGGACTCGTTGAATTGACTATCTGCGGCTTCTCTAGGAGTGAAGTTGCTTGGGTCATGCGGGTAGAAACCTTGCTCAATGATTCTCCAAATATTAGTATTACTATGATTTAAATCATGTTTAAAGCGATAGACCCAAGAGGCAAAATCCTCATTCTTCACAAACTTAGGAGGAGGACCAACATGATTCAAATGAGTGGAAGCAACCGGTCCTCCATAAGTGAGTGGATGCTCAACATGGGCAAAGATGCCATTTCCACTTCTACCACTAGATAAAGGAACTTTGTCACTAGTAGCTTCCCCCTTGTCGGAGTTAGCATCCGTCACCTTGTTAGCGGGATCACCCACTTTCATTGGTGCGGTACATAATTTAAGGCCTTCTAAAAACTTATTGAACATGCCTTCGACCTCGGTCGTCATGGAGGTTTTCAATGTGTCCAAGGCCGCATTGAACTCCTCACAAGAGATCGAGGATCCCCCATCGGCCGTAGACGAGGACGGAATCACACCGGGGTGCTCCTCCCCACCGTCTACGGTGTCAACCATACTCTTCGGACGACAAAGTCCTTAATAAAGAGACGAGGCTCTGATACCAATTGAAGGGATCGATATAGTTGACTAGAGGGGGGTGAATAGGCAACTAGAAATTTTTAGCTTTTCTTTACCAATTTAAACTTTGCATCAAAGTAGGTTGTCTAGATATGCAACTAGGTGAGCAACCTATATGATGCAACAACAACAAGCACACAAGCAAGCAAGGGATACAACACAAAATAAGCTAGCACAAGTAAAGGTAACAAATGACCAAGAGTGGAGTCGGTGGAGACGAGGATGTGTTACCGAAGTTCCTTCCCTTTGAGAGGAAGTACGTCTCCGTTGGAGAGGTGTGGAGGCACAATGCTCCCCAAGAAGCCACTAGGGCCACCGTATTCTCCTCACGCCCTCACACAATGCGAGATGCCATGATTCCACTATTGGTGCCCTTGGAGGCGGTGACCGAACCTTTACAAACAAGGTTGGGGCAATCTCCACAACTTAATTGGAGGCTCCCAACGACACCACGAAGCTTCACCACAATGGAATATGGCTTCGCGGTGACCTCAACCGTCTAGGGTGCTCAAACACCCAAGAGTAACAAGATCCGCAAGGGATTAGTGGGGGGAATCAAATTTCTCTTGGTGGAAGTGTAGATCGGGGCCTTCTCAACCAATCCCTAGAAAATCAACAAGTTTGATTGGCTAGGGAGAGAGATCGGGCAAAAATGGAGCTTTGAGCAACAATGGAGTTTGGGAAAGGAAGAGGTGGTCAACTTGGGAAAGAAGACCCCCTTATATAGTGAGAGGATAAATCCAACCATTACCCACCTACTTAGCCCGCGACATGCGGTACTACCGCACATACAAGCGGTACTACCGCACAAGCTTGCGGTACTACCACTGGGAGGTGTGGTACTACCTCTCGTGTGGTAGGAGCCAGGTGAGGCCCTGTTGCACAAGGCAACGAGCGATAAAACCGCCGGAGCGGTACTACCGCGTGCCCTTGTGGTACTACCGCAAGGCAAGGCTCATCCTGGGCTGGGAAGGCACGGACTAATAAAAATACATCCGTGGCTACTTCCGCTGAGTTTTGGTCAATGCAAAAATTCGGCACGGTACTACAACTCATAGGGAGCGGTACTACCGCGTAGGGTGCGGAAGTAAAAAATTACTTCCGCCCCTACATCCGCTCACGCCACCGTGTTGGGCCAGAGGCCACGGTACCACTGCATGCTAGGAGTGGTACTACCGCTGCATTGGGCGGTACTACAGTGGCCAGCTGCGGTACTACTGCTCCCTTTAGCAGTACTACCGCATGCCGCAGACCAGTAGCACTAGGAGGGCTTCATCTCCGCAACGACAAGGGGAATAACTGGTGCTCCAAAGAAGCAAGGAAAGGTGGTGCAAAGTAACAGATGTGTACGTGATGATTCCACCCTAACCTTTCCAAAGCGGACCCCCTCTTAATAGTACGGCTTTCCTACGACTCAAATCCACCAAAAAGAAACATAGAGAAACACTGTCTTCGATAGGCTCCGAGGGGCACCGAATCGTCTTGTGCCTAGACATGAGATATCTGAAATGCTCAATGCACACGATTAGTCCGCAAATGCATTGTCATCAATCACCAAAACCACTTAGGGAGAAATATGCCCTTACAAACGAGAAAAGTAGAACCCAAGATTTGAGGCTTATGGCACTCAAACCTAGTATGCGCACATGAACACGCCATCGTGAACACCGGACGTCGAACGCAGTATGCAAGACACGTTGCTAGAGGATCCTCGTCGGAAACATGATACGCAAGACAGGTCGGTGAGGTCTTTTCAGGACCTGAAACCCCGCACGCCCGTAAGCGACTCCGTCAACACGCGCGCACCTCATTCTTGTTTTGAGTACTTTCTTTGGGAACCAATGCCATGTTCTTTTTTTCAACTCTTGTGCACTAAGATTTTGCAGTTTCTTCTTTCGCCAAATTGATAAACCGAGTGGGTGGTTACCGTATGGTTTTGTTTCAACTTTGAAGCAATGATGATTCTTTTTTGACCTTATACTCTCTCAACTTATTCTCTTCATATTTAGCACTTGACTGACTCATCTTATTGCTTTTAGTAGCTCATGTCAATACCTTAATTGGCTCTTTACTATTTGAAATCGAATCTGAAGTGACACGCTTACGACCATCTTTTTTTACGCAATATAATTGGTTGACCACCTCTTTTTTTCGTGTGCTCCGGACTGATCCTTTTTTAGTGAAACGGTATTTGACACGTGATTTTTCATCAAATGTTGATATTCTTGGAGTTACATGATCTTTCATGAGATGGTTGAAAATAAGATGGATAATGTGTTCTCGAATCATACTTGTCCCATGATAGATAATTCATATGAGCATAGGGAGAGGTATCACAACATTGACATTGGCGCGGCCCAAAATAAGAATATGAAATGATGCATTAAAATTCTTCCTTTGCCAATACCGGCCTTCAATATTGCGCCTAGGGGGTGATTTTGATTTCTTTACATGATAGCCACTAATAACTCAACAAAGGTGAATTGTGATTTCTTGACTTTGTGCTTATTTAGGCTTATTGTTGCCAACTTTGGCCTGTTCGCCATGGATCAAATCCCGCGCAGACCATTTTTTTTTCCACGCAAGGGGACGCGTGACTATTTCCTAAAAAATACCGCTCAACACCTGAAATATTGCACGCGCAACACTACCCCCCGCGGTAAAGTCACGCGTCGTGCAGATGGAAACAAAACCGCGTGCCCGTCACGCGGAAGGAAACAAATCCCGCATCCGCGTCAACAGTTTGTCGCTCGATTGTGAGCATGAGATGATGATCAGATGGATTTCGAGTCGTTCGATACTTATGCGAAAAAGATGTGGTGTGGCAGTTAGATTTCTCGTTTCAAATTTGCAATAAACTTTTCATGATTTTTTTGAATGTGTGAAATGTTTCTTCAAATATTATGAATAATTTTCAAAGTGGTACAATTGATATGTTATGAACAGTTTTTAAAAATGTGCACACATATTTTTATATTTACCTGGACATTTTTTTCAAATGTTTCAACTTTTTTTTGAGTGAGTCAACTTCTTTTAGTGTTGTCAACAATTTTAGAAGGTGTGGACATTCTTTTTATATGGCATTGATATTTTTAGAAATTATGCGACGAGCTTTTACATTTTGTGAATGCGGTTGGTAGCTGTCCGGTGGCATTGCCATGAGTGGCATGAATGCACAGCAATGATTTTGGAGCGAAATGGACGATGAAGATTTTAGGTGAGACCACTCAGTCGGACGCCTACATTGGACGTCCACAAATCTCTACCGGTTTAATTTGCTTTTGGTTTGTGGCAATTCAAACGTACAAACCGGTCTGTTTAGTGCACTGGACCGCGTGGAGTGGATATTCAGTAGTTTTTATCGAGAGTACGCCAATCGCGTACCATATTTTTATAGACAAAACGAGAGTTAATTACAAGAGGCCCGTCCCCGATGTGAACAATCCAGGACGGGAAACACACACCTACACCAACTTAATACTCTCTAAGCTAACTCCTCACAAAACGTTGTAAACCTCCTGTTCCAAGCCTTGCCGTATGCCATGCCGTGATTTCATCAAACACTAGGTTAGGGATGAGGAGGGCCGGCTTCTGTTGCTCATGCCTGTTGAAAACCCTTGCGTTTCTTTGCATCCAAAGTATCCAAGCCACCACAGTCACCAGAGTATCGAAGCCTCTTCTGTCTGCCCCCTTAAACTTCTTCCTTTCCCTCATCCACCAGTCGGAGAAGGTGTCATTTCGAGTTGTTCCTAGCACATTAAGGCTGAGCAGGTCAAACACGCGGTGCCACACCTCCTGTGCAAAGGTGCACTTGGCCAGTATGTGGTCAACATTGTTCTCCTCTTGCAAACACGTGAAGCGGGGCGACGGTTGGTCCTGAAGACTGTGACGTGCTCGTCTGTCCGATGTCCACAATCTGTATTGTAACACCAACCAAATAAATAGCTTGCATTTAAGCGTCGCCCAGCTCCTCCTGAAGGAAATATACCCTAGAGGCAATAATAAAGTTATTATTTTATTTCCTTATATCATGATAAATGTATATTATTCATGCTAGAATTGTATTAACCGGAAACTTGATACATGTGTGAATACATAAACAAAACAAAGTGTCCCTAGTATGCCTCTACTAGACTAGCTCATTAATCAAAGATGGTTAATTTTCCTGACCATAGACATGTGTTGTCATTTGACGAACGAGATCACATCATTAGAGAATGATGTGATGGACAAGACCCATCCGTTAGCTTAGCATTATGATCGTTGAGTTTTATTGCTATTTGCTTTCTTCATGACTTATGCATGTTCCTCTGACTATGAGATTATGCAACTCCCAAATACCGGAGGAACACCTTGTGTGCTATCAAACGTCACAACGTAACTGGGTGATTATAAAGATGCTCTACAGGTGTCTCCGAAGGTGTTTGTTGGGTTGGCGTAGATCGAGATTAGGATTTATCACTCCAAGTATCGGAGAGGTATCTCTGGGCCCTCTCGGTAATGCACATCACTATAAGCTTTGCAAGCTATGTGACTAATGAGTTAGTTGCGGGATCATGCATTAGGGAACGAGTAAAGAGACTTGCCGGTAACGAGATTGAACTAGGTATGATGATATCGATGATCGAATCTTGGGCAAGTAACATATCGATGACAAAGGGAACAATGTATGTTGTTATGCGGATTGACCGATAAAGATCTTTGTAGAATATGTAGGAGCCAATATGAGCATCCAGGTTCCGCTATTGGTTATTGACCGGAGATGTGTCTCGGTCATGTCTTCGTAGTTCTCGAACCCGTAGGGTCCGCATGCTTAACGTTCGATGACGATTTGTATTATGAGTTATGTGATTTGATGTACCGAAGTTTGTTCGGAGTCCCGGATGAGATCACGGACATGATGAGGAGTCTCGAAATGGTCGAGAGGTAAAGATTCATATATTGGAAGGTTGCATTTGGACATCGGAATGGTTCCGAGTGATTCAGACATTTTTCAGGAGTACCGGGTGGTTACCGGAACCCCCCGGGAGAAGTTATGGGCCTTATGGGCCATACGAGGGAAGCACACCTGCCCACAAGGGGCTGGTGCGCCCCCCCCCCTTGGGCAAGAGGCCGATTAGGACTAGAGAAGGGGGCCGGCCCCCCTTTCCTTCTCCTTCTCCCTTCCCCCTTTCCTACTCCATGTGGGAGGTGGAATCCTACTAGGACTAGGGAGTCCTAGTAGGACTCCACACCTTGGCGCACCCCCTAGGGCCGGCTGCCTCTCCCTCTCCCTCCTTTACATACGTAGGCAGGGGCACCACAAAGACACACAAGTTGATATTTTAGCCGTGTGTGGTGCCCCCCTCCAGAGATACACACCTCGGTCATATCGTCGTAGTGCTTAGGTGAAGCCCTGCGCCGGTAACTTCATCATCACCGTCACCACGCCGTCGTGCTAACAATACTCTCCCTCGGCCTCAACTGGATCAAGAGTTTGAGGGACATCACCAAGCTGAACGTGTGCAGATCGCGGAGGTGCCGTACGTTCGGTACTTGGATCGGTTGGATCGCGAAGACGTTCTACTACATCAACCGCGTTACTAAACGCTTCCGCTTTCGGTCTACGAGGGTATGCGGATACACTCTCCCTGCTCGTTGCTATGCTTCTCCTAGATAGATCTTGCGTGATAGTAGGAATTTTTTTGAAATACTATGTTCCCCAACAGTGGCATCCGAGCCAGGTCTATGCGTAGATGTTATATGCACGAGTAGAACACAAAGAGTTGTGGGCGATAATAGTCATACTGCTTACCAGCAACGTCTTACTTTGATTCGGCGGTATTGTTGGATGAAGCGGCCCGAACCAACATTACATGACCACGTTCATGAGACCGGTTCTACCGACGTGCTTCGCACACAGGTGGCTGGCGGGTGTCTGTTTCTCCAACTTTAGTTGAATCGAGTTTGACTACGCCCGGTCCTTGTTGAAGGTTAAAACAACACACTTGACGAAAAATCATTGTGGTTTTGATGCGTAGGTAAGAACGGTTCTGGCTAGAAGCCCGTAGCAGCCACGTAAAACTTGCAACAACAAAGTAGAGGACGTCTAACTTGTTTTTGCAGGGCTTGTTGTGATGTGATATGGTCAAGACGTGATGAGATATAAATTGTTGTATGAGATGATCATGTTTTTTTGAAGTTATCGGCAACTGGCAGGAGCCTTATGATTGTCTCTTTATTGCATAAGATGCAAGCGCCATATAATTGCTTTACTTTATTTCTATGCGATAGCAATAGTTGCAGAAGTAATAGTTGACGAGACGACCATGTGACGACACATTGATAGATATCAAGATGATGGAGATCATGGTGTCATGCCGGTGACGATGGAGATCATGATGGTGCTTTGGAGATGGAGATCAAAGGCACAGGATGATGATGGCCAGAACATGTCACATATTTTGATTGCATGTGATGTTTATCTTTTAGAATCTTATTTTGCTTAGTACGACGGTAGCATTATGAGATGATCCCTTACTAAAATTTCAAGGTATAAGTGTTCTCCCTGAGTATGCACCATTGCGACAGTTCTTCATGCTGAGCCACCACGTGATGATCGGGTGTGATAAGCTCTACATTCACATACAACGGGTGCAAGACAGTTTTGCACATGTAGAATACTCGGGTTAAACTTGACGAGCCTAGCATATGCAGATATGGCCTCGGAACACTGGCACCGAAAGGTCGCACGTGAATCATATAGTAGATATGATCAACATAGTGATGTTCACCATTAAAAGCTACTCCATCTCACGTAATGATCGGACATGGTTTAGTTGATATGGATCACGTGATCATTTAGATGACCAGAGGGATGTCTATATAAGTGGGAGTTCTTAAGTAATATGATTAATTGAAGTTTAATTTATCATGAACTTAGTCTTGATAGTATTTGCATAACATGTCGTAGATCAATAGCTCGCGATGTAGCTCCCCGTTTATTTTTGATATGTTCCTAGAGAAAACCTATGTTGAAAAATGATAGTAGCAATGATGCGGACTAGGTCCGTGATCTGAGGTTTATCCTCATTGCTGCACGGAAGAATTATGTCCTTGATGCACCGCTAGGTGACAGAACTATTGCAAGAGCAAATGCAGACGTTATGAACGTTTGACAAGCTCGGTATGATGATTGATACGTCTCCAACGTATCTATAATTTTTTATTGTTCCATGCTATATTATATTCTTTTTTGGATGTTTAATGGGCTGTATTATACACTTTTATATTATTTTTGGGACTAACCTATTAACCGGAGGCCTAGCCCAAATTGCTATTTTTTTGCCTATTTTAGTGTTTCGAAGGAAAAGGATATCAAACGAAGTCCAAACGGGATGAAACCTTCTAGAACGTGATTTTCGGAACAAATGTGATCCAAAGGACTTGGAGTGGACGTCAAGCAACCGACGAGGAAGCCACGAGGTAGGGGGCGCGCCCTCCACCCTCGTGGGCCCCTCGTGGCTCCACCGACCTACTTCTTCCTCCTATATATACCTACGTACCCCCAAACCATCGAGGAGCACCACAAAAACCTAATTTCACCGCCGCAACCTTCTATACCCGTGAGATCCCATCTTGGGGCCTTTTCCGGCGCTCCACCGGAGGGGGCATTGATCACGGAGGGCTTCTACATCAACACCATAGCATCTCCGATGATGTGTGAGTAGTTTACCTCAGACCTTCGGGTCCATAGTTATTAGCTAGATGGCTTCTTCTCTCTCTTTGGATCTCAATACAAAGTTCTCCTCGATTCTCTTGGAGATCTATTTGATATAACTCTTCTTTTGCGGTGTGTTTGTCGAGATCCGATGAATTGTGGGTTTATGATCCAGATTATCTATGAACAATATTTGAATCTTCTCTGAATTCTTTTATGTATGATTGGTTATCTTTGCAAGTCTCTTCGAATTATCAGTTTGGTTTGGCCTACTAGATTGATCTTTCTTGCAATGGGAGAAGTGCTTAGCTTTGGGTTCAATCTTGCGGTGCTCGATCCCAGTGACAGTAGGGGAAACGACACGTATTGTATTGTTGCCATCGAGGATAAAAAGATGGGGTTTATATCATATTGCATGAGTTTATCCCTCTAGATCATGCCATCTTGCTTAAAGCATTACTCTGTTCTTATGAACTTAATACTCTAGATGCATGCTGGATAGCGGTCGATGTGTGGAGTAATAGTAGTAGATGCAGGCAGGAGTCGGTCTACTTGTCACGGACGTGATGCCTATATACATGATCATACCTAGATATTCTCATAACTATGCTCAATTCTATCGATTGCTCGACAGTAATTCGTTTACCCACCGTAATACTTATGCTCTTGAGAGAAGCCACTAGTGAAACCTATGGCCCCCGGGTCTATTTTCCATCATATTAATCTCCCGTCAACGAGCTATTTCTGGCGCCGTTTATTTTGCTTTCTTTACTTTTAGTCTTTACCATAAAAATACCAAAAATATTATCTTATCATCTCTACCAGATCTCACTCTCGTAAGTGACCGTGGAGGGATTGACAACCCCTTTATCGCATTGGTTGCGAGGTTCTTATTTGTTTGTGTAGGTTCGTGGGACTCGAGCGTGGCCTCCAACTGGATTGATACCTTGGTTCTCAAAAACTGAGGGAAATACTTATGCTACTTTGCTGCATCACCCTTTCCTCTTCAAGGGAAAACCAACGCAGTGCTCACGAGGTAGCAAGAAGGATTTCTTGGGCCGTTGCCAGGGATAGGTTACCGAGAATCCGGGCCAGCTTTGTGCCCCAATATCAAATTGAAATATACTTTAAAAGCTTTTATGTTGCCTTATCTTTGTCGTTTAAGCATGTCTTAGACTCTATTTTTGAAGAAACTATCAAAGAGATGAAGGCTAGCTTAGATGCAAATTTCCGTAACGTGCTTAATCTTTCTTCTACCATTAATAGCCATGTGCTTTATCAAAACAGAAAGATTAATGCCATAGATAACAAGTTTTCTCTTTTCTTTCCTAAAACTAAAGATGATAATACCTAGATCTATCCTCGCTTTTATGCCTAGCTAGGGGCGTTAAACGATAGCGCTTGTTGGGAGGCAACCCAAATTTATTTTAGTTTTTTGCTTTTTGCTTCTTTTAGGAATAATCTTTGATCTAGCCTCTGGTTAGATTTGTTTTTGTGCTTTAATTAGTGTTTGTGCCAAGTTAAACCTATAGGATCTTCTTGGATGATAGTTATTTGATCTTGCTTAAAATTCCAGAAACTTTCTGTTCACGAAAACAATTGTTAAAAATCACCAGAACGTGATAAAATACTGATTCTAATTGCAGTAGATCAATAAACAAATTATCTAGGTCTTCCTATTTTGGTGGATTTTTCTGAGTTCCATAAGTTTGCGTTAGTTACAGATTACTACAGACTGTTCTATTTTTGACAGATTCTGTTTTTCGTGTGTTGTTTGCTTATTTTGATGAATCTATGGCTAGTAAAATAGTTTTAAACCATAGATAAGTTGTAATACAGTAGGTTTAACACCAATATAAATAAAGAATGAGTTCACTACAGTACCTTGAAGTGGTGTTTTCTTTTCTTTCGCTAACGGAGCTCATGAGATTTTCTGTTAAGTTTTGTGTTGTGAAGTTTTCAAGTTTTCGGTAAGGATTTGATGGATTATGGAACAAGGAGTGGCAAGAGCCTAAGCTTGAGGATGCCCAAGGCACCCCAAGGTAAATCTAAGGACACCAAAAGGCCAAAGCTTGGGGATGCCCCGGAAGGCATCTCCTCTTTCGTCTTCGTCCATCGGTAACTTTACTTGGAGCTATATTTTTATTCACCACATGATAAGTGTTTTGCTTGGAGCGTCTTGTATGATTTGAGCCTTTGCTTTTATTTTACCACAATCATCCTTGCTGTACACACCTTTTGAGAGAGACACACATGATTCGGAATTTATTAGAATACTCTTTGTGCTTCACTTATATCTTTTGAGCTATATAGTTTTTGCTCTAGTGCTTCACTTATATCTTTTAGAGCACGACGGTGGTTTTGTTTTATATAAACTATTGTTCTCTCATGCTTCACTTATATTATTTTGAGAGTCCTACAAAACAGCATGGTAATTTGCTTAAATTGAGAAGGTAGTCCTAATATGATAGGTATCCAAGATTAGTAAAAACTTTCTTATAAGTGCGTTGAATACTAAGAGAAGTTTGATGATTGATGATTGTTTTGAGATATGGAGGTAGTGATATTAAAGTTGTGCTAGTTGAGTAGCTTTGAATTTGAGAAATACTTGTGTTGAAGTTTGCAAGTCCCGTAGCATGCACGTATGGTAAACGTTGTGTAACAAATTTGAAACATGAGGTGTTCTTTGATTGTCCTCCTTATGAGTGGCGGTCGGGGACGAGCGATGGTCTTTCCCTACCAATCTATCCCCCTAGGAGCATGCGCGTAGTGCTTGGTTTTTTGATGACTTGTAGATTTTCGCAATAAGTATGTGAGTTCTTTATGACTAATGTTGAGTCCATGGATTATATGCACTCTCACCCTTCCATCATTTCTAGCCTCTTCGGTACCGTGGATTGCCCTTTCTCACCTTGAGAGTTGGTGCAAACTTCGCCGGTGCATCCAAACCCCGTGATACGATACGTTCTATCACACATAAACCTCCTTATATCTTCCTCAAAATAGCCACCATACCTACCTATTATGGCATCTCCATAGCCATTCCGAGATATATTGCCATGCAAATTTCCACCGTTCTGTTTATCATGACATGTTTCATCATTGTCATATTGCCTTGCATGACCATGTAGTTGACATCGTATTTCTGGCAAAGCCACCATGCATATTATTCATACATGTCACTCTTGATTCATTGCCCATCCCGGTACACCGTCGGAGGCATTCATATAGAGTCTTACTTTGTTCTAGTATCGAGTTGTAATCATTGAGTTGTAAATAAATAGAAGTGTGATGATCATCATTCATGGAGCATTGTCCCCAAAAAAAAGAGAAACACCAAATAAAGAAAAGGAAAGGCCCAAAAAAAGAAAAAAAGATAATAAAGAAGGGGCAATGCTACTATCCTTTTTTTACACTTGTGCTTCAAAGTAGCACCATGATCTTTATGATAGAGAGTCTCTTGTTTTGTCACTTTCATATACTAGTGGGAATTTTTCATTATAGAACTTGGCTTGTATATTCCAACAATGGGCTTCCTCAAATGCCCTAGGTCTTCGTGAGCAAGCAAGTTGGATGCACACCCACTTAGTTTCTTTTGTTGAGCTTTCATACATTTATAGCTCTAGTGCACCCGTTGCATGGAAATCCCTACTCCTTGCATTGACATCAATCGATGGGCATCTCCATAGCTCGTTGATTAGCCACGTCGATGTGAGACTTTCTCCTTTTTGTCTTCTCCACATAACACCCATCATCATATTCTATTCCACCCATAGTGCTATATCCATGGCTCACGCTCATATATTGCGTGAAAGTTGAAAAAAGTTTGAGATTACTAAAGTATGAAACAATTGCTTGGCTTGTCATCGGGGTTGTGCATGATGAGGGCATTCTTGTGTGACAGAAATGGAGCATGACCAAACTATATGATTTTGTAGGGATGAACTTTCTTTAGCCATGTTATTTTGAGAAGACATAATTGCTTAGTTAGTATGCTTGAAGTATTATTACTTTTATGTCAATATTAAAATTTTATCTTGAATCTTTCGGATCTGACTATTCATACCACAAATAAGAGAATTACATTGAAAATTATGGTAAGTATAATTCCACATCAAAAATTCTGTTTTTATCATTTACCTACTCGAGGACGAGCATGAATTAAGCTTGGGGATGCTTGATACGTCTCAACCGTATCTTTAATTTTTTATTGTTCCATGCTATATTATATTTTGTTTTCGATGTTTAATGGGCTTTATTATACACTTTTATATTATTTTCGGGACTAACCTATTAACCAGAGGCCCAGCCCAAATTGCTGTTTTTTGCCTATTTCAGTGTTTCAAAGGAAAAGGATATCAAACGGAGTCCAAACGGAATGAAACCTTCGGGAACGTGATTTTCGGAACAAACGTGATCCAGAGGACTTGGAGTGGACGTCAAGCAACCGACGAGGAAGCCACAAGGTAGGAGGGCGCGCCTACCCCCCTGGGCGCGCCCTCCACCCTCGTGGGCCCCTCGTGGCTCCACCGACCTACTTCTTCCTCCTATATATACCTACGTACCCCCAAACCATCGAGGAGCACCACGAAAACCTAATTCCACCACTGCAACCTTCTGTACCAGTGAGATCCCATCTTGGGGCCTTTTCCGGCGCTCCGCCGCAGGGGGCATCGATCATGGAGGGCTTCTACATCAACACCATAGCCTCTCCGATGATGTGTGAGTAGTTTACCTCAGACCTTCGGGTCCATAGTTATTAGCTAGATGGCTTCTTCTCTCTCTTTGGATCTCAATACAAAGTTCTCCTCGATTCTCTTGGAGATCTATTTGATGTAACTCTTCGTTTGCGGTGTGTTTGTCGAGATCCGATGAATTGTGGGTTTATGATCCAGATTATCTATGAACAATATTTGAATCTTCTCTGAATTCTTTTATGTATGATTGGTTATCTTTGCAAGTCTCTTCGAATTATCAGTTTGGTTTGGCCTACTAGATTGATCTTTCTTGCAATGGGAGAAGTGCTTAGCTTTGGGTTCAATCTTGCGGTGCTCGATCCCAGTGACAGTAGGGGAAACGACACGTATTGTATTGTTGCCATCGAGGATAAAAAGATGGGGTTTATATCATATTGCATGAGTTTATCCCTCTACATCATGTCATCTTGCTTAAAGCGTTACTCTGTTCTTATGAACTTAATACTCTAGATGCATGTTGGATAGCGGTCGATGTGTGGAGTAATAGTAGTAGATGCAGGCAGGAGTCGGTCTACTTGTCACGGACGTGATACCTATATACATGATCATACCTAGATATTCTCATAACTATGCTCAATTCTATCAATTGCTCGACAATAATTCGTTTACCCACCGTAATACTTATGCTCTTGAGAGAAGCCACTAGTGAAACCTATGGCCCCTGGGTCTATTTTCCATCATATTAATCTCCCGTCAACGAGCTATTTATGGCGCCGTTTATTTTGCTTTCTTTAATTTTAGTCTTTACCATAAAAATACCAAAAATATTATCTTATCATCTCTATCAGATCTCACTCTCGTAAGTGACCGTGGAGGGATTGACAACCCCTTTATCGCATTGGTTGCGAGGTTCTTATTTGTTTGTGTAGGTTCGTGGGACTCGAGCGTGGCCTCCTACTAGATTGATACCTTGGTTCTCAAAAACTGAGGGAAATACTTACGCTACTTTGCTGCATCACCCTTTCCTCTTCAAGGGAAAACCAACGCAGTGCTCAAGAGGTAGCAATGACTACTTGATTGTTTAGTGCACCATGCTTTACGGCTTAGAACCGGGACTACAAAATTGTTTTGAAACGCCATGGAGCATATGAGATGTTCCAAGAGTTGAAATTGGTATTTCAGACTCATGCCCGAGTCGAGAGGTATGAGACCTCTGACATGTATTTTTGCCTACAAGATGGAGGAGAATAGCTCAACCAGTGAGCATGTGCTCAAAATGTCTGAGTACTACAATCGCTTGAATCAAGTGGGAGTTAATCTTCCAGATAAGATAGTAATTGACAGAGTTCTCTAGTCACTATCACCAAGTTACTGGAACTTCGTGAAGAACTATAATATGCAAGGGATGACAAAAACGATTCCCCGAGCTCTTCGCGATGCTGAAATCGGCGAAGGTAGAAATCAAGAAAAGCATCAAGTGTTGATGGTTGACAAGACCACTAGTTTCAAGTAAAAGGGCAAGGGAAAGAAAGGGAACTTCAAGAAGAATGACAAGCAAGTTGCCACTACCATGAAGAAGCCCAAAGCTAGACCCAAGCCCGAAACTGAGTGCTTCTACTACAAAGGAAATGGTCACTGGAAGCGGAACTACCCCAAATACTTGGCGGATAAGAAGGATGGCAAAGTGAAAGGTATATTTGATATACATGTTATTGATGTGTACTTTACTAGTGTTCATAGTAACCCCAGGGTATTCGATACCGGTTCAGTTACTATGATTAGTAACTCGAAACAGGAGTTGCAAAATGAACAAAGACTAGTTATGGGCGAAGTGACGATGTGTGTTGGAAATAATTCCAAGGTTGATAAGATCACCATCACACACTCCCTCTACCTTCGAGATGAGTGTTGGACCAAAATAAATGTTATTTGGTGTTTTGAGCATGAATATGATTGGATAATGTTTATTGCAATATGGTTATTCATTTAAGTCAAAGAATAATTGTTGTTCTATTTACATGAATAAAACCTTCTATGGTCATACACTTAATATAAATGATTTATTGAATCTCGATCATAATGACACACATATTCATAACATTGATGCCAAAAGATACAAAGTTAATAATGATAGTGCAACTTATTTGTGGCATTGCCGTTTACGTCATATTGGTGTAAAGCGCATGAAGAAACTTCATGCTGATGGGATTTTGGAATCACTTGATTGTGAATCACTTGATGCTTGCGAACCATGCCTCATGGGCAAGATGACTAAGACTCCGTTCTCAGGAACAATGGAGCGAGCAGCTGACTTATTGGAAATAATACACACTGATGTATGCGGTCTGGTAAGTGTTAAGGCTCGCGGCGGGTATCGTTATTTTCTGACCTTCACAGATGATTAGAGCAGATATGGGTATATCTACTTAATGAAACACAAGTCTGAAACATTTGAAAAGTTCAAAGAATTTCAGAGTGAAGTGGAAAATCATCGTAACAAGAAAATAAAGTTTCTACGATCTAATCGCGAAGGCAAATATTTGAGTTACGAGTTTGGCCTTCATTTAAAACAATGTGGAATAGTTTCACAACTCACGCCACCTGGAACACCACAGTGTAATGGTGTGTCTGAACGTCGTAACCGTGCTTTATTAGATATGGTGCGATCTATGATGTCTCTTACCGATTTACCACTATCATTTTGGGGTTATTCATTAGAGACAGCTGCATTCACGTTAAATAGGGCACCATCTAAATCCGTTGAGACGACACCATATGAACTATGGTTTGGCAAGAAACCTAAGTTGTCGTTTCTTGAAGTTTGGGGCTGTGATGCTTATGTGAAAAAGCTTCAACCTAAGCTCGAACCCAAATCGGAGAAATGTGTCTTCATAGCTAGGATATCCAAAGGAGACAGTTGGGTACACCTTCTATCACAGATCCGAAGGCAAGATATTCGTTGCTAAAGAATGGATCCTTTCTAGAGAAGGAGTTTCTCTCGAAAGATGTGAGTGAGAGGAAAGTAGAACTTGATGAGGTAGTTGTACCTTCTCTCGAATTTGAAAATGGTTCATCAAAGAAATCAGTTCAAGTAATGCCTACACCAATTAGTGAGGAAGTTAATGATGATGATCATGAAACTTCATATCAAGTTACTACCGAACCTCGTAGGTCAACCAGAGTACGATCCGCACAAGAGTGGTACGGTAATCCTATTCTGGAAGTCATGTTACTAGACCATGATGAACCTACGAACTATGAGGAAGCGATGATGAGCCCAGATTCCGACAGATGGCTTGAGGCCATGAAATCTGAGATAGAATCCATATATGAGAACAAAGTGTGGACTTTGGTGGACTTGCCCGATGATCGGCAAGCCATTGAGAATAAAAGGATCTTCAAGAGGAAGACGGACGCTGATAGTAGTGTTACTATCTACAAAGCTCGACCTGTCGAAAAGAGTTTTTGACAAGTTCAAGGTGTTGACTACGATGAGACTTTCTCACTCGTATCGAT
Organism: Triticum aestivum; assembly: GCF_018294505.1. NCBI lineage: Eukaryota > Viridiplantae > Streptophyta > Magnoliopsida > Poales > Poaceae > Triticum > Triticum aestivum. Next base: position 69,821,450 of record NC_057805.1, read on the forward strand.
ACTTAAAGCCTGTCCGAATCATGTTAGCAATTGCCACATTTTATGAAATCTGACAAATGGATGTCAAAACTGCATTCCTTAATAGATTTGTTAAAGAAGAGTTGTATATGATACAACCAGAAGGTTTTGTCAATCCTAAAGGTGCTAACAAAATGTGCAAGCTCCAACGATCCATCTATGGACTGGTGCAAGCATCTCGGAGTTGGAATATACGATTTGATGAGTTGATCAAAACATATAGTTTTATACAGACTTGCGGTGAAGCCTGTATTTACAAGAAAGTGAGTGGGAGCACTACAGCCTTTCTGATAAGTATATGTGAGTGACATATTGTTGATCGGAAATGATGTAGAATTTTTTGGAAAGCATAAAGGAGTGTTTGAAAGGAGTTTTTCAAAGAAAGACCTCTGTGAAGCTGCTTACATATTGGGCATCAAGATCTATAGAGATAAATCAAGACGCTTGATAAGATTTTTCAATGAGTACATACCTTGACAAGATTTTGAAGTAATTCAAAATGGAACAGTCAAAGAAGGAGTTCTTGCCTGTATTGCAAGGTGTAAAGTTGAGTAAGACTTAAAACACGACCACGGCAGAAAATAGAAAGAGAATGAAAGTCATTCCCTATGCCTCAGTGATACGTCTCCAACGTATCTATAATTTTTTATTGTTCCATGCTATATTATATTCTGTTTTGGACATTAATGGGCTCTATTATACACTTTTATATTATTTTTGGGACTAACCTATTAACCGGAGGCCCAACCCAGAATTGTTGTTTTTTGCCTATTTCAGAGTTTTGCAGAAAAAGAATATCAAACGGAGTCCAAATGGAATGAAACCTTCAGGAACGTGATTTTAGGAACGAACGTGATCCAGAGGACTTGGACCCTACGTCAAGACATCAACCAGGAAGGCACGAGGTAGGGGGCGCGCCTACCCCCCTGGGCACGCCCTCCACCCTCGTGGGCCCCATGTTGCTCCACCGACGTACTTCTTCCTCCTATATATACCTACGTATCCCCAAACTACCAAAAATGGAGCCAAAAACCTAATTCCACCGCCGCAACATTCTGTACCCATGAGGTCCCATCTTGGGGCCTTTTCCGGAGCTCCGCCGGAGGGGGCATCGATCACGGAGGGCTTCTACATCAACACCATAGCCTCTCCGATGATGTGTGAGTAGTTTACCTCATACCTTCGGGTCCATAGTTATTAGCTAGATGGCTTCTTCTCTCTCTTTGGATCTCAATACAAAGTTCTCCACGATTCTCGTGGAAATCTATTCGATGTAATCTTATTTTGCGGTGTGTTTGTTGAGACCGATGAATTGTGGGTTTATGATCAAGTTTATCTATGAACAATATTTGAATCTTCTCTGGATTCTTTTATGTATGATTGGTTATCTTTGCAAGTCTCTTCGAATTATCAGTTTGGTTTGGCCTACTAGATTGATCTTTCTTGCAATGGGAGAAGTGCTTAGCTTTGGGTTCAATCTTGCGGTGTCCTTTCCCAGTGACAGTAGGGGCAGCAAGGCACGTATTGTATTGTTGCCATCGAGGATAACAAGATGGGGTTTATATCATATTGCATGAGTTTATCCCTCTACATCATGTCATTCTACTTAAAGCGTTACTCTGTTCTTATGAACTTAATACTCTAGATGCATGTTGGATAGCGGTCGATGTGTGGAGTAATAGTAGTAGATGCAGGCAGGAGTCTGTCTACTTTTCACGGACGTGATGCCTATATACATGATCATACCTAGATATTCTCATAACTATGCTCAATTCTGTCAATTGCTCAACAGTAATTTGTTCACCCACCATAATGCTTATGCTCTCGAGAGAAGCCACTAGTGAAACCTATGGCCCCCGGGTCTATCTTCCATCATATTAATCTTCCAATACTTAGATATTTTTATTGCCTTTTATGTTACTTTGCATCTTTATCATAAAAATACCAAAAATATTATCTTATCATATCTATCAGATCTCACTCTCGTAAGTGACCGTGAAGGGATTGACAACCCCTTTATTGCGTTGGTTGCGAGGATATATTTGTTTGTGTAGGTGCGAGGGACTCGTGCATGGCCTCCTACTGGATTGATACCTTGGTTCTCAAAAACTGAGGGAAATACTTACGCTGCTTTACTGCATCACCCTTTCCTCTTCAAGGGAAAACCAACGCAGTGCTCAAGAGGTAGCAAGAAGGATTTCCGGCGCCGTTGCCGGGGAGTCTACGCAAAAGTCAACCTACGAAGTACCCATCACAAACCCTTATCTCCCGCATTACATTATTTGCCATTTGCCTCTCGTTTTCCTCTCCCCCACTTCACCCTTGCCATTTTATTCGCCCTCTCTTTTCCGTTCGCCTCTTTTTCGCTTGCTTCTTGTTTGCTCGTGTGTTGATCGCTTGCTTGTCACTATGGCTCTACCTAGATCTGGTGATCTTTACCTTAAAAGGTTAGAAGAGATCGAAAGCAATGTCAGGAGTTTTATGGTTTTACAATTTGAGCATAATAATTTCTTTAGAAACGAGCTTAAAGAACAAAAAAGCTTTATGGGTTACATGAATAAAGAGCTCGATGATATGTCTAAAGAATTTTACGGTTTGAAATCTCAGATTGCTCATCTAGAGAAGTTAATAGCTGAAGTATCGAATAAGCAGGCCACCTTAGTTAATAAGATGGCCGCTAAGCCAGAAAATTTCTATGAAAATAAAGATGAAAATCTAAAAGTTATTGATGTGTCCCCTATTAAATCTTTGTTTTGCAATATGAGTCTTGATAATGATGGGACTGAATATGATCCACCTTTACCTAGAAGGCGTTCCAAAAATTCAGAGTTTTTAGATCTTGATGCAAAAATTGGTAAAAGTAGGATTGAAGAGATCAAAACTCTAGATATTAATGAAACCACTATTTTGGATTTCAAGGAATTTAATTATGATAATTTCTCTTTGACAGATTGTATTTCCTTGTTGCAATCCGTGCTAAATACTCCACATGCTTATAGTCAACATAAAGCTTTTACTAAACATATCGTTGATGCTTTTATGCAATCTTATGAAGAAAAACTTGAGTTGGAAGTTTCTATCCCCAGAAAACTTTATGATGAGTGGGAACCTACTATTAAAATTAAAATTAAAGATCACGAATGCTATGCTTTGTGTGATTTGGGTGCTGGTGTTTCCACGATTCCAAAAACTTTGTGTGATTTGCTAGGTTTCCGTGATTTTGATCATTGCTCTCTAAACTTGCACCTTACGGATTCCACCATTAAGAAACCTATGCGAAGAATTAATGATGTTCTTATTATTGCAAACAGGAATTATGTGGCCGTAGATTTTATTGTTCTTGATATAGATTGCAATCCTTCATGTCCTATTATTCTTGGTAGACCTTTCCTTAGAACGATTGGTGCAATTATTGATATGAAGGAAGGGAATATTAGATTCCAATTTCCGTTAAGGAAAGACATGGAACACTTCCCTAGAAAGAAAATAAAATTACCTTATGGATCTATTATGAGAGCCACTTATGGATTGCCTACCAAAGATGGCAATACCTAGATCTATCCTTGCTTTTATGCCTAGCTAGGGGCGTTAAACGATAGCGCTTGTTGGGAGGCAACCCAATTTTATTTTTAGTTTTTTGCTTTTTGCTTCTGTTGAGGAATAAATATTTGATCTAGCCTCTGGTTAGATGTGTTTTTATGTTTTAATTAGTGTTTGTGCCAAGTTAACCCTATAGGATCTTCTTGGATGATAGTTATTTGATCTAGCTGAAAATTCAGAAACTTTCTGTTCACGAAAATAATTGTTAAAAATCACCAGAACGTGATAAAATATTGATTCCAATTGCTGCTGATCAATAAACAAATTGTCTAGGTCGTCCTATTTTGGCTGAAGTTTTGGAGTTCCAGAAGTTTGCGTTAGTTACAGATTAGTACAGACTGTTCTGTTTTTGACAGATTCTGTTTTTCATGTGTTGTTTGCTTATTTTGATGAATCTATGGCTAGTAAAATAGTTTATAAACCATAGAAAAGTTGGAATACAGTTGTTTTAACACCAATATAAATAAAGAATGAGTTCATTACAGTACCTTGAAGTGGTGTTTTGTTTTCTTTCGCTAACGGAGCTCACGAGATTTTCTGTTAAGTTTTGTCTTGTGAAGTTTTCAAGTTTTGGATAAAAGATTTGATGAATTATGGAACAAGGAGTGGAAAGAGCCTAAGCTTGGGGATGCCCATGGCACCCCAAGATAATCTAAGGACACCAAAAAGCCAAAGCTTGGGGATGCCCCGGAAGGCATCCCCTCTTTCGTCTACTTCCATCGGTAACTTTACTTGGAGCTATATTTTTATTCACCACATGATATGTGTTTTTCTTGGAGCGTCTTGTATGATTTGATTCTTTATTTTTTAGTTTGCCACAATCATCTTTGCTGTACACACCTTTTGAGTGAGACACACATGATTCGGAAATTGTTAGAATACTCTATGTGCTTCACTTATATCTTTTGAGTTATATAGTTTTTGCTCTAGTGCTTCACTTATATCTTTTAGAGCATGGTGGTGGTTTTGTTTTATAGAAACTATTGTTCTCTCATGCTTCACTTAGATTATTTTGAGAGTCCTACAAAACAGCATGGTAATTTACTTTAATTATGATAGACATTCAAGATTAGTATTTTTTTTTTCTTATGAGTGTGTTGAATACTATGAGAAGTTTGATACTTGATAATTGTTTTGAGATATGAAGATGATGATATTAGAGTCATGCTAGTTGAGTAGTTTTGAATTTGAAAAATACTTGTGTTAAAGTTTGTGATTCCCGTAGCATGCACGTATGGTGAACCGTTATGTGATGAAGTCGGAGCATGATTTATTTATTGATTGTCTTCCTTATGAGTGGCGGTCGGGGACGAGCGATGGTCTTTTCCTACCAATATACCCCCCTAGGAGCATGCGCGTAATACTTTGCTTCGATAACTCATAGATTTTTGCAATAAGTATATGAGTTCTTTATGACTAATGTTGAGTCCATGGATTATACACACTTTCTTCCTTCGACCATTGCTAGCCTCTCTAATACGGCGCACTTTTCGCCGGTATCATACACCCACCATATACCTTCCTCAAAACAGCCACCATACCTACCTACCATGGCATTTCCATAGCCATTCCGAGATATATTGCCATGCAACTTTCCACTGTTCAGTTTATTATGACACGCTCCATCATTGTCATATTGCTTTGCATGATCATGCAGTTGACATTGTATTTGTGGCAAAGCCACCGTTCATAATTCTTTCATACATGTCACTCTTGATTCATTGCATATCCCGGTACACCGCCGGAGGCATTCACATAGAGTCATATTTTGTTCTAAGTATTGAGTTGTAATTGTTGAGTTGTAAGTAAATAAAAGTGTGATGATCATCATTTTTTTAGAGCATTGTCCCAAGTGAGGAAAGGATGATGGAGACTATGATTCCCCCACAAGTCGGGATGAGACTCCGGACTAAAAAGAAGAGAAAGGCCATAAAAAAGAGAAGGCCAAAAAAATGAGAGAAAAAGAGAGAAGGGACAATGTTACTATCCTTTTACCACACTTGTGCTTCGAAGTAGCACCATGATCTTCATGATAGAGAGCCTCCTATGATATCACTCTCATATACTAGTTGGAAATTTTTCATTATAGAACTTGGCTTGTATATTCCAATGATGGGCTTCCTCAAAATGCCCTAGGTCTTCGTGAGCAAGCGAGTTGGATGCACACCCACTTAGTTTATTTTGTTGAGCTTTCATATACTTATAGCTCTAGTGCATCCGTTGCATGGCAATCCCTACTCACTCACATTGATAACTATTAATGGGCATCTTCATAGCCCGTTGATACGCCTAGTTGATGTGAGACTATCTTCTTCTTTTTTGTCTTCTCCACAACCACCATTCTATTCCACATATAGTGCTATGTCCATGGCTCACGCTCATGTATTGCGTAAAGATTGAAAAAGTTTGAGAACTTCAAAAGTATGAAACAATTGCTTGGCTTGTCATCGGGGTTGTGCATGATTTAAATATTTTGTGTGGTGAAGATAGAGCATAGCCAGACTATATGATTTTGTAGGGATAATTTTCTTTGGCCATGTTATTTTTAGAAGACATAATTGCTTAGTTAGTATGCTTGAAGTATTATTATTTTTATGTCAATAATAAACTTTTGTCTTGAATCTTTCGGATCTGAATATTCATGCCACAATTAAGTTACATTGAAATTATGCCAAGTAGCATTCCACATCAAAAATTCTGTTTTTATCATTTACCTACTCGAGGACGAGCAGGAATTAAGCTTGGGGATGCTTGATACGTCTCCAACGTATCTATAATCTTTTATTGTTCCATGCTATATTATATTCTATTTTGGACATTAATGGTCTTTATTATACACTTTTATATTATTTTTGGGACTAACCTATTAACCGGAGGCCCAGCCCAGAATTGCTGTTTTTGCCTATTTTAGAGTTTCGTAGAAAAAGAATATCAAACGGAGTCCAAACGGAATGAAACCTTCGGGAACGTGATTTTCGGAATGAACGTGATCCAGAGGACTTGGACCCCACGTCAAGACATCAACCAGGAAGGCACGAGGTAGGGGGACGCGCCTACCCCCCTGGGCGCGCCCTCCACCCTCGTGGGCCCCATGTTGCTCCACCGACGTACTTCTTCCTCCTATATATACCTAAGTATCCCCAAATTACCAGAAACGGAGCCAAAAACCTAATTCCACCACCGCAACCTTCTGTACCCATGAGATCCCATCTTGGGCCTTTTCCGGAGCTCCGTCGGAGGGGGCATCGATCACGCAGGGCTTCTACATCAACACCATAGCCTCTCCGATGATGTGTGAGTAGTTTACCTCAGACCTTCGGGTCCATAGTTATTAGCTACTCCCTCTATCTCAAAATATAAGAACGTTTTTGACACTACTGCAGTGTTTAAAATGTTCTTATATTGTGGGACGGAGGGAGTAGATGGCTTCTTCTCTCTCTTTGGATCTCAATACAAAGTTCTCCACGATTCTCGTGGAAATCTATTCGATGTAATCTTCTTTTGCGGTGTGTTTGTTGGGACCGATGAGTTGTGGGTTTATGATCAAGTTTATCTATGAACAATATTTGAATCTTCTCTGAAATTCTTTTATGTATGATTGGTTATCTTTGCAAGTCTATTCGAATTATCAGTTTGGTTTGGCCTACTAGATTGATCTTTCTTGCAATGGGAGAAGTGCTTAGCTTTGGGTTCAATCTTGCGGTGTCCTTTCCCAGTGACAGTAGGGGCAGCAAGGCATGTATTGTATTGTTGCCATCGAGGATAACAAGATGGGGTTTATATCATATTGCATGAGTTTATCCCTCTACATCATGTCATTCTACTTAAAGCGTTACTCTGTTCTTGTGAACTTAATACTCTAGATGCATGCTGGATAGCGGTCGATGTGTGGAGTAATAGTAGTCCGGACTGCCACACCTCATTTTTTTCGTGTGCTCTGGACTGATCCTTTTTTAGTGAAACGGTATTTGACACGTGATTTTTCATCGAATGTTGATATTCTTGGAGTTACATGATCTTTCATGAGATGGTTGAAAATAAGATGGATAATGTGTTCTCGAATCATACTTGTCCCATGACAGATAATTCATATGAGCATAGGGAGAGATATCACAACATTGACATTGGCGCGGCCCAAAATAAGAATATGAAAATGATGCATTAAAATTCTTCCTTTGCCAATACCGGCCTTCAATATTGCGCCTAGGGGGTGATTTTGATTTCTTTGCATGATAGCCACTAATAACTCAACAAAGGTGAATTGTGATTTCTTGACTTTGTACTTATTTAGGCTTATTGTTGCCAACTTTGGCCTGTTCACCATGGATCAAATCCCGCGCAGACCATTTTTTTCTTGCACGCAAGGGGACGCGTGACTATTTCCTAAAAAATACCGCTCAACACCTGAAATATTGCGCGCGCAACACTACCCCCCGCGGTAAAGTCACGCGTCGTGCAGATGGAAACAAAACCGCGTGCCCGTCACGCGGAAGGAAACAAATCCCGCATCCGTGTCAACAGTTTGTCGCTCGATTGCGAGCATGAGATGATGATCGGATGGATTTTGAGTCGTTCGGTACTTATGCGAAAAAGATGTGGTGTGGCAGTTAGATTTCTCGTTTCAAATTTGCAATAAACTTTTCATGATTTTTTTGAATGTGTGAAATGTTTGTTATGTTATGAACAATTTTTAAAAATGTGCACACATATTTTTATATTTACATGGACATTTTTTTCAAATGTTTCAACTTTTTTTTGAGTGGGTCAACTTCTTTTAGTGTTGTCAACAATTTTAGAAGGTGTGGACATTCTTTTTATATGGCATTGATATTTTTAGAAATTATGCGACGAGCTTTTACATTTTGTGAATGCGGTTGGTAGCTGTCCGGTGGCATTGCCATGAGTGGCATGAATGCACAGCAATGATTTTGGAGCGAAATGGACGATGAAGATTTTAGGTGAGACCACTCAGTCGGACGCCTACATTGGACGTCCACAAATCTCTACCGGTTTAATTTGCTTTCGGTTTGTGGCAATTCAAACGTACAAACCGGTCTGTTTAGTGCGCTGGACCGCGTGGAGTGGATATTCAGGAGTTTTTTTCTCGAAAGTACGCCAATGGCATACCATATTTTTATAGACAAAAAGAGAGTTAATTACAAGAGGCCGTCCCCGATGTGAACAATCCAGGACGGGAAACACACACCTACACCAACTTAATACTCTCTAAGCTAACTCCTCACAAAACGTTGTAAACCTCCTGCTCCAAGCCCTGCCTTATGCCATGCCGTGATTTAATCAAACACTAGGTTTGGGATGAGGAGGGCCGGCTTTTGTTGCTCATGCCTGTTGAAAACCCTTGCGTTTCTTTGCATCCAAAGTATCCAAGCCACCACAGTCACCAGAGTATCGAAGCCTCTTCTGTCTGCCCCTTAAACTTCTTCCTTTCCCTCATCCACCAGTCGGAGAAGGTGTCATTTTGAGTTGTTCCTAGCACATTAAGGCTGAGCAGGTCAAACACGCGGTGCCACACCTCCCGTGCAAAGGTGCACTTGGCCAGTATGTGGTCAACATTGTCCTCCTCTTGCAAACACGTGAAGCGGGGCGACGATTGGTCCTGAAGACTGTGACGTGCTCGTCTGTTCGATGTCCACAATCTGTATTGTAACGCCAACCAAATAAATAGCTTGCATTTAAGCGTCGCCCAGCTCCTCCTGAAGGAAATATACCCTAGAGGCAATAATAAAGTTATTATTTTATTTCCTTATATCATGATAAATGTATATTATTCATGCTAGAATTGTATTAACCGGAAACTTGATACATGTGTGAATACATAAACAAAACAAAGTGTCCCTAGTATGCCTCTACTAGACTAGCTCGTTAATCAAAGATGGTTAATTTTCCTGACCATAGACATGTGTTGTCATTTGACGAACGATATCACATCATTAGAGAATGATGTGATGGACAAGACCCATCCGTTAGCTTAGCATTATGATCGTTGAGTTTTATTGCTATTTGCTTTCTTCATGACTTATACATGTTCCTCTGACTATGAGATTATGCAACTCCCAAATACTGGAGGAACACCTTGTGTGCTATCAAACGTCACAACGTAACTGGGTGATTATAAAGATGCTCTACAGGTGTCTCCGAAGGTGTTTGTTGGGTTGGCGTAGATCGAGATTAGGATTTATCACTCCAAGTATCGGAGAGGTATCTCTGGGCCCTCTCGGTAATGCACATCACTATAAGCCTTGTAAGCAATGTGACTAATGAGTTAGTTGTGGGATGATGCATTACGGAACGAGTAAAGAGACTTGCCGGTAACGAGATTGAACTAGGTATGATGATACCGACGATCGAATCTCGGGCAAGTAACATACCGATGACAAAGGGAACAATGTATGTTGTTATGCGGTTTGACCGATAAAGATCTTCGTAGAATATGTCGGAGCCAATATGAGTATCTAGGTTCCGCTATTGGTTATTGACCGGAGATGTGTCTCGGTCATGTCTACATATTTCTCGAACCCGCAGGGTCCGCACGCTTAACGTTTGATGACGATTTGTATTATGAGTTATGTGATTTGATGTACCGAAGTTTGTTCGGAGTCCCGGATGAGATCACGGACATGACGAGGAGTCTCGAAATTGTCGAGAGGTAAAGATTTATATATTGGAAGGTTGCATTTGGACATCGGATGGTTCCGAGTGATTCGGGCATTTTTTAGGAGTACCGGGTGGTTACCGGAACCCCCCGGGAGAAGTTATGGGCCTTATGGGCCATAAGAGGGAAGCACACCAGCCCACAAGGGGCTGGTGTGCCCCCCTTGGGCAGGAGGCCGATTAGTACTAGGAAAAGGGGGCCGGCCCCCCTTTCCTTCTCCTTCTCCCTTCCCCCTTTCCTACTCCGTGTGGGAGGTGGAATCCTACTAGGACTAGGGAGTCCTAGTAGGACTCCACACCTTGGCACGCCCCTAGGGCCGGCTGCCTCTCCCTCTCCCTCCTTTATATACGTAGGCAAGGGGAACTACAAGGAAACACAAGTTGATTTTTTAGCCGTGTGCGGTGCCCCCTCCACAGATACACACCTCGGTCATATCGTCGTAGTGCTTAGGCGAAGCCCTGCGCCGGTAACTTCATCATCACCGTCACCACGCCGTCGTGCTGACGAAACTCTCCCTCAGCCTCAAATGGATCAAGAGTTCGAGGGACATCACCGAGCTGAACGTGTGGAGATCGCGGAGGTGCCGTACGTTCGGTACTTGGATCGGATGGATCGCGAAGACGTTCGACTACATCAACCGCGTCACTAAACGCTTCCGCTTTCGGTCTACGAGGGTACGTGGACACACTCTCCCGGCTCGTTGCTATGCTTCTCCTAGATATATCTTGCGTGATCGTAGGATTTTTTTGAAATACTACGTTCCCCAACACCTCCGAGTACATGCCGCCGTCGGGGATCTCTGGAGGCCCGAGCAAAGATAGTCATAGACCGATTTGGCCGAGTAGCTCGCCGTAGTCGTCGCCGGCCAACAAAGTTGGTCCGTTTCATTCACATCTCTGTGCACCGATGCCAATGCATGGGAAAGATGCATGCACTACAGTTGGGCAGTGAAGGAAGTAGTGGCGTCACAGTCCTCGTACCACCTGTCCTCCGCGAGTGCTTCATGGACGGTCCGACTGTTAATGATTCTCGTTGGCACCGTCTCCATCAAGCGCGGCGCGATGTCTGACACGCCGAACCCGTGTATCCACTTGTCCCTCCAGAACAGGACGTTGTCGCCCCTCCCAACCACAATCCTGACCATGACGTCGAAAATAGCTCGTGCGTTGTAGTCCTTGGCCATAGGTAAACCTTGCCAAGGCCTGCGGGGATCAGTTCTCCTTAGCCACTCCCACCTCACTCTCGGGGCCAAAGCCTGGGCTTTCATGTTCTTAATCCCTAAGCCTCCAAACTGCTTCGGTCTGCAAACATGGTCCCATGCCACCAGGCATTGCCCTCCATTGCTTGTCTCTTTCCCAGACCAGAAAAACGACCTCATCCATTTATTCATCTCCTCGAAAACCCAATCTGGCGCATTCGTAATCATCAGGTGGTGCACCGGCCTAGCTGCGACGACAGACTGAACCAAAACGAGCCGACCGGGTCGTTGTATGAGGCCACGTTGCCAGGCAGGGATCACTTTCCGAACTTGGTCCAGCATGGGCATCCATTCGGCCAGCGTTAAACTTCTGATCGCAAGCTGTAGGCCGAGGTATTTGCATGGAAATTCGGCAAGCCCACAGTGCAGTAATCCGGCCACCCGATCTTTGTTCTCCTGATCACCGCGAATCAAAATCGCCGATGATTTGCGGTAGTTAACCTTCAGCCCCAAGGCCTCCCCAAACACGTCCAACATCTCACGAACTGCCGACAGGTCTTGCTGTGAAGGTTTAACGAACAACGCGACGTCATCCGCGTAAATCGATAGTCCTTGCAGCGCCGATATTCCGGTATACGAGCTGAGCACTCCCAAATCAGTGGCTTTGTTGATCAGCACCGTTAGTGCATCCAGGGTGATGATAGAGAGCATTGGCGAAATTGGGCCGCCTTGGCGCAGACCACATGCGTGTAAGAAGCTTCCTCCGGGAACACCATTCACCACCACCTTGGTACTAGCGGAGTGCAAGAGTGCCATTATCCAAGTCATCCACCTCTGCCCAAATCCCTTTGCCCGCAAGACTTCCAACAAAAACGGCCATGATAGTGAGTCAAAAGCTCTGGAAATATCCAACTTGATGAACACTCCCGACACTCTTCTTGCATGAATCTTTCGCGCCACTTGGCGAACCAACAGAAAATTATCATGCAGATGCCTTCCTTTAATGAACGCTGATTGGTTCATGGCCACAATCTACGGCATTTGGCTGCGCAGCCGGTTGGCAAGTACCTTGGCAAAGAGCTTGGGAATGCTATGGATTAGACTAATCAGTCGGTAATCCCCAATCTCCTCCGCATCCGTTTTTTTGGAATGAGGATTATGTGTGCCTTGTTGAGCTTCACAAAACCTCTAGTGTCCCCCACATAAAGCTGCAGCATCACGGCCATGATGTCATGCTTTATAATCTGTCAAGCTCGTTGGTAGAACGCCTCGATGAAGCCATCTGGTCCCGGTGCTCGATCCGGGGCCATTTCCTTGATTACCTGCCATACTTCTTCCTTCGTAATGACCTCCTCGAGTGTACTCAGCTCTTTTGGTTCCATCTGTAGGAATTGCAAGTTTAAGGTATGCTCCCTGGCCTGTGCCGTGCCTAGCAATTGCTTGTACACATCTGCGAACGTGTCCACCATTCTCTCCTGGTCCGTAATGATCTCGTCGCCATGCTTGATATGGGGGATGTAGTTCTTGGTCCTTCTGCCGTTCACAACTGCTTGGAATAGCTTAGTGTTGGCGTCGCCCTCTTTGATCCACTTGAGCCTCGACCTCTGCCGGTCAATCGTTCTCTCGAGCGCAGCCAAACCTAGGAGCGACTGTTTCAGAGTTCTTCTCAGCCACGCCTCTTCCCTTTGCAGAATTCTGTTCTCCTGGGCTGCATCCAGCTTATGTATGACCCAAGTGGCCACCCGCATGAGCGTCTTTATGTTTCCCAACTTTCTTTGGCCCCACGCGTGCAAGTGGTTAGCAGTGTTGCGCAACAAAGCATCAAGCCCTCTTGTAGGGGTCGACGATGGTAGCATCGCAAACCCATGCTTCTCTCACAGCATCCTCAAAGCCTTCCATTTTAGTCCAGAACAGCTCGAAGCGGGACCTCTTCTTGGGGCAAAAACTAGCGCTCGTAGTCAAGTGCAAGGGAGCGTGATCCGAAACTCTGGTGGAAAGAGCCTGAAGCAGGTAGGATGGGTTCTCCAGCTCCCAGTCCACTGAAATGAGCACACGATAAATCTTGGTAAGGGTCGGCACCGTCCGCTCGTTTGACCACGTAAATTTTCGGCCATGCATGTACATCTCCTTGAGCTCTTGGTCATCGACAAACTGCCGGAATTTATTCATCATAGTTCTGTTAAGATTGTTATTGCTCTTCTCCGCGGCACGTAGGATCATGTTAAAGTCTCCCAGCAGCATCCACGGCCCCGGGTAGCCCGCACGCCTCGCATCTAGGTCCAGTAAGAACTGGCTCTTCTCTTCATCACTTTGTGGCCCGTAAACCACCGAAATCCACCAAGGGTCTCCTATCTTCGTGTGTACCAGTCCCGTAATGAAATTGGCGTTATATTGGAATGTGTCCACCGTCAGCACCGAGCTATCCCACGCTAATAAGATGCCACCCCTAGTCTCTTGGGATGGTAAGTAAGCGAAGTCATCAAAAGATGGCCCTAGGCATTGCATAACAATGAAATGGTCCATTACATCCATCTTGGTTTCCTTGAAACAAACCAAGTTACACTTCACCGAGCTCACGAATTCTCTCACCGCCTTGCGCTTCGCCGGATTGTTCAGGACACGAACATTCTAGCACAACACCTGGGGGTGTAGATCCATAGAAAGATCTGCCACCAGCCCTACTTATTGCCTCCTAGTTGACGGAGATCATCACCGAGTTGCTCGCCTCCAATTCCTCCGCCGAGGGGATTGTCTTGCCGAAGAGAGCAACAATGATCCTCACATGCTGCACCCACAGTGGGGAGTCAAACAGAGCCTTGAGCTCATGGACCACACCATCGTCGACCACCAAGTCCTCCGGTACCATGCCAAGGGCATGAAGCAGCACGTTCTCAGCCGGACTCTCCTTGGACCTTCTTGGCCCCGCAACCTTCTTCGATGATCGGGTAGCCCTCTTGGGCGTGAATGGCTCTGCTTCTAGATGCAGCTGCGCTGCCTGCACTTCTTTCAGTAGGGGAGGAGCAAGCTTTTTGATGATGTTGGAGAAGAAACTCTTGAGTTTGCCATACGCTTGGGCCTCTTGCGTCGTCATGCCTTCCGTCTCATCGCTAGGCTGTCCCTCAGGCAGGCATAGCTCGCGGCAAGCGGCTCACGTGTCCCTGTGCTCATCAGGCTCGACAGAAACAATGGCCAGTTGGTCGCGCTGCTGCCTGATCCCATTCAGCTCCCCAGCGTGATCACCCTCCACTTCCTTGTTGCTGCTATCGGTGACGCCGTACGTGCATGCCTCCATGCATGTTGCATGTGCATGATTTCCGTCATTGTCCCCACCCTCAGTGGCCACTGCATGGCCCTCCTTTATTGGCTCCATAACCGAGGCCAGAGCCTTGTCTTGTTGTTCGCCTCTCCCGCATTCCATGCCCATCGTGGGTGGCCCAGCGGGTCCCACCAGCTGCAGTCTGTCCCCCTGTGCTGAACCACCAGCGAGATTCTCAGGTGGGTCCTGTCTCCCAATATACGTGGGGTCAGCCTCGTCCTCCCTTGGGCGTAGCAGAAGGGAAGCCATTGGCTTGTAGGGCCTGTGCGCGTCTCCCGACACAACCATCGTCACGCGGTCCGGAGACGGGGCCAGGAGTGGTAGCTGTCCAGTCTCCACGATCTTGTCGGCCTGGGGATCCACGCCCTCATCAACCATGTTCACCACACCTTCTCCCAACGGTAACACTTGAGCTGCAGCCACCTGTCCAGTCGAGGTCGCGCCACCACTGTTCAAACTGGTCTCGGGAACCTTCTCTCTCGCATCCCCGCGCATTTGCTGACCGAAAAGGCGGTCAAAAGCCGACTTCCTGGCCGTCACCCTATCCTGCAACCGCACCGAGGGCCCACCATGCGGGGCGACAAGAGTGGGGGCCATCGGGGGCAGGCACCAGTCTGGCCCCGTCGGGCTCCTCGCCGTGCCGCCATGGCCGCCGCCGCTTGCCTCGCGACCTAGCCCGCCGCTGCGCACATCTCGAACACCGAACTGCCAGTCCATCTGCCGTGGCCTGGAACCACCTCCACCATCACTGAACTCGTCCGGCGAGCCTGGCAGTCTGCTCTGGCCACTGTCGGAGGAGCCGCCCAAGAACCATGGCTCCCCTGTCTAACTGAAGTCCGCCACCGCGTCGACGTGGATGAGGACCTTGTACTGCAGCAGCGGCGGAGGAATCTCCGATCCTGGCTCCGGGATGGCGAGCCAGCGGAGGGTAGGGATCGCTGTCGGGTTATCAGTCCACACCGTTAGCCTGAAGGCGGAGATATCAGCCCTGGAGCTAGTTTCCGGCGCCACCGTGTCCACCTTCCACGCCGTACCCAGCAACTCCTCCGTCGTCTCCCGCTCCCAGGCACGGGGCAGGATCCCCTCCATGACGATCCAAACCTTGAATCCCAAGATCGAATGCATCGCTTGCGACTGCCAGTTCCAAGGCCTAAAGAACAGCCTGTTTCCTTGAAACTCCACCGCTGGACACACCGCAACTCTGTTTCTGATCTCCGCTGAGGCAGAAACCACCAAAAAATCCTCTGGCCTATACGGGTGCACCGAGACTTGATCTTCTGTGATGTTGAGCTTGCCCGCTAGGATCTCGAGCAAACGCTGCGGCGCCAGCCTCCTCCGAGCGCCGCCCACGTAGGCGACCATGGCGAAGCGCAGCCGACGCTCCAGCTCCGCCGTGGACTGCGAGCGCCGGACCACGCAGATTTCGGACTCGCCATCCTCAGCATCCATGGCGACCTGGAGCCGGGGGGGCGCAAGCCGCGGCCACGCCACCTCGGCAGCCCGCAGCAGCGAGGAGGAGGCGGCGGGGCGGACACGCGGGCCACCGGGCGATCCGGGCTCACTCGCGGAGACGTGGGGCGAGCCACATTGGCGATAGCCTCACGCATGAGCTCGTCGGCAGAGGAAGGGCTCCTGGGTCGCTTGCAGTCACGGGATCCATGGCCGGGCAGCCCGCACCGGAAACATTCCTCCTGGTTGGTGCAATCATGCCAGTAGTGGCCTTTTTCAAGGCACCTGAAGCACTTGTCCCTCAACTCCGGGATCACCTCCACACGCGACAGCGGCGATCCTCCATGCTTGGCCTTGGAAGGACCCGCCTGGTTCCCCTGGCCATGACGAAGCCGCCAGAGCTCCTTCTTGGACGGGGGCGGCCGCTCCCACGCCGCCGCACGGGCCTCCGAGTGCGGCGCAGACTCCATCGCCGGCTGGAAATCGGACTCCGCCGAGCCCTCCGAGAGCCCCACCCCGGAAATGATCGGTCTCTCACCCTCCGGCCTGATCGTGGATGAGATAGATCTGGGACTGGAGGCCATGGCCGCGGCAAGCAACGGGGCCGGAGAGGAAGACGGGGTGGCCGGAACGGCCGGAGTGGCGCGAGCCGGGGTGCGCAAAGCGCGGTGGACACCGGCGCCGGAGTGGCGCACGGCGGTCGGGGTGGGGGGCGGGGGCGCTCTTGCTCTACAATTCCATAGAAAATGACAACCGTCGCTCTTTTTGGAAAAAAAAATTCAGGGGTTTTGTCCGGCAAAATTGACAAATTTGACCTATGGACGAAATCAAATCACAGAATGAACTGCCCGTGAAACTATTTCACGCGGCTGACCTTTTTGTGTGACGCCCGACACGAAGGCGTCACACTACACTGTGCAACGCCTCACAGATAGGCGCTACACGCCTGGCCAGCGTCGCACTGATACGAAAATTACTAAGTCAGTGTGCAGCGCCTACTAGTGGTTGCTTCATTTGTAGTGCAACCACTAGTGCAGCGCCTGAGAGCTAGGCGCCACACTATACAATGCAGCGCCTAGCTCTTAGGCTCTGCACAATGACTTAGCAATTTTTATGCAGTCTGGGGTGCAACGCTGGCCAGGCGTATAGCGCCTATCTGTGAGGCGTTGCACAGTGTAGTGTGGCGCCTTCGTGTCGGGCGTCACACAAAAATGTCATCCGCGTGAAATAGTTTTACGGACAGTTCATTCTGTGATTTGATTTCGTCCACATGTTAAATTTGTCAAATTTGCCGTTTTGTCCAACGCCGCAAAATGATCCAATTTCTCCTCGCACGTGTTCCCTTCGTCGTCATCGTCTAGACGGTCGGTCCCCTCTCTCGCGGTCACACTCCGAATCCTCACCACCTCTTCGGCGTCGGCAGCCCCCGCGTCGCCGCCGCCTACGATGCCGCGCAAGGCCTCCTGCACGCCAGGTTCGTACGTCCAACCTCTCGCCGGACCTAATTATCTGAGCTGTTACCAACTGATTTTGCACTCGCCGTCCGAACCCTAACTCCCAGATTCGCGCACCAAATGGCGGAAACGGAAGCGAAACTCCGACGCCCTTCCCTTGCCGTCAGCCGCGGCCGACCACTCGGACGACTCCGACTCCGCTGCCGACAATGATGACGACGACACGGCCGTTCCATCGCCCGCGGTCGACAATGCCGACGACGAAATACTGGCCGGTGCCGCGGCCAGGGACCCCGTGCCCGACCTCCGTGAGGCAGAGCTGCTCTCCTCGGCCGAGGTCATCTCCGCCTTCCCTGCCGCCACCCGCCGCACAGTCAACCGGCCGCATCCGTCGGTCATGGCCGTCGTTGCAGCTGAGCGATCTGCGTATGTGGGTGATGTCTCCGCCGCCGCGCCACCGGTATTGGAGAACATCTCGCATGGGCAGCTCCAGGTGCTCTCCGTGGCGCTCCCTGACCACCCGTCCCTTTCGACGGATCCTGACAAGCCGTCTTCTTACGTCTGCACGCCACCTCCCCTTACGGAGGGGCATGGCGTGCACAAGCAGTTCCAGGGCCGCCTCCATGTCGTGCCCAAGCACTCAGGTTCGCTTGTTGCGACCAAACCCTGAATTACTGAACATACGTTTTTAAGTTCACTGCAACATGAATTAGTTTACAATTTGTAGATTGGTTCTCTCCTGGGGCGGTGCACAGGCTGGAAAGGCAGGTTGTTCCACACTTCTTCACAGGGAAATCTCCAGGGCACACTCCGGAGAAGTTCATAATGTTAAGGAATAAAATTATTGCCAAATATTTGGAGAACCCTGGCAAGAGGCTTGCGTTTGCGGAGTGCCAGGGGTTTGTTGTTAACACAGGTGAACTATATGATTTGAGTAGGATCGTTCGGTTCTTGGACACCTGGGGAATCATCAATTACCTCGCGGTTGGGTTGGTGCACCGGGGTCTGAGGGTGGCAGCATCACTTCTAATAGAGGAACCAGCAGGGGAGTTGCAACTGTTGACTGCACCGCTGAAATCCATTGATGGTTTAGTTTTGTTTGATCGGCCTAAATGTAGTCTCCAAGCAGACGACATTTCTTCACTGGCTTCATCTTCATCGAATTCGGAGGTGGTGGATTTTGATGCCGGTGCTGAGTTTACTGAATTGGAAGGGAAGATTAGAGAGCGTCTATCAGAGAGCTATTGCAGTTACTGCTCACAGTCTTTGCGCAGTTTGCATTATCAGTTGCAGAAAGAGGTGCTCATCTTCATACTTACATTTACATATACATATTATATTTTCATTTTTTTTCATATGTAGGAAAACTTGTTCTGTATCTAGGATTGTTATTAACCCTATGAATTTCACATGTGCTCAAAAGGTGTATTTTCAAAACATTGCAAGACACATCACAGTAAGTTAAATAGTCTTGTTGCAGAGTTAGTATACTGCCGAATTTTGTTTGGGTTCAGAAAGACTGCAGTTTGTTATTTAATTTTAAACCCCAATTTATCTTGATTCATGATTTTCTGACCCAGCAGATACTGGTGCCCATGTGGTTGTCACAAATCTTGCTTATGCATCATAATGTTGGAAGCCCATAGTAATATCTCCACCATTTTATGCGTGAACCAAAAATATTCAGAACACAAATCCTTATAGTGTCACTTATGTGTGATGTGAAACGACTTGCGTCTAGGTGCAATGTAACTTAGCGTTGGTTAACTTGTGATATGTGTGGCTTGGGCCAGATATGTTCTGTTTCGAATTTCAGCTCGTCCTGTTTCGTTAATGATGTATAAACGAACTACGATACCGTTTTCTTCTTTGACGTGATGAACAGGGGGAGTTTGCAAGGCTGTATCATTCTTTCAAGTTAATTAGCCAGTCTGCTTCTTGTTTTTCTTTTCTCTTCTGTGGGTAAGAAGCTAGTGGTTAAAAGCTTGTTGTTTAACTGATTGAGCAGGCAGATATTGCTATTTGCTCTGATTGCTTCCATGATGCAAGATATGTTATCGGGCATTCATGCTTAGATTTTCAGAGAGTCGATGGGGCTAAAGATGGATCAGAAAATGAGGGGGATAACTGGACTGATCAAGAAACATTATTGATGTTGGAGGGCATAGAAAAGCACAAAGACAACTGGAATAGCATCGCAGATCATGTTGGAACAAAGTCAAAGGCACAGTGTATTTACCATTTTATTCGTCTTCCAGTGGAGGATAGTTTGTTAGAGAACATTGAGGTACCAGATGCATCCATGCCATTTAGACCGCAAAGCAATGGATATCCACATTCAGATTCCAATGGCAGTACTTCAGGTCTTCTACATCATTGAGTTGTTATTTGCTCCACCATCAGAATTCCTTAGTTTATTCTCCACCTTTTGTAAACTGTGTTTGATCACTTCCATTTTTAACAATGACAATTCTGTTTATTCTCTATCCAGGAAATCTGCCTCAAAGTATTCAACATGGAAACGAACTTCCGTTCATCAGTTCTTCTAATCCAGTCATGTCTCTGGTAAATTATTTTTCATCACTTTCTGTTTAGACAATTGATGCACGGAGTTCCTACATTCCACCTGGTTAGAGGACTAGAGGGTTGCGAATAATGTATAGCACTATAATGACATGCTGACTATGTTTATTGGCACTTAATTTTATATCAAATCCCTTAGTAAAGTTAGATTAGCCTCCATACTTAAAAGTTTCACTAAGCATGGTTCTGTCTTCAACCATAGAGAATGTTGGAAATGGAAGCCAGTACTTCCACTTGCCTACTTACCGAAAAAGGCTTTCACCCTGCTTTATATATAAGGCAACGATCATCCACATCCACTTGCCTACTTATGTACTTCAAATATAAGAAATGTCAATTAGACTCCGTTTGGATGTTGTAATTGGAGTCGGTATTCCGGAATTGGAATTGTTCATCGTCAATACCAACTGTTTGGATGGTCCAGAAACTAGAATTGGTTTTGGATCCCAGTTCGGTGGGCTTTGGTGGACTACTGTGAAGGCCCCTCATGGCCTCATCCAATAATGAGCTCTTCTGCTCCGAAACAAATGTAATCGGAAACAATCGCTTAGCTCACAGCTCAAGACCATAGACGTCACTCCTTCATCTCTACAGCCGGTGAACCTTAGGCGAACCTCATTAGCATGTGGCCGCTGACAAGCCTGACACAACTGCCAACGTCGGCAAGTTCCCGGCTCAACTGCCGACGCTAGCTAGTCTTTGTGAACTCTTCCGCCAGCAAGCCCTTGCTTGCTATCTTCTCGCAGCTGCTGACCTTGTTTTAATCCGGCCAACTTCCTCAACCCCATCTGCTAAAGTCTAGATCCGTCACTGGCAAGTACTGTTGATTTTATCAAGCTCATGAGACTGTGGTGGCCACCTGCATCGGTCTCTTTGACCACTCACTACGGGCAGGCACGCGCTCGTCAAGATTTCACTATGGTCTTCCGTAACTCCAGTAGCCAGGGCATAGCCTTCTTCCCATTACTCTGTTCGTCCTGTTGGGTGCACCAAGGCTTGTAGTGCTCCCGACATCGGCTTGTACTTACGAATGTTCCAAACAAATATGAGAAAAGTCCATAGATAGGCATAAGATGAACCGATAATGTCACAAAAATCAAGTACCTTTTGAAACCCAACTCGAAAAACAAAAAATAGTATCAACAGAGGTAATGGGCAAATTTTAAAGCCCAAGTAATGTTGTGTATTATCAGAGTCAAATTTGCATTTTTTTTTCTCACACTATGTTATGAATTTGACTTCAGATTTGTGACACGGGTGTTCCATCTTGCAAATATGGTCTATCTCATCTATGTCATATTTTTCAGATTTCTTTTCAAAAATATTTAAGAGCCAACCATATTTACAAGATGTTTTTTCAAAACATTTAGGCTAGTCATAGTGGGAGTAACTTAGGTAGTAGCATAACACATCCCAAGACAAAGTTGCTTATGTGGCATGGAGTTAATGAGGGGAGAGATGCTTGTGGTAACATAACACACCCCGAGGTAAAATGAGTATGTCTCAATTAATGAAGGCTTGTATGTTATCATCCATATGTTACTACCCATTATGAAGATAGTAACATGGACTAGTAACATATGCATGTTACTAGTCTAAGTTACTCCCCACTATGACCAGCCTTAAGGATGCCAACAAAAGGATTTATAAGATGTTTTTCAAAACATTTAATAAGGATGCCAACAAAAGGACCGTGTTTACCAGATATTCTCCCTTTGGCTGGTCCTTCTCTCTAGCAATTTTTCCTTTTTGGACCGAATTACACTGTTTCATGTTCTGCGTTGGATCTTGTCAGTTACCCATGCTCCATCTCTATTCTAAAAAACCAGCTAAAGCTTTTGCTAAGTATCCGGCAGACTCTGACTACCATCTAAATTGAAAAGCTCTTCCTCCCTAAAAGCATGCGTCGGTCTTCACAACTTCACCGCCCTCCTTCTGCGTCTCCACCAAGTTCAGAGGCGGTGCGGCGACGGTGGACCCGTCACCGGCCTTCAGGTCCGCTAACTTTCACACCGACCACGGTGGCCAACCTCGGCCCGGACTTCGACTTCTTCGGTTGCATGATGGCGGATGCCTCGCTCTCCCTCGGAAACACCATGACGGCCACCGTCAACACTGCCCTACCCGCCGGCATGGCTGCCCTCGCTGGCATCACTTTCTTGTCCAGCCCGCGCTTGCTAACCGCCTCTCCCGCGACTCGCTCCACATCTACGCGGCGGACGACTATCCGCCGTCACCACGCTGCCGCCCTGAGGCTTGACCGCTCGATTTCGACCTTGCCCTTGGAGTGGGTCTGATCGACCACCCACCGACGCTTGAATGGGGCGAGGTCTGTGCTGGAGGGCGGAGGTGGTGGCAGAGGCGAAATAGGGAAGGGCCGGCATGCTTGGGGCGGCGGCGCCTGGGGGCAGGGCTTGTGGCGCTGTGGGTGAGGAGGGGACTCATACGGGAGGTGGCATGCTTGGGGCGGCGGCGTGGGGTTCGAAGATTCGAAGGTGCTGATTGGAGAGGTTGCTCGAGGAATCGAGGGTGGAGTCGGCATGCGTGCATGTGTGTGGGATTCCATTGTTGGGTTTTTAACTCGTTTTTTTTGCACGCTGGTGGGATCGAGCGAGAGGGCGGATTTTTTTTTCCTTTGATTGATCGGTGGTGTTATGAAGCGAAGTGACATGAGCATGACGTACGGTCTTCCTTTAACAATAGGGATAATAGAGAAATCCACCATATATTAGATTTTGGTAAGATTTAATTTTATTTGATTATGGATAGGAAAAGCCAAGGGAAGTTTTGATTTAGTTGAGATTTTGGTAAGACCAACAAACATGCCCGTGTGTTGCAATAGGGGAAAAAAATGTCGCATGCCCCTAACATAATAAGCATGACAGACCCCCTCACCCCTGCGCACGCACGCACATACATCCACGTCGTCTTTTTCAATATGACACCCGACTGATGTCGCTATTATCGTCCTTCTTGTCCCCCCTCTCTCCGTGTGGGTGTGTGTTGTAACTATGATGAATGATAAAATATTAAAAGCTAAAGTGGTAATTTGAAACCTATTACCCACAATGTTCTCACCATATGCAGAAGTTAAGAAGTTTATGAAAACAAATAAATAATTGATTAGTTGCAAGTTCGCTCCAAAAATAAAAGAACAAGTACGAGGAATCGTGTTTATCTAACAAAAAAAAGGTTAACACTCGTATTGGAGTGAACAATTATTTGATAAAAAATAAGTATTAACATATTCTAAAAATTCAAAAAGAAAATGTTTGAAACATACATGTGTTTGCTATATTTATTTGTCGTAAAATTATGTATTTTGTGGCAATTGGAGTAGAAACTCATAGACCTAAAAACCTATGGAGTAAATCGGTTACATGACTACATAGGTCGAGACTCTAGAATCTTCAGTAATTGAGTCTCAAGTAGAATCTTTAATAATTGATCCATTTTCAGTGCGATCAATAAGGCAACCATATTGGTATTGCGTGTACTTAAAACCATTTATAGATTTGAGTTGAAGACTACAAATCCTATCTGTGATCCGTATACCGATATTATGATGGATTAAGTTTGTTCATATATTTTTTGTTTTGAGAGCTCCTAGTGCAAAGCTCCATAAAAAACAGTTAGGAAGTATACCAAGGTTATTGTCCAATGCGTAGGTGAATTGGAGGGGGCACCGCGGGCACCTTGAGGTGCTGCTTGAGGACGTGGCACTGGCGTTCGGTACACACTCTTGGGCCACTTCACGAAGCGATGGAGGTTGTGGGGTGGAAGAACGCTGCAGATGCCGAATCCTTCGGCCTCTTCTCGAACAGCGGGTTCGAGACCTTCTATACCACGAACCGACATATTGCCGAATCGCACAACAGAACGATGGAACGAAAGCAAACGGGTTTCAATGATTAGAAGCACATCGTTTTCTTCGACCGGCGCCTTGCCACCTGGCTTAGTGGACTACACTCCGGCCAACACGCACACAACCACAACACAACGGTATTGAACATGCACGCACAGCCAGCCAACAGCCACACACGTCGGCCAGCCGTGCATGCCCTCTGGTAGCCAATTCTCATGCACAACACCCCAACACCATCATGCACACACAACACGCCGGTCGGCCGTCGTGGCGCCAAATCCGCTGGCCGCCTGAATTGACGCAGCTGACGCACGACGTAGCTCACTCCGTCCCAACACGCCTGATAGCGAACTCCAGAAAATATCTTATGGTCAGCATCCTTTTCTTCCTGTTCATTCTCTGCACTCTCCTCGACTTCTCAACCTCATACTGTGGTGCATCTTCGGGCTTCTTCTCATCCTCTATCACCGAGGAGCAACACATCGCGCGCAACACCATGAGCAACAGAAATCGAAGCTTACATCTAAAGACAAATGCAACGATCGGCGGGCAGCGAGAGGCAGTCGTCAAAGGACAAGCACAACGGATCGGGTAGCTTCCTGCATGGAGGTGGTAGCGGCGCCGGAGAAGGACGGTGCAGTAGTTGCGGTAGCAGGCTGAGACCCATTTGGGAGTCTAGGCGAGCGATGGTATTGGAGCTAAGGTCTTGAGCTTAAGTCCTGACTTTCGCAATTTAAATTCCTGCTGCCCCCTTACGTGTCCGCGTATAGGCCTCATGAGTCATACCTCTGAGTCTATTCACGTGTTGACTTCCCGCGTCACACGTGGGAGGGGGTGTTGAAGTGTGTATGTGGATTGCCTAGCCCTTTCCATAAGTTCGGACTTTTGGTTGCGTTGGCTAGTGCATGAAGCTTAACAGGAAGGAGGCGCGGGGCAGAAAAAACCAGGGGAGGTGACGCTACCAACTCCCCTTTACTAGTAGAGATATGAAAACGTACTATTTTTTAGTGCCATTTGCTTTCTTTATGTCAGAATTCCAATTTGACACACATCAAATTTGTTTCCCTTTAACACCATTAATTGTCTGATTCAAATTGAAAAGCGTACAATTCACTGCTGAACGTCCAGGTCTAAGTGAACTCAAATTGCACTTTGTGTGTACTCTTCCAAGGGATGTCGTGCATGTTGTGCACAACTGTACTTCCATGTTATCCTATGAAACCATGGCGTTAGTCATCTGAAAAGGTATATATTGGCTGATGGAGAGATACTATAATTGCTTGCATAATATTTATGCTTAGAAACTAAACATGATTACACTAAAAAAGTAAGACATCTACTACAAAGTAGAAACTAAAAGTACTAATGACCAAGAAAATGATAAGTAACAAAAGTCAGTAAGTATTATCCTGAGTGTATTTACATACCATGTTCTCTCACTGAGTTTATCTGCTTGCAACGCATGGGCGCACTGGCTGTAGGGTACTGCACTTTATACTTCCTCATAACCAAAACATTTGTAGGCTTTTGTGTCTTCTGTATATTTGGTCTCACTGTTCATAAATATTGTGTAGGTTGCATTCTTGGCCTCTGCAATTGGACCAAGAATTGCAGCATCGTGTGCAAGTGCAGCATTATCTGCGTTGACAAGAGATGATGATCCGAGGTTAGCCATCTTTTTTTGTATTGAGTGAATTTATTAACATTATCAAACACGGAAGGGTTGGCACTTTGAACAATTTACATCCTTAACTTGAGGTAAAAAAATAAATCTGTTTGGTGATGATATTTCGACCTTTGAAATTGCTCCCAGTTCCCTTCCCATATTCTGCTATAGTGTGATTTTGACTTGCCTTTTGCTGAAGGGTGATTTCTGAAAGAATGCATATTGATGATAGGGTCCATGGTGCGCATCCAAACTTTTGTGGCCATAATGGTAGCTGTTTCATATTTATTACAGTTAATTTTGATGTGAAATCTCATTTGTTTATTCATTCAAGAGTTTACCATTAAGTTATTATCCTATCCTGTAACAGGTGCTTCATCGTCCATTTCTCTAGAAAATGTGAAGCATGCCACCCTGTGCGGTTTGTCAGCAGCGGCAATTAAGTCTAAACTCTTTGCGGATCAGGAGGAACGTGAAATCCAAAGACTAGTTGCTACCGTCATAAATCATCAGGTTAGTCTGCATTCTGTCATTTTATTGCATGCACAATTTGTTGTGAACTGGCACGGCTGATTTCTGTGTATGGATTTCTACTTGTCAAACAACAACAACAACAACAACAAAGCCTTTAGTCCCAAACAAGTTGGGGTAGGCTAGAGGTGAAACCCATAAGATCTCGCGACCAACTCATGGCTGACACATGGATAGCAAGCTTCCACGCACCCCTGTCCATAGCTAGTTCTTTGGTGATACTCCAATCCTTCAGGTCTCTCTTAACGGACTCCTCCCATGTCAAATTCGGTTTACCCCGACCTCTCTTGACATTCTCCACACATTTTAGCGTCCGCTATGCACTGGAGCTTCTAGGGGTCTGCGCTGAATATGCCCAAACCATCTCAGACGATGTTGGACAAGCTTCTCTTCAATTGGTGCTACCCTAACTCTATCTCGTATATCATCATTCCGGACTCGATCCTTCCTCGTGTGCCCACACATCCATCTCAACATACGCATCTCCGCCACACCTAACTGTTGAACATGTGGCCTTTTAGTTGGCCAACACTCAGCGCCATACAACATTGCGGGTCGAACAACCATCCTATAGAACTTGCCTTTTAGCTTTTGTGGCACTCTCTTGTCACAGAGAATGCCAGAAGCTTGGCGCCACTTCATCCATCCGGCTTTGATTCGATGGTTCACATTTTCGATCCGGATTTCTACTTGTCAAGTCCCTGAAAAATTTGAGTCTCCTTTACCGAAAAAGGCTTTTGCCCCGCTTTATAGATAAAGCAAACCGCCCAAGCCAAACATCCATCAAGGTTCACACACACACACAAGTTCCTCAAACACACAAAGTAGCAACGGGGTTAATGCTGAGGGCACAGCTCAACAATCCCTGAAATCCAAAACACACACACACGCACAACAACCCGAACAACAGGCCTAATCGGGCTCCGGAGGTGGGGGCGGCAGCGGGGGCGCCACGCGGAAGGCCATTGAGCGAAGATCGGCGAGGAGGGTGTTGATGGCGTCCCGGTCCTGGGGGCGGCTAAGCGGCCTCCAAAGCTACAGGTAACCACACATTTTAAAGATCGCGTCAGTTGCACGTCGAAGAGGCATTTTCTGAATAACAAGCTTGTTGTTGATGGTCCAAAGCGTCCAGGCGAGGACCCCAACGCACAACCATCTAATATGGCGGTGGCGTGGGGCGGAGGCGTGGATCTCAGCAAGCAGGTCCGGGAAGTTGGTGTTGCACCACTGTCCACCGACCGCCTCATGAAAGCAAGACCACAGGAATTGGGCTGTGGAGCAAGAGAAGATGTGATTAGCATCCTCCACCGTGCCACATAGGGGGCACATCCCGTCTCCTGGTCCATTACGCTTGAGGACCTCAACCCCAGAGGGAAGGCGTCACTGGATCCACTGCCACAGGAAGATCCTGATCTTCAGAGGGAGGCGAATGTCCCAAATCAGGCTAAAGGGCTCAGGGGCCGACGAAGGAGCGATAGCCGAGTATAAGGACCTAGTGGAGAAGCAGCCGTTGGACTCCAGTCGCCAAGAGATGGAGTCAGGGGCGCCCTCGACGTCCATTGGCAGAAGGGCGATGTCCTGGAGGAGGGAGTCCCAAGCGGCCACCTCGAGGGGGCCGAAGGGGCGCCGGAAAGCTAGACGCCCTAAGTCAATAAGGGCCGTCTCGACAGAGACCCGAGGGTCAACCGCTATGGAGAATAGTTCCGGGAATCGAGCAGCCAAGGGGGAGTCCCCCACCCAACGATCGAACCAGAACAGGGTCAAGGACCCGGAGCCAACCGAAATGGACGTGCCAATGCGGAGCACGGGCAGCAGCTGTATCACAGCCTGCCAGAACTGGGAGCCACCAGAACGCTGGCAGAAAGCTAGAGGTTGGCCCCGAAGGTACTGCGGATGATGGTGAGCCAGAGTCCCCCCTCCCCATTGGTGATTCGCCAGAGCCATTGGGTTAGGAGAGCAATGTTCATGCGCCGAGAAGACAAGATCTCAAGACCTCCCTGGTTCTTAGGTTTGCAAATGTCGGGCCAACTCACCATATGGTATTTCTGTTTCTCGCCCTCGCCTGCCCAGAAAAACCTGGACTGGTATTTGGCGATCTCCTGATGGAGAGTCTTATGAAGGCTATAGAAGCTCATGAGGAACGAGAGGAGGCTGGAAAGCGAGGAGTTGATGAGGATCACTTTGGCCGCCTTCGAGAGCCACCTTCCCTTCCATGGCTCCACCCAGTGCTGCATCCGAGTCACCGCCGGGCGTAGGTCAGCCACGGTCAGTCGCGAGTCACTAATGGGTATCCCCAAATAAGATGTGGGGAAAGTACCCAGCCGACGGTTCAACCGGTCAGCCATGGCTTGGGCTTCCTCAGGAGAGTAACCCAGAATCATCACTTCGCTCTTATCGAAGTTGATTGTGAGCCCGGACATCTGTTGGAAGTAGAGGAGGAACTTCAGATTAGCGATGTCTGACGCGAAACCCTCCACCATTACTATGGTATTGTCTGCATATTGTAAGAGGGAGACCCCTCCCCCTCCTACCAGGTGAGGGACTACGCCATGGATATGGCGAGCAGATTTGGCCTTATCCAGGATGACGGCAAGGGCATCGACCACCATGTTAAACAGAAACAGTGAGAACGGGTCGCCCTGGCGAACCCCACAAAGAGTGGGGAAGTATGGCTCGGTCTCGCCGTTAATGTTAACCGCGGTCCGACCGCAGGTGACGAGCTGCATAACTCTGGTCACCCACCGGTCATCAAAGCCCTTGCGGAGCAAGACTTCCCGAAGGAAGGGCCACTGAACCGTGTCATGTGCTTTATGGAAGTCGAGCTTCAGGAAGACCGCTCGATGGTGCTTGGACCGGACTTCGTGAATAACTTCGTGGAAGACTAACACCCCATCCAGAATAAACCGCCCTTGGATGAAGGCGGATTGGCTGGGGTGAGTAACGGTGTCAGCGAGAAGGGTCACCCTATTGACGTACCCCTTGGCCAAGATCCGGAATATCACATTGATCACAGTGATAGGCCGAAACTGGCGGATGTCAGAGGCGCCCGGAACTTTGGGGATGAGTGTGATGACCCCATAGTTTGGGCGCCCAAGGTCCATAGCCCTCGAGTAGAATTCATCAAAGAGGGCCATGACTTCCGGTTTGATGGTCTACCAGAACGTTTTGAAAAACATCACTGGCAACCTATCAGGACCCGGGGCAGAGGAGGGGTTCATGCCCTTTATGGCCGCGAGGACCTCGTCCTCGGAGAAAGGCGCCACCAGGGCGGCATTCGCCTCGTCAGAAACTAACTGGGTAGCTGACCAAGTGTCGGGGGCCAGTGCAGCCCCACCCCACCCCCTAGGGGTGGGGGAGAATAGGGCTTTATAAAAGCCATTGACATGGACTCGTATGTCCGAAGGGCGGACGAGAGGGGTTATCCCCATCCCACAAACAATGGATGGAGTTTTGACGCCTCCACCCATTGGCAATCGCCTGGAAGTATGTCGTATTGGCGTCCCCACGGAGCACCCACCGTTGGGTGCCGCGGAGCCTCCAGTATGCTTCTTCATCCATGTAGATGGTCCAGAGCTGATCCTCGAGATCATATCTCAGCATCCACTCATCCGGGGATATCCCGGATGTGTCCGCGCGGGCGTCAAGGGCTTGGATGGCAGTCAGGAGGGCTTTCTTGCGCTCGCGGAGGTTCCGGCTAAGGTTCGCGCCCCACCCCTTCATAAATTGGCGGGCGAGCTTGGCACAAAACTGCCACGAGTCAACGGCGGACATGGACCAGTGGGGAGATGATTGCGCGGAGATCCATCTAGTCGCGACCGCCGCGACGAATCCCGCCTGGTTCAGCCAGAAGAGCTCAAACCGAAATCGCGGCAGGATGGGGGGGGGGCGCTCGTCGGAGGTGGATAGGAGGAGAGGAACGTGGTTGGACCTGATCTGGGTGATCGCACAAAGAGAAGCCAAGGGGCACCTAAGTTCCCACTCAGGGGAAACTAGGACGTGATCTAGAACCGATCGCGTCGGATCCGCCTGACGGTTGGTCCAGGTAAACCTGGCACCTGTCCTATCTAGTTCGCGGAGGCCAAGCTCCGCGATGCAGTCGTTAAACATCTGCATCCGTGGGAGGTTGATCCGGTCATTGTTCTTCTCATCAGGGGAGCGGATGAGGTTAAAGTCTGCTCCCACCACTACAAGGAGGAGGGAAGCGGAGACCTTCTGCTGAAGCTCGGCAAGGAAAGCCGGGGAACGACGGTTATCCGCCGGGCCATAGACAATCACGACCTCCCATTTGAAGTTGAGAGCTCGTTCAAAGATCTCCATACTAACGAAGAATTCGCCTCGGTCCATGCCGCCCACCTCAAAGGTGGCATCCTTCACGCCTAAAAGGATGCCACCCGAGTGCCCGGTGGTCCCACTAGAAGGGAGCCAGTGCCAAGCGAATAAGTGGGGGCTAAGACTATCAAGCTCGGGGAGGGAAAACTCAGTTCGCATGGTTTCCTGGATGGCTATGATGTCGATGTGCTCGTCTCGCATGTACTCGATGAGTTGGCGGCGTCGGCCATCATGGCCGAAAACGCGGATGTTCCAGAAGAGGACCCGCATCAAGTTGCCATCGGGGGGCTGCTTGACCCCAGAACACGGGAGGCGCCTCTGTGCCCGGAGGGCAGCAGTGCGAGAGCGGGTGCGACCACGGATCAGCTCACCGGGTACCGCTGGAGCCCCCACCACAGAGGGGGTGGCGTCCGGCTCAGCGGGAAGCCGGGTGAGGCGAGCCCGGGTCTCGGCGAGTCTGCCATCTAGGATCTCACGGGCCCGGATGGCCTCGATCTGCTCTAGGGGGGGGGGGGCAACTTCCCCTCTGAAGATGATGGCCGAGCCGGTGGCCACCTTGGCGAGGTGGCCAAGGGGGAGAGCCTCAAGTGCGGAGAAAGAACAACTGGAAGAACTGGGGGGGGGTGGGGATGGAGTCCGCACCTGGCTCGAGGTTCCTGGCCGCCGCCCGAAGCTCTGCACGCTCGGGGACAGACGGGGCTGGGAGGTCCGCCGGACGGGCCGCGTCGAGGCGGGCACTGCGGCGAGAGGCAGTCACCGGCGTCGAGGTGGAGCGGGCCCGCCTAGCGTATGCCATCGTCCGTGGGGGTGCAAGGTGACAGGAGTAGTCACGACGTCAGGCACCATCCCGGACAGTGGGCTCGGGAGGCGAGGGGGTCTTCAGCGGTCACCTGGAGGGGAAGCGGAGAGGTGACGGCCACAGGGGTGTCCGCGGCCGAGCCCTCCGCGGGTGGAGGATCTGCCGGGGTCGGCGGGAGCGGGCAGCCACCGCCGTCGCCCGTGTGGTCCGAGGGGGTCGGACCACGAGGGGGCGAGGGCGGCGGGCACGACAGAGGCAGGCGCAACGCGGAGTTGGCGGACGGGGAGCGAGGCGACGAAGGAGGGAGGATGAGCAGTCCCACGATGGAGATGTCACTGGACACCTCTGACGCGGGAGGAGGCTGGCGGGGGGGGGGGGTCAGCCCAAGGGCAACCGCGAGGTCGGTGGCCATCACTCGGGTGCGCCTGGACCCGGAACCGCCATGCCCCGGGGGGGGGGGGGGTTGGACGGCTCGCGGGAAGGGGAGCGAGAACGCTCCGACAGCTCCTCATCGTCATCTTGGTCGTCGAGGCGGAAGGGCGAGAACGCCGGTGGTGGGAGTCGTCGCCACCGCCCGGGCCACCCCCATAGTGGCTGTCGTCGAAGAAGCGGGGGCGGCCGACGTGGTTCGGTGGCTTGGGGCAGATCTTGAGGTTGAATCCCTGGTCGTTGAAGAAAACGCGGACGGAGGCGCGGAGCTTGGAGGAGTCCAGGGATTTCACCTTGACCCGGCTTGCGGAGCGAGAGCTCATCGACCACCACCACCTTGCCGAGGATCTTGGACATGTTGCGAATAACTCGCTCGGATCGGGCAATGTCGGGGAGGCCGGCGATGAGGATCCACGCCGTGTCCAGCACCGCCACCGCCTTGGGATCCCACTTCGGCTCAGAGATGTCCACCACCAGCTGGTTGAGGACCAGGGTGATGTTGCCGTTGCGGGTGCAGTACTCCATGTTGATGGCGTCCGGGAACACGACCGTGAAGGTGTTGGCAGAGGTGGGGGCAACCTGCCAGTCCCACTCACACCGGCACAGGTGGTTGAGCTCGGCCTCGATCATCTCAGGAGAAGCGACGCCCTCACCCACGACGGAGACGATCGCCATGAGTGAAGGGGAGGGGGTGGGACGTCCGGCACCTCAATGTGGAAGAAACCCATGCCCTCAATGCCGTGGCCGTACATCATGAGCTCCTCGGCACCGGATGATAGAAATGATATGACTTTGTGGCTGGGAACCAGATGAATACTGATAGACAGAGAACTTGGAATCAGCTGCATGATGATTAACTCGTAGCTGCCCAATTAAGACGTGCTCTCTAGTTGTGTGCTCTCTAGTTGCTGTAACAATACTGTTGAGTCGCGGGAGAGACGTACCCTTGGCTCTCTCTCTCTACGTGTGGGGGCTCGGAGTTCTCTGGCTGGAATGTTCCTCCTCTTCTAGGTCATGGCCATGGGCTTGGGCCACATGGGCTTAAGTGGAGATGGGCAGTAAGGCCCATACCAGTTCAACACGCCTAGATATCTATCATCCCCATCTTGTCGCATGCCAAGTTAGAATCCTTTGTTCTCAATCCCTTTGTCAAGCAACCTACAAACTGCTGCCCAGAGCTGACATGAGTAAGGCTGATGATCCTAGCGTCAAGTTTCTCATTAATGAAGAAGCGAACAATTTCCACATGTTTTGTCCTATCATGTTGAACAGGGTTATTAGCAATGCTTATAGCTGACTGATTGTCACATCACATCTGCAAGGGTCCCTTCCTTAGAAGTTTCAACTCGCTTAGGAGGTGCTTCACCCAGAGCATCTCACTCAACCCTTGAGATAAGGCTCTATACTCGGCTTCTGTAGTTGATTTAGACACCACTATCTGTTTTTTGCTTCTCCGTGACACCAAATTCCCCCCCCCCCCAACACACACAGAGTAGCCAGAAGTTGATCTTCTATCATCGTGACAACCATCCAGATGTCCACTCTTTGCAAATCACAACCCTTTACCCGAAGTGCCCTTCAAGTATCTGAGGATTCTGTGCACAGTATTAAGATGCCCACTCCTTGGTTCATGCATGTATCTGCCACCACTTGCAAATCACAACCCTTTACCCGAAGTGCTCTTCAAGTATCTGAGGATTCTGTGCACAGTATTAAGATGCCCACTCCTTGGTTCATGCATGTATCTGCCACCACACCCAGGCATACGAAATGTAGGGCTTGGTATGACACAAGTACAATAATCTCCCAACCACTTGATAATCTTCCTTATTCACTAGCTCTCCAAATTATGCTGTCACTTGATGATTTTGTTTAATGAGAGTAAGGGCTGCATGACATCATGCCCATGTCACGCAAGAGATCCAAGGTGTATTTTTGTTGGCACAAAGATATTCCCTTCTCTGTCCAAGCCACTTCATGCCTAGGAAGTATTTTAGGTTGCCCAAATCCTTTGTTAGACCTTTGAACCTGAGCATTGATAGTTGTGGATGACACTAGGAGAGTTGGGACAATTTTCGTTGGTTTATTTCTCACACAATGCCATGCCAACCTGAGGGGTTGGGGTTACATACTTATAGGCTGCTAGCCAGCCAAGCATATGCTGAGATGCTGCTAAGATGCTAGTCCAAGATGCTAGTCTAAGATGCCAGTCTAAGATGCTATCCTAACTGACAGTCCTTGATGGTCAGGAACTCTATCCTAACTGCCACAAGGACCATGTGCTGCAGCCCCACAACGACCCTAGTACACAGACTTATCCATCATTCTCCCCCTGAGTCTTGTACGTCGTCTTGTGGGAGAGTTGAATCATCCCAATCCTGGAGCAAAGTTCGAGGAACTTGACCCTCCCAAGAGGCTTGGTGAGCAGGTCTGCGAGCTGATCCGTGGTGTTGATGTAGCTCGCCTCGATGCTCCCTTCTTCCACACAGCTGCGGATGAAGTGATACCTCAGTCGGATGTGCTTGCTCCGTTCGTGGAACACGGGGTTCTTTGCCAGGGCCAGGGCGGACTTGCTGTCCACCAGGAGCTGCACCGTTCTGGTGTCTTGAACGAGAAGATCACCAAGCAGTCGAGCGAGCCAGAGCGCCTGAGTGCAGGCGGTGGAGGCCGCGATGTACTCAGCCTCACAGCTGGACAGGGCCACCACCTGCTGCTTGACTGATTGCCAGCTCATGAGACACTTGCCGAGGAAGAAGAGGATCCCGCTCGTGCTCTTGCTGGTGTCGATGTCGCTGGCGTGGTCGATGTCGCTGTACCCGACGAAGTGTGCCGCCCCCGGACACCTAGGGTAGTGGAGGCCGTGGTTGAGGGTCCTTGCTATGTAGCGGACGATCCTCTTCACTGCCTGCTGGTGTTCCGACGTCGGTCGCTCCATGAACCGACTGACATAGCCGACGGAGAATGCCTAGTCCGGCTGTGTGTGGGTGAGGTAGCGAAGGCTCCCCACAAGGCGTCGGTATTGCGTAGCATCCACTTCCTTCGTCGTGCTGTCGCGGCTCAGTTTCAGCCTCTCCTCCATTGGAGTGAGAGCTGGATGGCAGTCGGTGAGCCCAGCTAGCTCAACGATGCGCTTGGCGTAGGCGGACTGTCGAAGCGCGATCCCGGAGTGGTCCTGGTGCACCTCAATCCCTAGATAGAAGGAGAGGAGCCCCAGATCACTCATGTGGAAGGTGGCCTTCATGTCTTCCTTGAACGCCGCCACTTCTGCATCTTTGGTGCCGGTGATCACCAAGTCGTCAACATAGACGCCCACCAGCAAGGCATTTCCTCCACTGCCCCGTCGGTAGACGGCAGCCTCATGTGGGCTTTGCTCGAAGCCCATCTTCTTTAGCATGGAGTCCAGCTTGGCGTTCCACGCCCTAGGTGCCTGCCGTAGGCCATAGAGGGCCTTGCGCAGGCGGAGTACCTTGCCCTCCTGGCCGGGAATCGCAAAACCCGGTGGCTGATGCACGTAGACTTCCTCCTTCAAGTCACCGTTGAGGAATGCCGACTTGACATCCATGTGATGGACACGCCAGCCCTCCTGGGCAGCCGGCGCAAGGAGAAGTCGCACGGACTCCATCCGTGCCACGGGGGCGAAGGCGTCGTCAAAGTCGACTCCTTCCTGCTGCAAGAAGCCTCGGGCCACCAGGCGAGCCTTGTGCTTGATGATGGCGCCGGCTCCATCCCTCTTCAGCTTGAACACCCACTTAAGGTTGATTGCGTGGTGACCATGAGGGAGGTCAGCGAGCTCCCAGGTGCGGTTTTGCTCGACCGCATCCATCTACAACTGCATCGTGGCGCGCCATGCCGCATCTTTCTCGGCCTCTGCAAAGGACCGTGGTTCGCCGTCCTCACACGCGAGTTGTAGCTGCGCCTCCAGGTCACGTGGCATCAGTCCCGGCACCGGCTGGTCGCCGAGTAGATCATCCATCGTGCGATACCGCAGCTGTTCGCCTCCATAATACGCGTCGACCCGCTCCTCGTCGCGAGTGAGCGGGGAAGCGAACTTCATCGGGTTCTGCTCTGCGTGAGCTGGTGCTGATGAAGACGAACCCGGAGTGGTGACTGCCGGGGCTGGAGTATGCGGCGTCACCAGTTGTGGTGCCGTCGGCGTAGCAGGCACCGGAGTCGATGTAGTTTTGGGGGCCGGGGTAGATGTGCCCGGCGAAGAGGAGCTGCTTGCTCCCCCGGCTTCCTTGAAGTGGGCGTACTCGACAATGAAGTCGTCATACGTCGGCATCGAGCCGTCGTCCACCGCCTTGTCCCATTGCCACCCTCGCCCTTTGTTGAACACGACGTCTCGCGCCGTGCGCACACGCTGTGTCTTTGGGTCGAGGATGCGGTAGGCCTTTGAGCCCTCCGCGTAGCCGATGAAGACTCCCGGAGTGCTCCTGTCGTCGAGCTTGCCGATGTGGCCGAGCTCCTTAGCGAACGCAAGACAGCCAAAGACCCGCAAATGGGAGACCGCCGGCTTCCGCCCATGCCAGGCCTCGTACGGTGTCCTGCCGTCGAGTGCCTTTGTAGGCGAGCGGTTGAGGATGTAGACGGCCGTCAGCACCGCCTCTCCCCAGAAAACAGCCGACATCCCTCTCTGCTTGAGGAGAGCCCGAGCCATCCCCACAACCGTCTGGTTGTGCCGCTCGACGACTCCGTTTTGCTGCGGGCTGTACGGCGCGGAGTAGTGGCGCTGGATGCCCTCATCGGCGCAGTACGACGCGAATTCAGCCGCCGTGAATTCACCGCCGTTGTCAGTGCGCAACACGCGCAATTTGTGGCTGCTCTCCGCCTCCACACCAACCTGCGCGCGCCTGATGGCGTCCGCCGCTTCTCCCTTGCTGCCGAGAATCATCGCCCACATGTAGCGAGAGAGATCGTCGACGAGCAGCAGGAAGTAGCGTCGACCTCCTGGTGTGACTGGCGTCACCGGGCCGCACAAGTCTCCGTGCACGAGCTCCAGCTTCTCCTTGGCCCGAAAACTCGCCTGTTGGGGAAAGGGGAGTCGTCTCTGCTTCGTCAGTACGCAGATGTCGCAGAACTGCTCCACATGGTCGAGGCATGGCAGGCCTCGTACCATCTCCTTGGCACTTAGACGCTTCAGGGCCTCAAAATGAAGGTGCCCAAAGCGCTCATGCCATTGCCACGCCTCGTCGTCCCGACGGACAGCGAGACAGACCGGTTGTGCCACCTGCACATCAAGGACGTAAAGTCGATTTCCACCTCTGGGTACCTTGGTGAGAAGGCGACCCTGGCGATCCCAGATGCGTAGAACCCCATGCTCAATTAGCACGCGTGAGCCGTTCTCATCCAGCTGTCCCAAGCTGATGATGGAGTTCCTTAGCGCGGGGATGTAGTAGACACCGGTGAGCAGCCGGTGCTCTCCCGTCTTGGTGGTGAAGATGACGGAGCCGACGCCCTTAATTTCCACAGCGGAGGCATCCCCAAACTTGACGGAGCCTCGCGCATCGGAGTTGAGCTCGGCGAAGAATTCCCTTCGACCGGTCATGTGGTGGGTGGCGCCGGTGTCGAGGCACCACCCCGTAGTCTTGTCCTTCCCGGAGCCATCGTCGAGAAGAGCGTGCGCTTTTGGCTCGTCGAGGTGGATGAGAGCTTTTGCGACTGGTGTCGCTGAGGATAGCTCAATGCTTGCATGAGCCATGAACAGAGCCGTCTCTTCCTCCTTCGCCTGTGCGACGTGAGCCTGGCCTTGTCGTGGTTGCCGACACTCATTGGCCCAATGGCCAAACCGGCCACAGTTGTGGCAACTGTTGTCTTGTGCCGGCTTCGGCTTGCCAGCGGCGCCGTCCTTGGCGCCTCCGCGGGCGTCACCTTCGGCACGTCCTTGTGCCCTGCCCGGGGGGCCTCTTCGCGTCTTACGCTGCTTGCCACGCTTGCGGCCGCCCGTCGTGGAAGAAGGCTCCCCCTTCTTCATGTCACCAAGGCTGGCATCCCACGGCTCCCGAGCTAGGAGCAGCTTCCCGCCGGTGGTGATGGGCCCCGAGGAAGGCTGTGGCTCGTCGGTGTCGACGACCTTGAGGCGACCTATCACCTCCTGATTGTCATCGTGGAGAGGTCCAGCAAAGACTCGATCGACCGAGCCATCTGCTTGTACTTCTCGGGGATGCACCGAAAAAGCTTCTCGACAGCTCCCTCCTCGGTGTAGGTGGCATCACCAAACTTCACCAACTTCTGCAGCAGAGTGTTGAGACGGAGAGCAAAGTCATCAACGTCCTCACCTGGCTTGAAAGCCAGGCTCTCCCACTCCTTACGAAGTGCCTGCAGAGTGGACTTGCGAGCACGGTCGCTGCTGATGCGTGCTGCGGCGATGGCGTCCCAAGCTTCCTTGGCAGTCCACTTGCTGGAAAGCGAGAACTGCATCTCGGGCGGGACTGCGGCGATGAGGGCGTCCAGCGCCCGTCGGTCCTCTTGGTGGTCGACGTTGCTCTCCTGGACTGCCTCCCACATGCGCCGCACCTGGAGCCTGACCTTCATGATCCCGGCCCATTGACGTAGTTGGTTTTAGTGAGGGTAGGCCACCCAGCACTGGGACCAACATCCCTGACCACAGTCCGGACCTCGTAGAGGCCGCGGTCCTGGTCGTTGCAGCCGCCGTCGCGGTGCGCACCTCCACCTGGAGCGCGGGCGTGCTCGGCTGCCCACTGCGCTGTCCGCTCTAGTGCCACTTTGGCGCGGTCTGCGTCAGCGCCGTCGTCCGCAGGCGCAGAGCTGTTGGAGCTGCCGTAGCCGCTGTGGAGTACCTTGGCATCCGCCGTAGCCTCACGTGCTGCTGCTGCTGCTTCTACCTCCGCCCTGGCTGCTTCTACCTCCGCTCTGGCTGCTGCCAGCTCTGCTGCAGCCAGCCTCGACACCCTTGCTGCCGCAGCAGCTGCTGCTACAGCTGCTCGCTCACGCTCCTCTGCCACGGCGCGCTCGGCCTCCTGCCGACGTCGTATGCTCGAGGTAGCCGTGTGCTGAGAGCGACCTGCAGACATGGCTTGCTGCAGGGGGGCTGTTGCGTGAAGAGGAGGCTATTGAAGACGAACTGCTGCTCGACAGTCCAGAGGGAGGAAGGTAACCAGAGACAGACGGAGCAGCTGCTGCTATCGACTTAGGCTGCTCACAGGAAATGCTCATGGTACAAGATAACTTGGCTCTGATACCACTTGTTAGACCTTTGAACCTGAGCATTGATAGTTGTGGATGACACTAGGAGAGTTGGGACAATTTTCATTGGTTTATTTCTCACACAATGCCATGCCAACCTGAGGGGTTGGGGTTACATACTTATAGGCTGCTAGCCAGCCAAGCATATGCTGAGATGCTGCTAAGATGCCAGTCCAAGATGCTAGTCTAAGATGCCAGTCTAAGATGCTATCCTAACTAACAATCCTTGATGGTCAGGAACTCTATCCTAACTGCCACAAGGACCATGTGCTGCAGCCCCACAACGACCCTAGTACACAGACTTATCCATCATCCTTTACCTCAAACTCCTTGCTCAGGCACCCCTTCAATCTCTCTATTTTCTCCTTATCATCTCCAGTGATGATAATGCCATCCACATAAACTGCAAGAATGGTGATCTTTCGATCAAAGTGTCTAGTGTTAGAGTACTATATATATAGCCATGTAACCTTTTGTATTTACCCCATTGCGTAAGGGGTTTTCTGCATATTTACTGCACCTGTACATGTATATATACTGGCCTATGGCCTCATGGGAATACAAGTTGCATATTCCTAACATGGTATTAGAGCTAAGGTTTTTTTTAGCACGTGCAACTTGTGCTTTTTTGATCCCGTTATTGTGTCGGCCGCTGCTCCTATTTTCTCCGGCCGATTGCTATCGCGTCGTGTTCTCTCTCTCGCCGACGCTCACGCTCGTTCGCTCCACATGACACAGCAGTTCGGCAGGCCCCGATCTAGGCAATCCAACCGCTGACCGCCCAACTTCCCGATCCAGCGGGCGGTTGCTGCTCCTCCCGACGTCCCGATCCAGCCACCAGCCCGAAGTCTTGATCCAGCGGGCGGTTCCCGATCCAGCCAAAGTCTCGATCCAACCGCCAGGTTCTGCCCATGATCCAGTCGTATTCGATCCCGCCACCCACCGATCTCCGCCGCCGGCCGCCGGATTCGTTCCCCTGCTGCATCAGGTGAATTAATCCACCGCCGTCTGTTTCGTTGCTGGGCTGCATAGTTTTCAGTAAAAAAAAGAGAAAAAAAGAAAGAAAAAAATGTCTACTACACCGGGCTATATTGCAGTTCCTCGTTGCCCGCTGATCTTTGATGGCACTAACTGCATCGAGTTTGTTGGCTTGATGCGCATTCATATGCATGGCATTCGTCTCTGGGGCGTTCTTTCTGGCGAGGTCCGTTGTCCGCCGTGTCCGGTTCCTCCTGTGGCCCCTACTCCGCCGACGCCACCAGTTCTTGCTGCGGATGCTAATCAGGCTGTGAAGGATGCAGCTAAGCTTGCTGCTGATGCTGCCGTTCGTGCTTATGATGAGCAGGTTTTGACTTATGAGGAGGCTC
The DNA here is from genome assembly GCF_018294505.1 of Triticum aestivum. Taxonomy (NCBI): domain Eukaryota; kingdom Viridiplantae; phylum Streptophyta; class Magnoliopsida; order Poales; family Poaceae; genus Triticum; species Triticum aestivum. The sequence goes on from NC_057805.1 coordinate 69,861,930, forward strand.
TTCACACTTATCATGAGGCTTTGTCTGCTTACACTCAGTGGCTTGATGATGATGCTCGTGCCGCCGCTGTTCTCACTGCTAGTGTTCTGCCTCAGTTTGCCTCTGAGTTCCTGGGCCTCTCTACCGTAGTTGAGATGTGGACCCGTCTTCGTCAGGGCTATCAGCCTTCTGGTGATGCCTTATACCTGTCTGTGGTCTGCCAGGAGCATGCTCTTCAGCAGGGTGACTCCATCGTTGATGATTTCTATGCACAGAGTTCTGCTATCTGGCGTCAGCTTGATTCTCTTCGCGCTGCTGGTTGTCGTACTTGTCAGTGTTGCCAGGCTCTGCGAGCTAATTTGGAGTTTCATCGTGTCTACGAGTTCTTGTCTCGGCTCCGTAAGGAGTTTGAGCCCCAACGCGCTCAGTTGTTTGCTTGTGGCCGTATTTCTCTCATGGAGGCACTTTCTGAGATTCGTGATGAGGAGACTCGCTTATCTGGTGCTGGTTTACTTGAGGTTCTCTCTGTGCTCGCTACTCGAGCTCCTGCTATGCTGCCTGCTGCACCGATTCCTTCCGGCTCCAGTGCTCCACCGCCATTGCCCACTCCTACTAGCGGTCAGGGCCGCTCTCGTCCTCATTGCGGCTACTGCAACAAGGATGGTCATGTTGAGTCTCAGTGCTTGCAGAAGAAGCGTCAGCTGCGCAAGGCGCGAACATCATCTTCAAGGATGTCTCCTACTTCGACATCTTCAGCCACCGCCTTGACTGAACAGGATATTCTGCGACTTAAGCGTCTACTTGTCGCTTCAGGTTCTTCTTTGACGGGTACTGCAGGTTCTGTGACTGATGCTTCCCGCCTTGAGCAACCACCATCTACACAGTCAGGTATATCCCCATGGGTTCTGGACTCCGGAGCTTCTTTTCATATGTCTTCTCATTCTTCCAGTTTGTCCTCTCTTAGATCGCTTGATTTTCCTGTTCATGTACTCACTGCTAATGGTACTCCTCTTTCTGTTGCTAGTCGAGGCAATCTTACCACTTCTTCTTATTATGTTCTTGATGTGGCTCATGTTCCTCGACTTACCATGAATCTGTTTTCTGCTGGTTAACTTGCTGATTCTGGTTGTCGCGTCATTCTTGACGTTGACTCTTGTTCTGTTCAGAATCGTCCACGCACACTTTGGTTGGGGCTGGCCCTCGTCGCCGTGACTCTCAGGGTCTTTGGGAGTTAGACTGGCTTCATGTTCCTTCTGCTGCCACCACTATCGCCAGTTCATCCGCTTCTGTCGCTTCAGCTACCGGCTCCTTCCAGCAGTGGCATCATCGACTTGGTCATCTTTTGTGGTTCTCGTTTGTCATCTTTAGTTCGTCGAGGTCTTCTGGGGTCTGTCTCAGGAGATATCTCTTTAGAGTGTCAGGGTTGTAGGCTTGGCAAACAGATTCAGTTACCTTATCCCACTAGTGAGTCAGTGTCTCAGCGTCCTTTTGATTTAGTCCATTTTGATGTATGGGGTCCAGCTCCCTTCGCTTCGAAAGGGGGCCATCGATACTATATTATTTTCATAGATGATTTCTCTCGTTATACTTGGCTTTATTTTATGACCTCACAGTGAGGTTTTGTCTATCTATAAGCATTTTGCTGCCATGATTCACACACAGTTCTCTTTGCCCATTCGTGTGTTTCTTGCTGACTCTGCTGGCGAGTATATTTCCAAGATGTTGCCTGGTGTTCTTGCTGAGCAGGGGAGTCTTTCTCAGTTCTCTTGTCCTGGTGCTCATGCTCAGAATGGTGTGGCTGAGCGAAAGCATCGTCACCTTCTTGAGACGGCTCGTGCGTTGATGATTGCCGCCTCTCTTCTGCCTTAATTTTTGGGCCGAGGCTGTCTCCACCTCCACCTATCTCATCAACCTTCAGCCATCCGCTGCTCTACAAGGTGGTGTTCCCTTGGAGCGTCTCTTTGATCGTTCTCTTGATTATTCGGCGCTTTGTTTGTTTGGTTGCGTTTGCTATGTTCTTCTTGCCCCCCGTGAACGCACCAAACTGAGCGCTTAGTCCGTTGAGTGTGTCTTAGGCATAGTGATGAGCATAAGGGCTATCGTTGTTGGGATCCTATCGGTCGTCAGATGCGTATTTCTCGGGATGTGACTTTTGATGAGTCTCTTTCCTCACTTTTCCTAACACACCTATCACTCCTATCGAACCCTTGTCTATTCGTCGTGCTATCCATCCTATTGTCGATCCACCATCACCATCTCCCATGGTTTCCTCACCTTGCCTGTCACCGGATTCTGCACCTTCATCCCCGGCGACTTCTTCGTCTCCATCCCCTGAGTCTACCTTGGATCGGATTCTTCCATCTTTTCCTCAGTATTATACTCGTCGTCCACGTGTCGTGGATGCATCTACTGATGAGCCATCTACTTCTGATGTGTCCTCTTCCTCCTCTCGGCCTACTTATGGCTTGCGTCCTCGTCCGCTTCCGCCAGTTGATCGCCTTGGTTTTCCAAGCGCTGGTGCTGCTGTTCTTGAGCCGACTTCTTACCGTCAAGCTGTTGTTCATCCCGAATGGCAGTTTGCGATGGCAGAGGAGCTTGTTGCCCTTGAGCATACCGGCACGTGGGACCTTGTTTCTCTTCCTCCTGGTGTTCGTCCAATCACTTGTAAGTGGGTCTACAAGGTTAAGACTCGCTCTGATCGTTCTCTTGAGCGTTACAAAGCTCGTCTTGTGGCTCGTGGTTTTCAGCAGGAGCATGGTCGTGATTACGATTAGACTTTTGCTCCTGTGGCCCATATGACCACTGTTCGCACACTTCTTGCCGTGGCCTCTGTCTGCCACTGGTCTGTATCTCAGCTTACGTTAAGAATGCCTTTCTTAATGGTGAGCTGCGTGAGGAGGTTTACATGCAGCCCCCACTTGGGTATTCTGTTCCTGATGGCATGGTATGCCGTCTTCGTCGCTCTCTCTATGGCCTTAAGCAAGCCCCTCGCGCCTGGTTTGAGTGTTTTGCCTCTATGGTGACTGCCGCTGGTTTTCAGCGAGTGCTCATGATCCAGCGTTGTTTGTCCATCTCTCAGCTCGTGGTCGGACTCTTCTTCTCTATGTCAATGACATGATCATCACTGGTGACGACCCCGAGTATATTGTCTTTGTGAAGGCTCGCCTTAGTGAGCAGTTTCTTATGTCTGATCTTAGCCGTCTTCGCTACTTTCTTGGGACTGAGGTCTCTTCTACCTCTGATGGCGCTTCTATTTCCCAGAAAAAGTATATCCAGGATCTTCTTGCTCGTGCTGCTTTTACTGATGAGCGCACTGTTGAGACTCCTATGGAGCTCAATGTTCACCTTTGTGATACTGATGGTGACCCTTTGCCTGATCCGACTCGTTATCGTCATCTTATTGGGAGTCTTGTCTATCTAGCTGTCACTCATCCTGATATCTCCTATCCGGTCCATATTCTGAGTCAGTTTGTCTCCGCCCCCACTTCGGTTCACCATAGTCACCTCCTTCATGTTCTTCGATATCTTCGAGGCACGATCTCTCACCGCCTGTTCTTTCCTCGCTCTGGTTTCGCGTTCGAGTGCAGAGGCTGAGTTGCAAGCTATGGCTCTTTTGACGGCAGAGGTGACTTACGGTGGTTACTTCAGGACTTTGGTGTTTCTGTCACTACCTACTATACTCTTGTCTGACAGTACAGGTGCTATTAGCATTGCGCGCGACCCTGTGAAGCATGAGCTCACCAAGCATATTGGTGTTAATGCTTTCTATGTGCGCGCTGGTGTGCAGGATCAGGTTATTGCTCTTCAGTATGTGCCTTCCGAGTTACAGTTGGCGGATTTCTTTACGAAGGCCTAGACTAGAGCGCAGCATGGCTTCTATCTCTCCAAACTCAGTGTTGTTCATCCACCATGAGTTTGAGGGGGGATGTTAGAGTACTATATATATATAGCCATGTAACCTTTTGTATTTACCTGCATAAGGGGTTTTCTGCATATTTACTGCACCTGTACATGTATATATACTGGCCTATGGCCTCATGGGAATACAAGTTGCATATTCCTAACATCTAGAATGCTGATCTTCCGATTAGAGTGTGTATAGAACATTGTGTGATCACCGTTACACTCGTCATACCCCCATACCACAGACAACACGTTTGAACCTATGAAATCATGCCCTCGGTGATTGCTTCGGCCCAAATACCACAGACAACACGTTTGAACCTATGAAACCATGCCCTCAGTGATTGCTTCAGCCCAAACAAGGATTTCTTGAGCGTGCATACCTTCCCTGTGGTCACTGAAGTACCAAAATCTGGTGGTATCTCCATGCACACTTCTTCCTGCAGCTCACCATGCAAGAAGGCATTCTTGACATCTAGTTGATGCAACTTGCACCCATAGTTTGCAACACAGGAAACCAATATTCTTATGTGTTCATCTTTGCCACTGGAGCAAACGTCTCATCATAGTCCATTCCATAAGTTTGACTATATCGTTCCCTTTCCCTCAGGATTCTTAATGGTATAGATCCACTTACAACTCGCTGTTTTCTTTTCTGCCGGCAATGTGGTTAGCACCCACGTCTTGTTTTTCTTCAATGCATCCAACTCCTCTATCATCACTACACGCCACTTTGGATCTTGCTTTGCAGCCTTCCAATCCTTTGGGATGGACAGTTTGAAGAGAGGCAACAAATGTCATGGTCATCACAAACATCATCCTGTGGTAGAGCCTTCCTTGCCACTTCACCCTTTCTTGCAGCTTCACGAGTCTCCTTTCGCAACGCAATAGGCAGTTTCACTGTGTCAGATGAGCTTGCATCACTACCTTGCTGCTCCCCCTGCACTTGAGACTGCCGTCGTGAGTATACCAGGAGTGTGTCAGATGAGCTATGCACTTGTGGCTGCCGTCGTGAGTACACTAGGGGAATCTTCTGCCACTGATCCTGAACAGGAAGCTTGAGATTACCAATCTGAATTGTACCCACTGTTGGCTGGACCTGAATCTGCACATCATCATCAGTGAGAGTACCAATCGGAATTGACCCACTATTGGCTGGACCTGAACCTGCACATCGTCATCAGTGTTAGTGCCCACAGAATCACCCTGAGTGTGAGACGCAGCCTGCTCCCTCACTTGACCATCCTTCACAGAGTGTAAGTGATGAAGCTCTGCAAACAACAAACTTAGATCTGTCAGCTGGTTCAGACTCCTGAAGGTGACATCCATACTGACAAGCCTGCGTTTCTCAGAGGGACACCAACATTTATACCCCTTTGACTTGAAGAATAGCCTAGAAAAACACACTTCACTGCCTGCGGATCTAACTTCCCACAGAAGGTTGGTGATCTCGAACAAAACAAGTACTGCCAAACAACTTTGGGGGAACAACAAACTTCGTTTCTCCAAACATCAACTCACTAGGAGATTTCATGCCTAGTATTCTTGATGGTGTCCATACATTGTATACCTAGTATTGTTGATCAGGTATGTGGCTGTCATAATTGGTTCACTCCACAAGAACTTGGGCACATTCATTGTAGACATCAACGACAGAGCAACCTCAAGAATATGTCGATTCTTTTTTCTGCCACTCCATTCGGGGGGGGGGGGGGGGTCTGGCCAAGATGTTTGATGAAGGATACCTTGGTCAGGCAAGAATGCCCCGAAGGTGTTGTTCACATACTACGTGCCATTACCAGTCCTGATCTCACCTGCACCTGAAACTGAGTCTGCATGCAGGCATGAAAAGTTCTGAAAACAATTGAACACCTCATCCTTGTGACTCATCAAGTAAATCCAAGTCATACGAGAATAGCAGTTAATAAAGGTAACAAAATATTTCATTCCATTCACTAACATCATCGGGCTAGTCCATACATCTGAATGAACAAGCATAAAAGGAAATATGATCCTAAGCCAACTCACATATGAGGCTCTTGTGTGTGTAGCATATTCGCAAGCATCACAGGTCAACTTGCCCTTGCCTACCCCACACATAACATTCAGAAATATTCTACACATCTTATCAAAAGATACATGTCCCATCCTACACTGATGGACATCGCCTGCTTTTGTCCTCCATCGTTGTTGCACATACCAAGTCCGGCTGCACCTCCTGGTCCATATACCAGAGCCCCATACGCCTGGTGCCAGTCCCAACCGCTGGCCTCGTCTGTCGCTCCTGAATCACGCAACCAAAGTTTTCAAGGATTACACGACAATCTATTTGATCAATTGGAGCACTGAGAGAGACCAGATTGACAAGAAAAGCTAGCACATGTAAAACTAAGAGTAGGGAGATGGTTGAAGTGCACTTTACTGTGCCAACCCCTATGACAGGCTGTTTTGTACCATCAGCAGTTTGTATCGTGCCTTTGTGAGCAGGAGGATGCTTATTGTAAGACTCAAATACACACGATTTACTCACAAACATGGTTAGATGCTCCAGAGTGTAGGACCCACTCTGGGGAGCATTCTCATTAGTAGCAAGAGGTGCCTTTTCCGGATTACCTTCATCAGTGGAGTCACAGTGCTCAAAGCCTCCATAGTCAGCATCTACTCCTTTGCCTTTGACGTCCGAGTGTCCCCTTCAACTGCCATGTGTGCCCTCTGCCCCCCTGAGTTTCTCAAGTATCCACCTCTTCCTCTAGCAGTCCTGCCTCTGCCACTTGCCCCTCTGTTATATCCCCTGCCTCTGCCATGAGTTGGACGTTCATACTTCTGGTGACCTACCTGTGGGATCTTTCCACTCCGTCCTCGGTGATTGCAAACGTCGAAGCAAGCACAACCTTCATGTCTGCTTACTCAAGAGAAGATGTCCAGTGAACACGCATCTCCCTCGCAGCTGATGTCCAGCCACCACCATCACCCTAGGTCCTGCCGCCGCCACACGAGAGAAATGAGAGGGTGAGGAGAAGAGATAGGGTTCGGTTTTGGGGGAGGGTGTGATGTAATGGGAAAAGAAAGTTCCACGTGAGGCAACGAGCGGAGCGAGCCATGTGAGGCAAGCGGCGACGAGCGGAGCGAGTGCGGGTGGTCGTCCTCATTCGGCAAAATTTCCAGGTCTGCTCAACCAGCATCTGGAGGGTGTAATCCATATATGTGGTTGTCTCTATCCCTCATCCTCTCGACGAAACAGGTGATAACAAACTAAAAACTGGCCCACTATATCCCACCCAGGGATAGCCAGTGAACAAAACACATCTAAATCTGTTAATAAGTCGAACTTGGCACAGAAGTCCTAAAATATTATTACCTCGTATGTTCCTATACAATAATCATTTAGCTGTATTAATTGTCTAGAAGGTGCTCGATGGTGAAATCTAAAGAGTTTTTGAAGGTTTTTGTCCTCATGCCTACATTTTAATGTCCTGAAACAAGGGTGGAAAGTTAAACTCATGATCAATATTTTTCTTACCATCTATCACAGTTAGTTCCTAAGCTACTTTGGAAGTTTTGATGCTTACATATTTGTTTTGATACCGTCTGCAATTACTGAACTTGCAGTTGAAGAGGCTGGAGTTAAAGCTGAAGCAGTTTGCTGAAGTCGAGACCTTGGTTTTGAAGGAATGCGAGCAAGTGGAGAGAGCCAAGCAGAGGATTTCAGCTGGCCGTATCCAGGCGATGCGAGCCTGCTCAAATCCCCCGGAAACTAGTCTGCCCACCAGTGGTGGTAGCACTATGTCACCCAATCCAACGAATATAAGCCCTAGACCGTTGGCCATGCCACGCTCCATGGCTGAAGCCACGGTACCAGCGGCATACGCTAATTACATGCAGGGGCAGGGGCATCCACAAATGCCGTTCGTGCAGCGGCGGCCACAGATGCTCTCGTTTGGGCCTCGCTTACCGTTTACGGCTATCCAGACTCAGCCAGTTGCACAGGCGCCGAACATTATGTTCAGCTCTGGTGCAATGCCGGGTTCGGTAACTCCAAATCACCATCCTCATCTGTTGAGGTCATCGTCTTCAGGAAACACTACTCTAGGATAGATAGTTCACAAGCTCAACTTTGTTAGCTAGCTTTATATTGTTCTTACAGGCATCTCAATTTTGCAATTCAATTGTTCGACATTTTCTGTTGACCGTGTGTATTTATGATTAGAGCTCCGTTTGTTTTACGGTCTGCAGAAGACCTTGGAGTGGGAGAGCGTACCCTGTGTTTTTTAAACAGCAAGGGACCAGTTATCGCCAACAGTAGAGAAAATGCAACCGATTTGGTGAACAGTGACTTTTATTCGACAACATTCAGACTTTTTAGTATTTTTGAAACTGAGTAATCACAACGAAAACTGGGACAAGTGTTCATAAAATATTAATATTTTAGTAACCACCGCGGATTTTCTCGGACTAACCAAGTTGATCAACATACATGCCAATTCTGAAAGTTGACTCAGGTCGAAGAAATGCAGTGAAATCTGTTTGATGAGATTACTTTTACATCGCTTGCCGCGAAATGCAATGAAATCAATCGGTCCAGAAGTTTTTTATGCCATTTTGGAATCACGTCTGCGGTAAGGTTGATGAGGGAGCCATGGATCTTCAAGAATCTGTTGGGACCCGAAACCTAAGGTATACAAGTCAAGCCGCATAGAATCACACAGAAAGCCATGGTCAGTGTCCAAACAATATTAGATGTACTCCCTCCGTAAACTAATATAAGAGCGTTTAAATCACTAAAGTATATAAGAGCGTTTAGATCACTATTTCTTATATTAGTTTACGGAGGGAGTACAAGTCAAGCTGCAGAGTATCGCGTAGGAAGCCAAGATTAATGTCCGGCCAATATCGGCCTGTATCGGAACCGGCCCCGGACACTATATACTCTCGGAGAGCTCGAAACCAATGGTTCAGAGATGTATCAGAATCGAGCCAACCTGTATTGGAACTGTTCCCAAGCACTATACTCCAAGGAACCACTAGCCAGAGCATTTAAGCTCCCAAACTCTCAATTAGGAGTCGCTTCACCCTGTGTTGAGTAAATTGCCAGAAACCGCTAGAATTACGTCTGGCAATGCCAAAAACCACTGTTTCCATATAAAAAATGTCGAAAACGTCAATTTTGAGTAATTGTTTGCTGAAAGCACTAAACGCTCGATTGAGAGCCGTTTAATGCGAAATATGACAGGTTGGGCCCGCTGTCAAGGCTGACGTGGCACCAAAACCTAATGTCGTCTGCTGGAACGTTAAGTTAACAAAGGGCCCACCCGTTAGTAGACTGCACGTACACTTCACCCTCTTATGCATTTCTTCGAGCGTGTTGCACACAACACGTCCACCGCCGCCCACACTCCGTTCTCTTGCGGCGCACTCGACTGCCGAAATTGCTCCAGCTGGCGAGCTCATCACCGGAGTGCCACCCCACCGCTTACACTCCCTCCCCACCTTGCTCGCCTCGCGCGAGTCCTCCTTTGTTTGATCCGGTCGCTGACCCGGCCGGCAACGGCCATGGCATCGCTGCCGCAGCTCCTAGCGTGTGATGGCTCATCTCCACGGTCCCTAGTGCACTCCGGCAAGGTCAAGAACCAGCGCGTCCGCGCCCCAGTCAGCCCCATGAACCAGCTAATAATCCTTATACTCAACATCCCCTCGCAGTCACAACGGTAGCGACGCGGACGGTGAGACTGGAGAAGAATCCGAAGGCAAGCCGACGGACACCCCCCCCCCCTCACACACACAGTCGTAACGGTCGACGCATCGCGTAGTCGTGGCTGGACTGGAAACCGACGAGGTTGCTCAAGCAAGGCGGTAGCCCTTTGTGTCGTTTGTCGATGTAGCCGAGAGCGTGGGTGGTGTAGCCGTGCGTAGAACACCGTGGTCGATGTCGAGTCGGGGTGGCCGGTGTCGAGGAAGTCGTCGTGGAGCCGCGGACGCAAGGGGGCGCCGAGTTAGCATGGGCGTAAGTGGTGTCGAAGTAGTGGTGCGCCGGAAAGGAGATGTTGTTGACGACGCGTCGCGGCGGGTTTGCCAAGCCCGGGGACACATCGTAGACGAAGACACGTACCGGTGTTGCCAGCACCGGGCATGCGTAGACGGACGAAGACGAAGTTGACGAAGCGCCGCACCAGGCTTGCCAGGTCCGGGGACACATCGTGGACAAAGGCACGCATCGGTGTTGCCAGCACCGGGCATTCATAGACTGGGACCTGCACGAGCTGTACGCCATGTCGAAGAAGTCGGAGAGGCAAGCAGAGAAGGACTCGACGATGGTTGCGGCGCCAATCGGCGCAGGGCCAATGTCGCCCGCGGTTGTCGGAGTAGATGAAGCGGGTCGGGGTAGATGATGGCGACGCTGGCGACGGGCTGGTGCTGGATGAAGACAAAGGGGTTGGACGGGCGGCAGCGGCGGCTACGGGGGTAGCGGCGGTAGCGGCTGAAGAAGAGCGGCGGCGGCTGCTAGGTTAGGAGTGCGGCGGCGATGCTCGAAGTAGGCGAAGAACCCTAACATCGTGACGAACACCGGTGCGGACGGTGGCGTTCCCGCGCCAAGGGAGACGGCGCGGCGCATAACACGGGAAGTCGATGCACGGGGACGGTGAAGTGGACCGCGGGCCGCGACGCTAGGGCCCTTAGGGGCGACGCAGCGGCGGCAGGCGGGTCGGGGCGACGGCGGGAAGACCTCGGGGCGGCGGCGGGGACCATGGGCCTTGACGCTGCGGCCCGAAGGGGCGACGCAACGTCGGGTTTGCGAGTCGGTGCAGCCGCGGGGACGGCCTTAGGACGGCGGCGTGGACCGCGTGCCACGCTCGCTAAGGCCCGATGGGACGACGCAGTGGCGGCACGAGGGTCGGTGCAGCCACGGGACGGCCTGAAGCGGACGGCCTCGGGGCGGCGGTGGACCGCGGGCCGCGACACTATGGCCCGAAGGAACGCAGCGGTGACGGGGGTCGGTGCAGCCAGGAAAGAACCACGGGGTGGCGGCGTTGCGGCCTGACGGGGCGACGCAGCGGCAGCCCGTTGCTCGATCGGTGGAGGGGCGCGCTGAACTCGGGACGGTCTTCACGGGGCCTGCGAAGGCGCGCAACCGATGGGCCAGGTCGGTTGCACGGCGTAGATGAGGCGGTTCGCGGCGGCGAGCGGGTGATCAATCCGATCGCGCGCGAGGTCGGGGACGCCGCCCGGTGGAAGCAAGGTGGCGGAGGAGTCCGAGATGAAGCCGGCGATGGCGAACGACATGGGACGTCGTGCGCCCGGCACCCGGGCTGCCAAAGCAGCGCCGGTGCCCGAGCAGCGAGGCTCGAGCGACCAACGTAGCAGCGGCGCCCGAGCTAAGACAGTCGACGATCCTGACGCCGTCGGGGCCGAGGCCGACGAGGTAGACCGCAGGTTCGTCGTGCAGACGCGGCGGAGGCGGGTGGCGTGGATCGATTGGGGGGCCGACGTGCGAGCGGCGACTATGATTGGCCGCCACATCGCGCGAGGCCGCCGGGTGGAGGCGATGCAGGTGTCCCAGTCGAAGAGGGCGGAGACGGTCGGCGTAGATCGACTGGTGGGCCAGCACGCAGACGGCGGCCATGAGGGGCCGCCTATCGCAAGAGGCCGCGAGGTCGGTGAAGGAGCTGGCCGGTCGCGACGGTGTCGGAGTAGAGGCGCACGGGGGTCTACGGCGGCGGCGGGCGATGATACGTCTCCAACGTATCTATAACTTATGAAGTATTCATGCTATTATATTATCTGTTTTGGATGTTTATGGGCTTTAGTAAACACTTTTATATTATGTTTGGGACTAACCTATTAACCCAGAGCCCAGTGCCAGTTTCTGTTTTTTCCGTTGTTTCAGTGTTTCGCAGAAAAGGAATATCAAACGGAGTCCAAATGAAATAAAACCTTCGGGAGCGTGATTTTTGGAACGAACGTGATCCAGGAGACTTGGAGTTGAAGTCAAGGAAGCTTCGAGGTGGCCACGAGGTAGGGAGGCGCGCCCCCACCCTCGTGGGCCCCTCGTGGCTCCCTTGACCGAGTTCTTTCGCCTATATATATTCATATACCCTAAAAACATCGGGGAACAGAAAAGATCGGGTGTTCCGCCGCCGCAAACCTCTGTAGCCACCAAAAACCAATCGGGACCCTGTTCCGGCACCCTGCCGGAGGGGGGATCCCTCACCGGTGGCCATCTTCATCATCTCGGCGCTCTCCATGACGAGGAGGGAGTAGTTCACCCTCGGGGCTGAGGGTATGTACTAGTAGCTATGTGTTTGATCTCTCTCTCGTGTTCTTGAGGTGATACGATCTTGATGTATCGCGAGCTTTGCTATTATAGTTGGATCTTATGATGTTTCTCCCCCTCCACTCTCTTGTAATGGATTGAGTTTTCCCTTTGAAGTTATCTTATTGGATTGAGTCTTTAAGGATTTGAGAACACTTGATGTATGTCTTGCCGTGCTTATCTGTGGTCACAATGGGATATTCACGTAATCTACTTGATGTATGTTTTGGTGATCAACTTGCGGGTTCAATGAACTTATGCATAGGGGTTGGCACACGTTTTCGTCTTGACTCTCCGGTAGAAACTTTGGGGCACTCTTTGAAGTTCTTTGTGTTGGTTTGAATAGATGAATCTGAGATTGTGTGATGCATATCGTATAATCATACCCACGGATACTTGAGGTGACATTGGAGTATCTAGGTGACATTAGGGTTTTGGTTGATTTGTGTCTTAAGGTGTTATTCTAGTACGAACTCTATGATAGATTGAACGGAAAGAATAGCTCCGTGCTATTTTACTACGGACTCTTGAATAGATCGATCAGAAAGGATAACTTTGAGGTGGTTTCGTACGCTACCATAATCTCTTCGTTTGTTCTCCGCTATTAGTGACTTTGGAGTGACTCTTTGTTGCATGTTGAGGGATATTTATATGATCCAATTATGTTATTATTGTTGAGAGAACTTGCACTAGTGAAAGTATGAACCCTAGGCCTTGTTTCCTAGCATTGCAATACCGTTTACGCTCACTTTTATCATTAGTTACCTTGTTGTTTTTATAGTTTCAGATTACAAAAACCTATATCTACCATCCATATTGCACTTGTATCACCATCTCTTCGCCGAACTAGTGCGCCTATACAATTTACCATTGTATTGGGTGTGTTGGGGACACAAGAGACTCTTTGTTATTTGGTTGCAGGGTTGTTTGAGAGAGACCATCTTCATCCTACGCCTCCCACGGATTGATAAACCTTAGGTCATCCACTTGAGTGAAATTTGCTACTGCCTACAAACCTCTGCACTTGGAGGCCCAACAACGTCTACCAGAAGAAGGTTGCATAGTAGACATCAAGCTCTCTTCTGGCGCCGTTGCCGGGGAGGTGAGTGCTTGAAGGTATATCTTTAGATCTTGCAATCGAATCTTTTAGTTTCTTGTTTTATCAATAGTTTAGTCTATAACAGAAAATTACAAAAAAATGGAATTAAGATTGCCTCATATGCTTCATCTTTTTAATGTCTTTCGTGAAAATGATGGGAAGGAAAATTGTGCTCAAGTACTAGAAGAAGAATTACATAGAATGCTTGGCATAAAATATGTGAATGATGAGCATGATTGCAATGTTGTTAGTATGAATTCCTTGAATATCCATGATGCTAATGATATGCAAAGCCACAAGCTTGGGGAAGCTATACTTGATGAAGATGATATGTTTAGTCCCCCAAGTTTTGATGAGAATATTTATTATGATGAAATCATGCCTCCTATTTATGATGATTATATTGATGAAAGTGGGTTTGGAAGAGTGTCAACTTTAGGAATTAATGATCCCACTATTTTGGAGGATGTTGAATCTTATTGTGATAATTATGAAAGTGAATTTGGAGAGGTCATGACTTTATTTAGTGATGAATCCACTATTTCGGAAGAGGTTCCAATTGATTATGAGAACAAAGTTGCTATCTATGATGATTATTGTGATGACTTCTATGCTATTAAGAATAATGATAACCATGAAACTTGTCATCATGATTTTAGTTTTCAATTGGATTATGCCTCACATGATAATTATTTTGTTGAGTTTGCTCCCACTATTATTCATGAGAAGAAATTTGCTTATGTGGAGAGTAATAAAAATTCTATGCTTGTAGATCATGAAAAGAATGATTTATGTGATGGGTATATTGTTGAATTCATTCATGATGCTACTGAAAATTATTATGAAGGAGGAACATATGCTTGTAGGAATTGCAATAATATCAAGTTTCCTCTCTATGTGCTTAAAGTTTTGAAGTTATGCTTGTTTTGCCTTCCTATGCTAGTTGATTATTGTTCCCATAAGTTGTTTGCTCACAAAATCCATATGCATAGGAAGTGGGTTAGACTTAAATGCGCTAGTCATATTCTTCATAATGCTCTCTTTATGTTTCAATTCTTATCTTTTATACGAGCATCATTGAAATCATCATGCCTAGCTAGGGGCATTAAACGATAGCGCTTGTTGGGAGGCAACCCAATTTTATTTTATTTTTTTGCTTTTTGGTTCTGTTTAGGAATAAATATTTGATCTAGCCTCTGGTTAGATGTGGTTTTATGTTTTTATTAATGTTTGTGCCAAGTTAAACCTATAGGATCTTCTTGGATGATAGTTATTTGATCTTGCTGAAAATTCCAGAAACTTTCTGTTCACTAAAACAATTGTTAAAAATCACCAGAACATGATAAAATACTGATTCCAATTGCAGTAGATCAATAAACAAATTATCTAGGTCGTCCTATTTTGGTAGAATTTTTGGAGTTCCAGAAGTTTGCGTAGTTACAGATTACTATAGACTGTTCTGTTTTTGACAGATTCTGTTTTTCGTGTGTTGTTTGCTTATTTTAATGAATCTATGGCTAGTAAAAGAGTTTATAAACCATAGGGAAGTTGGAATACAGTAGGTTTAACATCAATATAAATAAAGAATTAGTTCATTACAGTACCTTGAAGTGGTGTTTTGTTTTCTTTCGCTAACGGAGCTCACGAGATTTTCTGTTAAGTTTTGTGTTGTGAAGTTTTCAAGTTTTGGGTAAAGATTCAATGGACTATGGAATAAGGAGTGGCAAGAGCCTAAGCTTGGGGATGCCCAAGGCACCCCAAGGTAATATTCAAGGACAACCAAGAGCCTAAGCTTGGGGATGCCTCGGACGGCATCCCCTCTTTCGTCTTCGTTCATCGGTAACTTTACTTGGAGCTATATTTTTATTCACCACATGATATGTGTTTTGCTTGAAGCGTCAATTTATTTTGTTAGGATTTGCTTGCTGTTATTTAGAACAATGTTTTGCATCTTCTATTTCAATAAAAGTGGCATTGATAGCCTTTACTATGCCTATTTTGCAAGTCTACATGTTGCTGTTTGAAAATGGAGAGTTTACCTCTGTTGCAAAAATTCCCTAGAAAAGTCAGAATGTGATAAAATGTTGAAACCTTTTGCATAATAAGCTTTGATAAATTTACTACAGTGGGAATTTTCTTTCATAATTTTTGGAGCTAGGGAAGTATGGATCTTGCTGCATTCTTTACAGACTGCCCTGTTTAGGCAGATTGCATTGTTTGCATATGTTTGCTTCTTTAATGATTCTATTTGAGGATAGGACTATTAAATATGCAGAGGCATTTAGTATGCAATGTTGAATAATAATTTTAGTGATTTGCTACAGTAGAGTATGATAAGGTTTTTGCATTGGTTTATACTAACTTATCTCACGAGTCCTTGTTGAGTTTTGTGTGGATGAAGCTTTTGAAATTTAGGGAGACCGTGATATAAGAGGAATTAAGGAGACACAAAAGCTCAAGCTTGGGGATGCCCAAGGCATCCCAAGATAATATTTCAAGAAGTCTCAAGCATCTAAGCTTGGGGATGCCCCGGTAGGCATCCCACCTTTCTTCTTCAACAATTATCGGTTAGTATCGGTTGAGCCTAGGTTTTTGCTTCTTCACATAGTGCTATCCTTGAAATGTCGTTTTATTTTGTTTTGCTTGCTGTTTGAATAATATCCCAAGATCCGAAATTATGAAATGAGAGAGAGTCTTCACATAGCTAAATGATTATTTAACTACTCAATGATCTTCACTTATATCTTTTTGGAGTAGTTGGTCATTTACTCGTGTGCTTCACTTATATCCTATGAGTAAATAGTTGAATGAGCGAATATCATAAATCTGAAATTATATATGTTTTATATGCTTATCCCATGGGGAGTAATGACTTCACATATAAGAAGTAGAGGTGGTAAATTTATTGAAGGTTAGCAAACATTGTATTGGTCACTTGAACAATTCATGAAAGAATATTGAGGGAAGAGAGATTTCACATATAAATATACTATCTTGGACATCTTTTGTAATTGTGAGCACTCATTAAAATATGACATGTTAAAAGGTTGATGTTGGACAAGGAAGACAATGTAATGGGTTATGTTTTCTTATGTCTGAAATAAAGTATATTGTCATGGATCATCCAACATGTTGAGCTTGCCTTTCCCCCTCGTGCTAGCCAAATTATTTGCACCAAGTAGAGATACTACTTGTGCTTCCAAACATCCCTTAAACCAGTATGCCATGAGAGTCCACCATACCTACCTATGGATTGAGTAAGATCCTTCAAGTAAGTTGTCATCGGTGCATGCAATAAAAATTGCTCTCTAAATATGTATGATCTTTTAGTGTGGAGAAAATAAGCTTTATACGATCTTGTGATATGGAAGCAATAAAAGCGAGGAACTGCATAATAAAGGTCCCTATCACAAGTGGCAATATAAAGTGACATTCCCTCACATTAAGATTTTGTGCATCCAACTATAAAAGCACATGGCAACCTCTGCTTCCCTCTGCGAAGGGCCTATCTTTTATTCTTGTCTTTTACCTTATGCAAGAGTCATGGTGATATTCACCTTTCCATTTTACATTTTATCCTTTGGCAAGCACATTGTGTTGGAAAGATTCTGATATATATATATCCAATTGGATGTAAGGCATCATGAGCTATTATTGTTGACATTACCCTTGAGGCAAAAGGTTGGGAGGCGAATCTATAAGCCCCTATCTTTCTCTGTGTCTGATTAAAACTTTGAACCCATAAATATCGCGTGAGTGTTAGCAATTGTGAAAGACTAAATGATAGTTGAGTATGTGAAGTTTGCTGAGTCAAAGCTCTGACATAGACTCTTCCTGAAAATAAGATGAATTGTAATTGTTTGATGACTAATAACACGGTTTGTTAGTTTTCAAGAAAGTTTATGATCTATACTTTAACATGTGAATAGTTTTTTACTTGATCATGAGAAGCTTTATGAGATGAGCTACTGTTATGATATATAATGATGCTAGAAAAGGTGATTGAAATTATCATTGATCAAACTTGTGCACCTGCTAGCATTCACACTTCATAAATTATTTCTTTTATCATTTACCTACTCAAGGACGAGCAGGAATTAAGCTTGGGGATGCTGATACGTCTCCAGCGTATCTATAATTTATGAAGTATTCATGCTATTATATTATCTGTTTTGGATGTTTATGGGCTTTATTAAACACTTTTATATTATTTTTGGGACTAACCTATTAACCCAGAGCCTAGTGCCAGTTCTGTTTTTCCCTTGTTTCTGTGTTTCGCAGAAAAGGAATATCAAACGGAGTCCAAATGGAATGAAACCTTCGGGAGCGTGATTTTTGGAACGAACGTGATCTAGGAGACTTGGAGTTGAAGTCAAGGAAGCTTCGAGGTGGCCACGAGGCAGGGAGGTGCGCCTGCCCTCTGGGTGCGCTCCCACCCTCGTGGGCCCCTCGTGGCTCCCCTAACCGACTTCTTTCGCCTATATATATCCATATACCCTAAAAACATCGGGGAACAGAATAGATCGGGAGTTCCGCCGCCGCAAGCCTCTGTAGCCACCAAAAACCAATCGGGACCCTGTTCCGGCACCCTGCCGGAGGGGGGATCCCTCACCGGTGGCCATCTTCATCATCCCGGCGCTCTCCATGACGAGGAGGGAGTAGTTCACCCTCGGGGCTGAGGGTATGTACCAGTAGCTATGTGTTTGATCTCTCTCTCTCGTGTTCTTGAGGTGATACGATCTTGATGTATCGCGAGCTTTGCTATTATAGTTGGATCTTATGATGTTTCTCCCCCTCTACTCTCTTGTAATGGATTCACTACAAAAAAAAAGACACATCCGTGACATTTTGGGCCGAACGAATTTTTTTCCTGTCATACTTATGACACTTCTATGACGATAATTGTGACAAAACCCGGTATCATCATAGATATGGTGGGGTCCTACTTCTATGACAAAAAATCATGGTAGAAAATGGGTTGTTCGTCCTGGGCGGGCCGGAGACGCAGCTGCATGACATTCTTTGGGTCATCCATGACGGAAAAAACCGTGGTAGAAGCAAGGGCGAGGAAAATATCAGGGTGTTCCCGGTTACGGTGGGTGGTCGGGGCCGAGCGATGCGCGTTTCTCTCGTACACGCACGCGCGTGGGTGCGAGGCGTTGGGCTCTAACTGAACCCGAGCGAGGCGTTGGGCTCTAACTGAACCCGAGCGATTGCACTGCAGGCTACGCGTTACTGAACCCGAGCGATCGATCGATGGCTGTTAACTGAACCCGATCGAGCGATTCCTTCGCTACTGCTGCTAACTGAAGCCGATCGATGCTGCCTCTGGATGAACAGTGAGCGTTGCTGGGGGGTTTGGATGAACAGTTCCCGGTGGGGGTGGATGAACAGGACCCCGTGGTGTTGCCTCTGGATGAACAGGACCCCGATCGATCGAGCCGGTTGGGGCTGGATGAACAGGACCCCGTGGAGGGCAGGATGAACAGGACCACCCCGTGGAGGGTAGGATGAGCAGTAGACGGTGGAGGGCTGGATGAACAGTAGCCTGTGGAGGGGTGGTTGAATAGGAGCCCGTGGAGAGGGCTGGTTGAACAGTAGCCGGTGGAGTAGCGCGCGGTGGAGGCTGGATGAACAGGAGCCCGTGGATGAACAGTCGCAGGTGGAGGCTGGAGGAGGTCGACGGTGGATGAACAGTAGCCCGTGAAGGCTGGAGGGGGTCGACGATGGAGATGAACAGTATCCCGTGGAGTCCCGTTTTGTGGTACGCCACACCCCTCCCGATGAACAGGACCCCCCGTTTCGACCGTAGCGCTCCAACACAAGTCCATTTCCTCCGTTTTGCGGTACGCCACACCCCTCCCGATCAACAGGACCCCCATTTCGACCGTAGGAGGTCTGTTTCCTCCGTTTTGCGGTATGCCAGACCCCTCCCGATGAACAGGATCCCGTTTCGAACGTGGCCGGTCGAACACAAGGCCATTTCCTCCGTTCTGGGTACGCCAGGCCTCGTTTTCATCGGTTGTTCCGTCCAAGCCCTCCCGATGAACACGACGACGCATTCCGTTCTGACCCAGACAGTTGGCTCCCCATGAACACGACGATGACGTTGTTTCTCCGTTCCGACCCAGCCATGTACACGAACCCTGGCCGTACGTATGCGCGAATAGGCGTTCGAGACCCTGCCCGTATGTACGTACGTGGCCGTATTTTCTTTCTTGCACACTGGCCGTTGTATGTACGTGTACATGCTACGTGCGCGCCTCTACTACGACACGTGCGCGCCTCTACATCGACCAGTATGTACGTACACGTTCGCGACCAGAATGACAACGCTACGTACGCTTCGACCAGGTGGGTCCCGACGCATTCCGTTGCCTCCCCATGAACACGACGACGACGCAGTTTCTACGTTCCGACCCAGCCATGTACACGAGCCCTGGCCGTACGTATGCGCGAATAGGCGTTCGAGACCCTGCCCGTATGTACGTACGTGGCCGTATTTTCTTTGTTTCGTACTGGCCGTTGTACGTACGTGTACATGCTACGTGCGCGCCTCTACAGACTAGTATGTACGTACACGTTCACGACTAGAATGACAACACTACGTACGTTCGACCAGGTGCGTCCCGACTGTCAAACACTTCCTTGCGTGCGAAGATGTAGCTGGTGGGTCCCAGCAGTCAGGGGGGCGAATCGTTTTTTTGCCCGGACGCACTTCCTTGCGTGCGAAGATGTAGCTGGTAGGTCCCAGCAGTCAGGGGGAAACGATTTTTTCATGAAATACAGTTGCCCGTCCGGTGGGTCCCTGCTGTCAGGTGGAGGAATAATTATTTTGCGCGTAATTAGGAGGCACTTCCTTGCGGCCGCCTTGGACCCAGCTGTCAGCCTCTCCACGTACAGTACTCTTCCGATGGAAGTCGTTCCTTGACCACGTTGACCACGCCGCGCCGAGAGCACCAGGGCGGTGGACGACGGCGAGGCCTAGGAAGGGGACGACGCGGAGCCAGGGAAGACGCGGCAGTGGAAGCCCGCGCAAAGAGGAGTACGAGGGTTCACTGATTCGGCTGCGGTGTGAGGCTACCGTCACCGCAGGGCCTGGCCAGCGGTGGGAATAGTAGGGGCGGTGAGGCCTCCGCGGCAGCACAGCCGGCCACGGGAGGCAGGAGCATGCGGCACGACCGGCGCTGCTTTGGGTGGCTGGAGCAACAAGACCAGAGGTTGAAGAAGCACTACGGCCGTTGGATGGACATCGTACGGTCACTGGAGTTAGAATCGTTCATATTAACTAAGTTGGGTCCCACAAGTCAGCCTCCCACCAAGGTGGGTCCCAACCAGCAGGGGGGTATTCATTTTTTTGTGCGTAATAAGGAGGCACTTCCGGTGGGTCCGAGCTAACAGCGGGGGGGACGTTTTTTCGCCCAATACGGTGGCCCGTCCGGTGGGTCCCAGCAGTCAGGGGGGAAACGTTTTTTTCGCGAAATATGGTGGCCCGTCCAGTGGGTCCCTGCTGTCAGGTGGAGGAATCATTATTTTCCGCGTAATAAGGAGGCACTTCCTTGCTGCCGTCGTGGACCCAGCTGTCAGCCTCTCCACGTACAGTCCATGTCTGATGGAAGCCGTTCCTTGACCACGTTGACCACACCGCGCCGAGAGCACCAGGGCGGTGGACGAC
The DNA here is from genome assembly GCF_018294505.1 of Triticum aestivum. NCBI lineage: Eukaryota > Viridiplantae > Streptophyta > Magnoliopsida > Poales > Poaceae > Triticum > Triticum aestivum. The sequence continues at coordinate 69,882,894 of NC_057805.1, forward strand.
GCCGAGGCCTAGGAAGGGGACGACGCGGAGCCGGGGAAGAAGCGGCAGTGCAAGCCCGCGCAGAGAGGAGTACGAGGGTTCACTGGTTCAGCTGCGGTGTGAGGCTGCCGTCACCGCAGGGCCTGGCCAGCGGTGGGAATTGTAGGGGGCGGTGAGGCCTCTGCGGCAGCACAGCCAGCCACGGGAGGCAGGAGCATGAGGCACGAACGACGGTTCTTTGGGCGGCTGGAGCAAGAAGACCAGAGGTTGAAGAAGCACTACGGCCGTTGGATGGACATCGTACGGTCACTGCAGCTAGAATCGTTTATATTGACTAAGTTGACAAAGCCCTTGGTACGCGTCAACTTAGTAGGCCCATAGGTCAGCTTCCGAAACGGTGCGCCCCAGATGTCAGGGGGAGGAATCATTTTTTGGGCGGGTGAAGCTAGAATATCCGGGATTGAAGAAGAAGCACGGCATCCGTTGGATGGACATCCAACGGCCACTGCTGCTAGAACCGTGTGTTGACTATAAGTTGACAAAGCCTTGCATACACATCAACTCTCTTTTTTTAGGGGACGCGTCAACTTAGTAAGGCCACAAGTGTGTGGCAGAGAACTTATAGCCCATTTGTGATTTGTAAGAATGTGCAGCCAATTTTTGAATTCTAATGGAAATTACTACAGCCCATTTACAGTTTGTTAAAAGTACAGCCCATTTCAATCAACCGTTCAAAACAGAATTCAATAACATTTCCCACATTTTGATGGGATCCAAAATATTTTTATCCCGAAATTTCTAGTCAGATTAAATACAATTTCAATATAAATTTATATTACGTAAAAATCCAACGAAACATTGCGCTCGCAACAATTAATGAAATTAAAATTTTCAATATCCAAAAATAATATTTTATAAAGTAATTACGTGTTTGGTGCATTTTTTATAGTTACTGCCCGGTTTTTATAATTACATCCCATTTATTATTTCTTAAAGTCCATTTTCTTGTTAAGCCTAATGCATCCCTCCTAGGAAAGATTTGCAGCCCAGCGGGGCGGAGAATAACAACTTGACCTTGCCTGGGTATTCCTAAAAAAAGTATAGCTGGGCTAGCCATTTTCAGCTTGAAAAAAAATTAATATCTGGGCTGGATATCTGGCCTGGGCTAGACGGGCCATAGCCCGCCCATTTAATAGCTGCAGCGATGTTTTCGTTATCGTTTAGAGGAGAAAAATTAATATCTGGGCTAAACATCGCTCAAGAAAAACTCTGCGGTGCTCACACCTCAAAAACACAAATACTGCTCGAGCTGCTCGGTCCCAGCTGCCGGCCACTTCTTGTGCAATTCTCTCGTTTATTGACTACATAGGTTGACAATGGTGTGGGACTGTGATGTCAGGAAACCAGGAGGAAGCAAAAAAATTATAGTTTTATATACTACTCCCTCCGTCCCATAATATAAGAACGTTTTTAGAGGGAGTAATAAGGAGGCACTTGCTGTCATCCTCTCCAAGTAAAGTCATCTCCTCATCCTCATGTCCGTTGGCCATGTTGACAACGCGAGACGACGGCGCCACGGCAAGCGCAACAACTCGAAGGACGACAGAGAGGGCCTCGCGGGCCCTACGGATGGTCTGATACAGCGCCCGCTGCTCATTCGGGAAGCCAGGATCATAGGGCCACATGTCCGCGACGGCATTGTCGTTCGCTTGTTCACCGGTGCTCGTTGAGGAGACAGAGGTTGCAGCACAGGTCCTCCTGCACTGGTAGCTCTTCCGCCATTAGGGCGTCGAAGTGCGGCCGCACCTGCTCTATGGTGAACACGGCATGAACCGGCTTGGACAGTGGCGCCGGCTCCTGGTCGGAAGCTACGTCCATCGTCTGATTGTTGTCGCTCAGCTCGGCGAGGTAGCTGGCGAGCCAGCATGTCCGGCTGCTGGACCGACCCGCTGCCAAGCACGAGTTTGACTGCCCTGGCCCACCCAGACCGCCTCCCTCGCCCGCGCGCGCTTTTCGCCCGAAACGGTCAGCGCCGCCCGCCCCGCTTCTCGGTGCATGCGATTGCTCCGCCTTCAAACGACGCAAGTGTCGTCCGTCCGTCCTTCTGCCGCCCACATTAGTGATACGCGGTTGCCGAGGCGGCTACTCCGGCGCCACACGTCCGTCCCTCCGCCGCCCACCATTGCTATATAAATTGTTGCGCCGGCCATAGTCGTAGTCATCCGCATCCGTTCCTATTCTCCTGTCCACACCACTACTGCCCACCATGGCTTCCTTGCAGTCCAGCGCTCTTCGGGATGGGCGGACGACGGACCACAAGGAGATGGCAGCCATTGCTGCCGACTAGCTGGCCGGCAGGCAGCCGGAGGACGACGACGTCCCAATGGAGAACATGGTAGTCGACGATCCGGCGCCAACCCCCTCCTCCGCGCCATCCTCGCCGGTGCATTGCACCATGACCATCGGTGAGGCCCGTGCTCAATATATGGACACGGTGAGGTAGAAGCGTGAGGAGCAGTTCCGGGAGGCGCAGGCCGACGCCGCCTACAACCACCATCTCCTCCAGGAGCACCTGCAGGCGGAGGAGCAGATCGCCGCGGAGTGGGCGGAGCAGGAGGCGCTGCTCGACTCATACCGCTCCGCCCGCGAGGGCCGCCTCGAGCGCTGGCCATACCGCATGCGGGTGGCGGAGGCTGCGGCCGCCTACAAAGAGGGCGATGAAGCGGCCGAGGCGCTGTTTGGCGAGACCGAGGACGAGGCAGAGGACAATGCCGGCTCCGACGAGTCCCCGCTCCACTGGTGTCAACGAGGCCCTCCTCCGCCGAGGCCCCGCGGTGCCAACAACGAGGCAGAGGACACCGCCGGCTCCGCCGAGGCCCCACCCTGCCGGCAACGAGGGGGAGGATTTTCCCCTGCTCCGCCGAGGCGCCGCCCGCCGGCAACGAGACAGAGGACATCGCTGGCTCCACCGAGGCCCCGCCCCGCTACCAACGAGGTCGCGCCACACAAAAAACGAGGAAGAGCAGAACACGGTAGGTCGCCGCCGCTCGGGTCCAAGTAAGGCCACCGCTGCTACCCTCCGGTTGCTGGCACTGAGCTGTACATCATGGAGAAATTCTATGATTACAGGATGATTGAAGAGCGGTCCGTGGTTGAGCAAGCTCATGAGATACAGTCATTTGCTAGAGAACTTGAGCACTTCAGTTGTATGCTACCGGACAATGTGCGAAGTAAAAAAGGAAAAGAAGGAGTACAAAGAGTTTGAGCAGCTTTTTAGCGTTCCTGTACATTGCAATCACAGCGATTCACATGTCATAGAGAACATTCAAAAGAATCAATGATTATGCATCTCAGCGATTCACATGTCAGAGCCAATATTTACTTCACAACTAAAGAATAAAGAAAAAATGGATCGACGCTGCTGACAGCAAAGGGCGTCGCATTCGAAAATATCAAACGCATGTCTTCTTGCTAAAATCAATGAGCAAAATTTGACAAGGTTTTCCCATTCCAAAATATCAAATGCCTATGATTGTGGAATGGGCAGGGTTTGCCATCAGTTCGGACATTGACATGGCACCTCGTGCTAAATAAACCAGTTGTTCAACCAAATTCGCGCGTAGCTTGTATGATTTTGCCCTTTATATGTTGCAACGCCTTGAACTTATCGGCACCTCCTTTCTTGTGGTGGAAATGAATGATTCGATGTATTCATGAACATTTTGTGCAGTTCCCATTGAAATCAAGCTGAGCACCCCTGTTTGCACAAATACAAAAAAAGTGATTAGTATAAAGCAAGCTGTACTATGAATTGATAGTTTAAATAGGCACCTACATGGTCCATGTAGAGCACACTTTTACAAAAATGGAATTCACCAGAAAGAATCCTAGAACAACATTGTACTCGCGCATCACAACAAGAAAATGGAGATTTGTCAGTCCTTCTGAGCTGAAGTTAGTTTGGTCTTGTGGGGGGTAATGTAACCATCCTTCAACTGCTCCTTCTGATGAGAAGATAGACATGCTTCTTCATCCTGGCATAATCGGAACTAGTCACTTCACGTACTCCATATTCTTCTTCATAGGAGGATGATCCTGTTGTGCAAAGACAAGAGGATAACTAAATGCTAGCATCCCTGTTTGCTCAAAAAAAAGGTAAGGAAATATTTAAAACAGCACAGATGAAGCACTTCTCAAGGACAATACCACTTTTTGATGACATCATCTAAACAGTAGCACAACACCAATAGAGATGACAAAGCTCAATCATATGGATGAAATCAGTGGGCGAGTACCAACCTTTGTCAGGAGGCTTATTGTGTAGAGCATACAGATGAAGCACTTCTCCGGAACCATCTGTTGCTATCTACTGTGGTGGCCATGCTTACTATATACTCCTCGATTAGATTAATGTTTCCAACATCTTCTTGTGCAGTTCCACTAAAATATATGGTATCTTCAAAGAAGATCCCTGTTTGCACAAGTAGAGATAATTACGTATTACATTAAGAGTGGCATCAAATCAGTGGCAAAACAATTGCTCATTCCAGCCATAGCAATAAATTAAGATGCAAAACTATATCATTACTTGTGTCATCACAGTTCCAGTGCTTCATTACAGCACCAGGAGTTGATTTTTGTTTTTCTTCCGCTTGTTCTTCCCCTTCATCACTTGGTTCAATAACAGACAAGCTTCGCCTTCAATGTAAGATTTGGCATGTCAATTAGGTTGCACAAGTATAGCACTAAACAATGAAATTAATTTTCTGGTGAAAGTGGCAAAATACAGGCCAACAGTTGTGAAATACCCTTATCTTACCTCAATGGGATATTACGGTGCACATACAGATTGGAAGTCTTGTCTCCATTTGTGCAGTTCACTAAAATCAAGCAACATTACCGTACAAGTAGCACAACATATGAAAGCACACTACAGAATCATGTGAAAGAAGGCTAGTACTGACCTCTCATGAGGCGGAATTCAAACAACTCACAAGAAGAAGATCTGAACCAAATTTGCCAACACGGATAGGAAGTAAGATCTCCTCTTGTGCAGTTCCACTAAGATCAAGCAATCAAGCAACATTGTCAGTGTGACATTTTGGTTGAACTGCACAAAACACTCTTAAAACAAAAGTGTTTTGTGCAGTGCAAAAAAAGGTCACAATGGCAACGAGGTGAAGTAGATAACCCTGTTTACACAGAGGTGCAAAGGAAACAACTAGTGGTCAATAGCGGTGGATGACACAGAAGCCAACAAAAAGAAGCATCTACCTTATCTAAATGGGAAAGAAAGCAAGACAGCAGCATTTCTCAAATGGTGGCATTGATTAATATTAACAGAGAGATTATATTAACAATAAAATTCGTTAAACATGTAATTTGCTTTTAACTATGGCATTGCATCAATTTTCCAGCGGCATTATTAGAGGGTGTTTGTTTACAGGGATAGCCACGTCCTAGATTTATGCTATACAACTTTCCCCACTACTTTCCCCCATTCCTGTCCTCTTTGAACCACGTCTTAGATTCATGCGATACAACTTTCCCCACTACTTTCCCCCTTCCTTTCCTTTTTGAACCACGTCCTAGATTCATGCTATACAACTTTTCCCACTACTTTCCCCCATTCCTTTCCTCTTTGAACCACGTCCTAGATTCATGGTATACAACTTTCTCCACTACTTTCCTGTTTGATCCAACACCTAGATTCAAGTGCAGAAGCGGAAAAAGCCCACATGCAGCTAGAGCAAGGGGTCGGAGGCCCTCCCACATCCGGAGGTTCTTGGGGTGTGGTTCGGTGGGCGACCGAAGGCCGTTCGACCCACACTATGTACGGCGGCGAAGAAGAAGGGGTCGGAGGCCCTCCCGCGCCGCCGCTGGGTGAAAGTGAACAGCTGCGCCGGTAGTGGATTCCCTCCCTCGCCGACGGCGACAACGTTAAGCCTCCTTCCCTTCCCGGCGGACGGATCTTGCCGGCTCTTTGACCAGCAGTGAGGGGAAAGAGAGAGGCCAGCGAAGTCTTGTTTAGATCTGGAGAGGGTGAGGGAGTGTGAAGAGAGCAACTACAAGCAGGCCAGCTGTGAGGGGAGAGAGAGGCCAACGAAGTCTTGTTTAGATCTGGAGAGGGTGAGAGAGTGTGAAAGAGCAACTACAAGCGCTGAGGCTCCAGCGTGTATATATATACTGGAGAGAGTGTGAAGAGTGCAAACCCTAGAAAACAAGCGCCGAGGCTGCAACTTATACGTGATGAGGTGATTATACGGTCACTACGAGATTGTATAGCTCCGTATCCATCCATTTTGACCAGTCAAAGAATCCTCCTAGCACGAATATGCTCAAGTGTAGTTATCGAACCCGAGACCTCAAGTTCGATGAGCGAACAGGCTAACCAGCTACACAACCCTCCCGTTATGTTCAACGAGAGGAAAATAACCTTTTATACATTCCTGCATTCGTGTGACAAGCATGCCGTGTTTTTTTGTGTGTGGGAGTCATTGGGATTTAAATCATAATCGTGTCATGTGGCTTTGGTGGTAAGACTATCCACAGTGGTGCAGAAATAATGCAGCCTTAGTCACCTTACCTCTCTCCACGTAGTACGTTGGGTCCCACCAGTCAGAGGGTGAAACAAACAAATTAATAAGAAAAATTAAAAGCGCCAGCGGTGTATCTTACCTCACACATCTCGCTACTGCTCGGGAACACTGTCCAATTGATCCCTCTGTTCGCTCACGTACTATTTTAAGTGAATCCTTATTATAACATGCACACAATTTTGGGCACTTGTATTCGACCTAAGTCAGTGTGCCACCGTATCTCGTACGACTCCCTCCATCTAGGTGTAATAAGTCACGTTAGAAGGTGCAGCCGGACTAAGGTGCAAGCAGATTGGAGGAGAAGGAGAAACTTGACCGGTCATTCATCCAATCAAAGCCCTGATTTCTGTCTCTAAACGCAACAATTAATCCAAACAACTAAAGATGCCGTTTTAGCTACCATGCAGGGCCATGTATTAACTCGCATGCAAGCCGACTTTGATTTCTTGACTGATCAACGCGTAGTTGCGCTCCATGCATTGGGTTTCCGGGGGAGATAACAAGGCAGAGTAATTAAGGAGCGTTTGGTTACATTGCTTAGGCTGGTCATAGTGGTGAGTAACTTGGACTAGTACAACATGCATATGTTACTAGTCTATGTTACTACTATGCGAAGTTTGCCGTCGGAAGTGAGGCGATCTGGCTCTCCTGAGCTAGCAAGGTTTTTCTAGCCCACCCAAGCTAGCTGGCACACAAAAGCTAACATATTTTAACAATTCCAAATGCCTAACCTTGCCCGGCTATGCTATAAGCTGTTCTTGCTAAGGATCCAAACGCTCCCTAAGTAACAACGCTCGCTAGCAACGAGGCCAGGAGGGGATTGAGATGCGAAGTTAATGGACGACGCCTAAACATTTTGGGAATATCTGGTTTCCGTAGGATGACTTAACACCTAGACGGAGGGAGTACTACTCCTCAGTCCAGGTTTGATGGAATATTCGTCACCTCTTCTCTTCTTGTGCGTACTCCATTTGTATCTCACTTCCTGTGGCTTCGCACTCACACGCTTTTCCTATTCTATGAACCTGTGTGTGCGTGTGCGTGTCTGTGTTTAACAGCATGTGTGTGTTAGAGAGAGCGACAGATCGACCTACTCCTACAGAGAGATGGTGTGTAGTGTACGATTTTAGCCACGAGAGTCGGTGCATCCTCTCGTTTCCGGGCGTCCGGTAGGGACAGGCGGACAGCTGCCATGCCCGCTCCTGACCAGCTTGGCCCACCCAAAGCCCCTCCATCGCTCGCGCGCGCTTCCCGCCCGAAACGGTCAGCGCCGCTCCAAAGAATCGGTGCCGCATTCATGCCCGGGCAGAAAGGACGCGACCTCTCACTGGCGCATGCATTGAAGGGAGAAGCGGATTCAAGAGTGATGGTTGCTTCGTCCGTCCAACTTACTGCTGGGTCTATGTGATTTGACGGCTCATTGGTCATTATTACTGAGGTGGTAGGACTGCTGGATGTCCCACGCTTTCAGCGAAAGGAGGTACTTCTAGATTATAATTTTCTCCATTCTTACGGTGGAGGAGTGCAAGAGCAGTGAAAACACGCAGACTCAGTGATTACATGGCCCACCTCACACTATCACCATATTTTCTGGACACCGTGCGACACCTAACTCTTTACATAGTACTCCCTCCGTTCCTAAATATAAGTCTCTGTAGAGATTCCACTAGGTGGACTACATACAGAACAAAATGAATGAATCTACACTTAAAATGCATCTATACGTATGTGGTTCATGGTGAAATCTCTACAAAGACTTATATTTAGGAACGGAGGAAGTACTTGTATAGTACGTACTATAATTTATCAGTGAGATAGTACAATGCTATGAAGCTTCCAGCTTTTGTTACATGTATCTTGCGTCCAAGGTTGCCCGTTCAACATTTCATCAAATACAAAGGAGACTAACATGCATGCTATTGCATCTCAATGATTGACAGATCATAGCAAATATGTACTCCCTCCGTTCCAAAATAAGTGTCTCAACTTTATGCTACATACGGAGCAAAATGAGTGAATCTACACTCTAAAATACGTCTATATACATCAGTGTTTGGAGTATGTACTAGTAGTTCATATTGAAATCTACTAAAGGACATATATATTCCAAACAATATGATAATCTCTCTAACCAAGGTAGTAGGGACGAGGAGTAAACAGAGGAAGTAGTAAAATTTTCTCCTCGTCCTGCGAGCCACCACGCACGTGGGCGAGGGAGCGGGCGTAAGGCGTACAGTACTACTACTACTCATGCAGTCCCTAGCCATTGAAACAGAGACAGCTAAAAAAATGATCCATGCAGTCCCTAGCCCTTGAACCGTAAACCCTAACCAGGCTTTAATTTTCTGGCAACGTCGGCGCTTCCTAAGAAATGAAGTTTGCAACCCTTCGACCATCAGATCATTTTGTGCAGTTTCACCAAAATCGAGATGAGCATCCCTGTGGCAAAGAAATTGAAGAGTGTGATTAGAATAAGATTACTGGAACTAGTTGATGAGACATAAACTCATCACAAATATAGTGCGTAGAAGCCAGTAGAGGTATGTGCGGGGCAAAGAAGTAGATAAATATCCACATGGAGTGATGTGGGCAGCTGGAGCAGTGGTGCAAGCCAGCTGTAAAGGGAGTTGTACCTGAGGATGATGGGACGTAGCTCAACCTAGAGGAGGGCGGCGGGAGGAGGCAACTACCCACGTCGCGGCAATGAGCAATGGACGAAGGCAACCTCACCAGCTTTGTGAGAGAGAATGGCGGGGACCCCTGATCGGGACGTGCCGACAGTGGGTTTTTGCCGTCGGCGACGGCGACCGCATCTACACTAAGCATCCACCCCTTCCCCCGGCGAACGTGATCCGCCGGGATGTTAGAGATGTGGCCACAGTGCTTTTGTGCGAGAGAGTGTGAAAACTGAAGAGAGCAACCCCAGCAAGCAACCGTGTAGGCTCGTCCTGCCTATGTATATAGTGGAGCGATTTCCTTTTCTCTCCATATGAACTTATTTATATTGCATACATGCCACTGAAGAAAAAAACTTTATTTATAAATGACGCGGCACCTACTACTCGTTCTCCTATAAACCTTGCGCTTAGCATCTCCAAACTATTAACCTTGCGATTGGCTCTTCGCCTCTTCGGGAAGTCGAGCAATAATGGTACTGCAGTATATATCGTTCTGGCTATATGAGACCGAATGAATTGCTGCACGTCCACCACGTAGCGAGGGTCGAGGGGCGAGGGAGAGTGCGTACTATTACGTCAGTTTCAATATGGACTACATACGGAGCAAAATGAGTGAATCTACACTCTAAAATACATCTATATACATCAATATTTGGAGTATGTACTAGTAGTTCATATTGAAATCTACTAAAGGACATATATTCCAAATAATATGATAATCTCTCTAACCAAGGTAGGGACGAGGAGAAAACGGAGGGAGTACTAGTAAAATTTTCTCCTCGTCCTGCGAGCCACCGCGCGCGTGGACGAGGGAGCGGGCGTAAGGCGTAGTAAGCACGCTTCACCTCATCCTGCGAGCCACCGCACCCGTGGGCAGGGGAGACGGCGTACTAAGCAAGCTTCTCCTTGTTCTGTGAGTTGACGGGACACATCAAAAGTACTCCAGTGTATAGAGCCTTGCCTCTAAGGTAGGCCCCACATGGTTTGCCTCTTTTTTAACATAACGCGTCAAGTCGCAATTTGTTTGTTCACCCGTGGTAGACGATCCTCCCTCCATCTAGTGGACAACCAGTACACGTGTCAAGTTACCACGTGGGCTGCCTTTTCATACAGAAATGAGCTCCACCGTACGTACCTGCACGGGTGTGGTTGGGAAAGAGACGGGAGTACGTGCGCTGTGCGTGCACCTCTTCTCTTCGTGCACGTCCCCCACCTACGTGGGTGTGTGTGAGAGATACAAACCTAGACAAATGGCTTGTGCGTTCGTGAGTGTTTTTTGTTTTGGGGGGGAGGTTGATTTCGTGAATGTATTTGTGGGAATATGTGTCGATGACATCTCAAACAAAATTCTGCATGCAATGTGTGTGAAATGGAGGCCTATCCATATCATATATAGAGGTTCGGGCGATCCACGAGAAGAGAGGGCGGGGTCATAGATATCGATAGAGTCGAAGAGAGGGTCAAGTGGGTGGGTGCGAGATCGATGAAGAGAGCCATCGAAATTGTGTGTGTGCAAGTCAAAGATATAGGGCGAGTGACCTAGCTACCGGAACGTCAGAGGGCACAGGTCAACTTTGTGTGTGGCAGGGAGACATGACTAGAGTGCTCGATGTATCGGTGTGTGTGTGTGTGCGAGGGGGTGGGGGAGGGGTAGGCAGAGGCCTAACTATAGAGGTAGAATGACTCGTATATGTGTTGAGAAGGAGAGACCTAGCTATGTCTTGAGGGAGATCGGTCGACATCCATACATAACTGAAGGACGAGAAGTAGGATGGGACAGAGAGAGAGAGAGAGAGGGAGAGGGGTAGAGTGCTGGATGGATGATGGAGTTGCTTCTCGAAGATGGTGGGAGAGGCCTACTAGACAAACTGAGGGTGGAACTGCAATATTATCAATAAGAGTGGGGATGTGTTTCTGTGTGTGCCTGTGCGTGATAGATCTGTCGGGACACATCCATGGATGATGAAGGGGAACCATGTGTTTGGTAAGCAAACCTAACTAGATCGGCAGATCAATTGTTGTTTGTCAGAGGAAGGGAGAGACATAACTAATGAGGTAGATCGATCGACGCGTGGGGAAAAACGAGTTATAAGGACCTAGCTAGCTATATGTATAGCGGGAGATCGGTCGGTGTACGTCCATTTGTTAGAGGCAAATAAGGCCCAGCGAGATGGATAGACAGAGAGAATGGAGCTAGGAGGTGGTGCGAGAGGCCCAGCTACTAGCTAGATAGGGGGGAGTGTGCGGTTGTGAGATCGATGAAAAGAGGGGCGAGAGTTTACACGTGAGTGGGACCGTATGAGAGACACGAGGCAAGGACACATAAAGGAGGAGATTGAAGGTGCATGTGTATGTTGTAGGCAGACATCGCTGGAGAGGTTTATCGATCGGTGTGTGTCGGAAAGGAGTTGTGGAGACTGTGGGAGAACGACCTAAAGAAGAAGAAAAATGAATGTGTGCGATGGATAGAATGCTGAGGGAGGGGGAGGGCGAGGAGGGCGTGTGCATGCACGATAGAAAGTTAGTGGTAGCTACAAAGGTTAGGGGATTATGTGGGTGTAAGAGACTAACAAAGATCATAATTTGATATGAAAGTGGATTCATATATTTGAATAGGAGATCACAGTGTTTCAAACATATGCATGCATGAATATAGCGGTGATACGCGTGTTGTGGTTTTGCACATGTTATACCATAATGTGATAATGCATGGCATTTGCAACTCACAGCTAAATGTCGAACAATCTAAACCATACTATACATCGAACAATCTCACATTTTATTTGAATTTGTGATAATGTGTGGCGTTTGCAGCTTACAACTAAATATCGAACAATCTAAACAATACTATATATCGAACATTCTCACATTTTATTTGAATTTGTGGTAATGTGTGGTGTTTGCAACTCACATCTAAATACTTGTAGGCATAGGGGGCGGGGCACCATACATAATGTGATAAACACATTATACATATGAGACATGGTTTAGTTTGTGAAGATCTAGCTAGAGCTTGAAATGTACTATGATTTGAAATCAACATAAAGTGGATTCCAAAAATCGAGTTCGAGTTCATATAGTACAAATAGTTCATATGTAACTCGAGACTAATCGTGTGGTGTGCTGTGAAGATAATACACAAACGATGGTTTAACTTGACAATAATGACGATTGTAGATCTTACTAAAACAAAGAAACGAATTCAAACGCTTTGACTTCACAACAATCATTATTGTAGATCTTATTCAAATAGAGAAACGAATTCAAATTTAGTTCATATTGAAGCGGTAGTATATACGTTTGGAATGCACTAAAACGTTCATTTGAGTACTAGATTGCATGCATTATACACGTAGCGAAATATTTTAATTGAACATAACATGAATTCAAAGTTTTGAATGACATTTGTAGTGCGAATTGATTTGGTACAGTACACGTTAGGCTTGTCCGGAAATTTCAACCCGCGCCTTGTTAGCCCGAAATATTTAAGATATATCTTTGTCTCGTTGTGCTCCGACAACTCCCTCCATCTCAACCCGCGCCTTGCTATTCCAAAATTACAACGCGCGCGAAAACTCCCACCTCCTGTGAAATCCCGACACGCGAAATGCCCGTGACCCCTGAACCGAAAGAACCGCCTCAAATCGGTGGGGGTACTTTTGTAACTTACCCCACATTTCGGACAAGCGCGTCCCTAAGCCATGGTTCCCCACTCCCATCCCATCTGTCCATCCATTCGTACACCGAGGCCGGGAAAACCCGCGAAGCCCCACACCCTCCTCCGTCCGCCACCCAGCCAGAGCCTCTTCCCCGACGACATCGTCCACAACAACACCTCGACGTCCCTCATCCACCGTACCGGATGAGGATCCGTCGTCGATCTGGTCGTCCCGCCGGTTCAGCCACCCCGTCCTCCACCTCCAAGGAGCTGCCCCGATGTTCCCCTCGTCTTTCGCACCACCTCCATTCCCACACCGCCGTCTTCACCTGCACCACCGGAAGAGCATCAGCATCACCGTTTCCTCGGATGAAGCTGCAGCCTAATCAGCGCCACCAAAGAGGTTGTACACTAATCGCCGCATTTTCTTCTTGATTCGATCTCACGGTGCTGCCGGCGCTCGGTCCCGAGCCGACACGGCGCAGCTCCATCCACCGCGGCGTCGCCGGCCACTTCCTCCACGGCGTCGCTCCCTCGGCGGCGACGTCCACATCAGTAGGAGATGTTGCTGCTTTAGCTCTCGCTCGCGCTGCTGCTCTGCTCTTGCTCTCGGTCCCCTGCTTGGTCTGCTCTTTCTCTTGCTCTTGCTCTTGCTCTTGCTTGCGATGCTGCTCCGATTTAGCTACACTTCAGTCGACTGAATCGACTTTTGGGTCAGTCGATTTTCAGGGGGTGGGGGGGGGGCTCGCCGGAGTTAAGGAAGAACCGGCCACAGCGGGGAGGGGGCCTCGCCGGAGAAGTACCCCACTATCTATCTTAGGGTTCAGGGTGGGGGCGGTGGTCGCCGGCGGTGGTGGGGCGGTGGCATGGGGATTGCCGGAGAAAAAGCTCGGCACGGGGGGGCTTAGAGGGATGGCCGGGGCGGCGGCGGACCGGCGGTGGGGAGTGTTTTCGGGGCGGGCGGGGGGCGGCAGTTTGGCCGGTGGTGGCTGGCAGCTCAGGGGGGTAGAGGTTGAAGATAAACTACATGCCCTTGATTTCGTATCCAACGGCTGCAAAATCGACTGACCAGAGATGAAAAAGTCAGTCGACTGACGTGTAGCCTCACCTCTAGTGCGTTCAGTTTTGACAGTAAAATTCAGTTTCGTCAGCAAAATTCAGTTTCGACAGTTAAGTTCAGTTTCGACAGTTAAATTCAGTTTTGACAGTTAAGTTCAGTTTCGACAGTTAAATTCAGTTTCGACAGTTAAACTCAGTTTCGACAGTTAAGTTCAGAGATGAGCGGCTGATGTATACATCTAGCACTTTGTGGTTATGTATTTTACGTCATCTATTGGAGATGCTATTAGAATTCCACTCAGGTTAACGTTGTCTCTCTTGTCCTGCTTCAGCCTTGATAACCCACAAGTATAGGGGATCGCAACAATTTTCGAGGGTAGAGTATTCAACCCAAATTTATTGATTCGACACAAGGGGAGCCAAAGAATATTCTCAAGTATTAGCAGTTGAGTTGTCAATTCAACCACACCTGGATAACTTAGTATCTGCAGCAAAGTATTTAGTAGCAAAGTGGAAGTAACGGTAACAGTAGCAAAAGTAATATTTTTGGGTTTTGTAGTGATTGTAACAGTAACGACGGAAAAGTAAATAAGCGAAGAACAATATGTGAAAAGCTCATAGGCATTGGATCGGTGATAGAGAATTATGCCGGATGCGGTTCATCATGTAACACTCATAACATAGGGTGACACAGAACTAGCTCCAATTCATCAATGTAATGTAGGCATGTATTCCGAATATAGTCATACGTGCTTATGGAAAAGAGCTTGCATGACATCTTTTGTCCTACCCTCCCGTGGCAGCGGGGTCCTAGCGGAAACTAAGGGATATTAAGGCCTCCTTTTAATAGAGTACCGGACCAAAGCATTAACACATAGTGAATACATGAACTCCTCAAACTACGATCATCACCGGGAGTGGTCCCGATTATTGTCACTTCGGGGTTGCCGAATCATAACACATAGTAGGTGACTATAGACTTGCAAGATAGAATCAAGAACTCACATATATTCATGAAAACATGATAGGTTCAGATCTGAAATCATGGCACTCGGGCCCTAGTGACAAGCATTAAGCATAGCAACATCAATCTCAGAACATAGTGGATACTAGGGATCAAACCCTAACAAAACTAACTCGATTACATGATAAATCTCATCCAACCCATCACCGTCCAGCAAGCCTACGATGGAATTACTCACGCACGGCGGTGAGCATCATGAAATTGGTGATGGAGGATGGTTGATGATGACGACGGCGACGGATTCCCCTCTCCGGAGCCCCGAACGGACTCCAGATCAGCCCTCCCGAGAGAGTTTAGGGTTTGGCGGCGGCTCCGTATCGTAAAACGCGATGAATCCTTCTCTCTGATATTTTCTCCCCGAACACGAATATATGGAGTTGGAGTTGAGATCGGTGGAGCGTCAGGGGGCCCACGAGGCAGGGGGCGCGCCCAGGGGGGCAGGCGCGCCCCCACCCTCGTGGACAGGTGGAGGCCCCCCTGACGTGGGTTCTTCTTCCAGTATTTTTAATACTTTCCAAAAATAAGTTCCGTGGAGTTTCAGGTCATTACAAGAACTTTTGTTTCTGCACATAAATAACACCATGGCAATTCTGCTGAAAACAGCGTCAGTCCGGGTTAGTTCCATTAAAATCATGCAAGTTAGAGTCCAAAACAAGGGCAAAAGTGTTTGGAAAAGTAGATACGACGGAGACGTATCAACTCCCCCAAGCTTAAACCTTTGCTTGTCCTCAAGCAATTCAGTTGACAAACTAAAAGTGAGAAAGAAAAACTTTTACAAACCCTATTTGCTCTTGTTGTTGTAAATATGTAAAGCTAGCATTCAAGTTTTCAGCAAAGATTATAACTAACCCCATTCACAATAACATTTAGGTCTCATGTTTTACTCATGTCAATGGCATAATCAACTAGCGAGCAATAATAATAAATCTCGGATGACAACACTTTCTCAAAACAATCATGATATGATATAACAAGATGGTATCTTGCTAGCCCTTTCTGAGACCGCAAAACATAAATGCAGAGCACCTTTAAAGATCAAGGACTGACTAGACATTGTAATTCATGGTAAAAGAGATCCAGTCATAGTCATACCCAATATAAACTAATAGTAATGGATGCAAATGACAGCAGTGCTCTCCAGCTGGTGCTTTTAATAAGAGGGTGATGACTCAACATGAAATTAAATAGATAGGCCCTTCGCAGAGGGAAGCAGGGATTTGTAGAGGTGCCAGAGCTCGATTTTAAAGCAGAGATAAATAATATTTTGAGCGGCATACTTTGATTGTCAACATAAAAACCAAGAGTTGGCGATATCTTCCATGCTACACACATTATAGGCGGTTCCCAAACAGAATGGTAAAGTTTATACTCCCCCTCCACCAACAAGCATCAATCCATGGCTTGCTCGAAACAACGAGTGCCTCCAACTAGCAATAGCCCCGGGGGAGTTTTGTTTGCAATTATTTTGATTTAATTTGCATAAAGCATGGGACTGGGCATCCCGGTGAGCAGCCATTTTCTCGTGAGTGAGGAGCGGAGTCCACTCCTCTTGAGAATAACCCGCCTAGCATGGAAGATACGGACAACCCTAGTTGATACATGCGCTATTCGAGCATACAGAACATAATTTCATTTGAAGGTTTAGAGTTTGGCACATACAAATTTACTTGGAACGGCAGGTAGATACCGCATATAGGAAGGTATTGGTGGACTCATATGGAATAACTTTGGGGTTTAAGGGATTGGATGCACAAGCAGTATTCCCGCTTAGTACAAGTGAAGGCTAGCAAAAGACTAGGAAGCGACCAACTAGAGAGCGACAACGGTCATGAACATGCATTAAAATTAATGAACATTGAGTGCAAGCATGAGTAGGATATAATCCACCATGAACATAAATATCGTGAAGGCTATGTTGATTTGTTTCAACTACATGTGTGAACATGTGCCAAGTCAAGTCATTTAAATCATTCAAAGGAGGATACCACCCCATCATACCACATCACAACCATTTTAATAGCATGTTGGCACGCAAGGTAAACCATTATAACTCATAGCTAATCAAGCATGGCACAAGTAACTATAATCTCTAATTGTCATTGCAAACATATTTATTCATAATGGGTTGAATCAGGAACGATAAACTAATCATATTTACAAAAACAAGAGAGGTAGAGTTCATACCAGCTTCTCTCATCTCAATCAGTCCATCATATATCGTCATAATTGCCTTTCACTTGCACGACCGAACGATGTGAATAATAATAACAGTGCACATGCATTGGACTAAGCTGGAATCTGCGAGCATTCAATAAACAGGAGAAGACAAGGCAATATGGGCTCTTGGTTAAATCAACAATAATGCATATAAGAGCCATTTCAACAATTTAATCATGGTCTTCTCCTGTCGACCCCCAAAGAAAAGAAAAGAAATAAAACTATTTACACGGGAAAGCTCCCAACAAGCAAAAGAAGAACGGGAAATATTTTCAGGTTTTCTTTTTAATTATTATTACTACAGCAAGAAAGTAAACTAGCTAAAAGCTATTACTAATTTTTTGGGTTTTTCTTAAGGTTTATCAAACACACAAGAAGAAAGCATAAAAAAAGAAAATAAACTAGCATGGACCGACATCTAGCAATGAGTGTGTGAACATGAATGTAATGTCGGTGAGAAATACGTACTCCCCCAAGCTTAGGCATTTGGCCTAGGTTGGTTTATTGCCACGGATGGCCTGGCGGATATCCAAAGTTATAGTTGGGGTCGTACTATGATGCAGTGGCTATTGCCTCCTGAGCTGCAGCGTGGCGGCGAGCTGCCTCCGCCCTCCTCTCGTACTCATCTGCCTCCTCTCTGGTAATAACATGTCTTCCTTTGCCTGATAATCTAAGAAGGCAGGAGCAGGGAGAGTAATATAGACAGCACGACGTCTGTCAAAGATTAAGCGATACTGTAGGGACTGCTCGTTCCTCTCAAGAAAACGATGATGAACCATCGCATTATAATCTAAATAAACATTAGACAGCTCAACATCATACTCACGTATAGGTACCTCAAGAAAATTAGCTATACGGGTTGCATAAATTCCTCCAAAGAAATCTCCATTAATTTTATTATTATGCAACCTACGTGCGACAGTGGCTCCTAAATTATAAGATTTGTCTCCTAACACAGCACTCCTAAGAATACTGAGGTCAGGGACACACATATGACATGCTTCATCTTTACCATTTATGCACCTAACTATAAAGAGAGCAAAATAATGTATAGCAGGAAAATGAATGCTCCCTATGGTAGCTTGTGCTATATCTCTAGATTCCCCCACAGTTATACTAGCAAGAAAATCTCTAAATTCAGATTTGCGAGGTTCACTAGCACTACCCCATTGTGGAAGTTTGCAAGCAGTGGTAAAATCCTCTAAGCCCATCGTATAAGATTTTTCATAAAGATCAAACAGGACAGTTTGAGAAATGCGTGAAGATGAAAATTCAAACCTCCTCACAAAGGAACTAGTGAGATAGTGGTACTGACGGCACTTTTCCTCCTCGAAGCTCACAAGATCAGCGTCACGCAAATACGCGTTAAATTCTTCCTTGATTCCCGCTCGATCCATAAAGTCTTCTGAAGGCCATTCACAAGGCCGCACTGGAGCGTTCCTTGGTGGCTCATCATCGGCATCGCGCATTGCGAGCCTGGGTCCTTGCTTCCTTGAAGGGCCACCTTGGTACATTTTCGTAAACATATTTCTTTCTCTGAAAAAATTCTGAATTTTTTAGTAACTTCAAATAAAAGTGAACCAAGCTCAACAAAATTGATAGCAACTACTCCTACAAGTGCCTAGAGACTATATCATGCATTAGAACTACTTGGAACCATATAAATTTGACATGCAAGCTCAAGAACATGGTCACCTAGGCAGCACAAATTTGCAATGAATAAAGCACTAGAACAAAAACTAATTGGACCAATGGAGGAGTCACATACCAAGGAACAATCTCCCAAAGCAGTTTTGTGAGAGGTGCTTTGAGCAAGGAGATCGAAAATCGCAGCAAAATGAGCTAGAACTCGTGCTTGAGCTGGATGGTGATTTTTTTGGGAGGAAGAAGAAGTGTGTGGTGGCTGGCATAAGTGGAGGGGAGCCACCATGGGCCCACGAGGCAGGGGGCGCGCCCTGGACCCTCGTGGCCAGGTGCTTGCTCTCCCTGCTGTGTTCTCAGTGCCAGATATTCTCAAATATTTCAGAAAAAATCATATTAAATTGGCAGGGCATTTGGAGAACTTTTATTTTTGGGATATTTTTATATTGCACGGATAATTCAGAAAACAGACAGAAAATACTAATTTTACTTTATTTCAACTAAATAACAGAAAGTAAAAGAAGGGTACAGAAGGTTGTGCCTTCTAGTTTCATCCATCTCATGCTCATCAAAAGGAATCCACTAACAATGTTGATCAAGTCTTGTTAACAAACTCATTCCGAATAACATGGAACCGGAGAAATTTCGAATAACACTATGTTACCTCAACGGGGATATGCACATCCCCAATAATAAAAATATCATGTTTCTTCTTGACCGTAGGAAGAGGAAATTCAAAACCTCCAAAAATAATCGATGGAATTTTTCCAATAGAGTTGATACTATGAACTTGAGGTTGTTTCCTCGGAAAGTGTACCGTATGCTCATTGCCATTAACATGAAAAGTGACATTGCCTTTTTTGCAATCAATAACAGCCCCTGCAGTATTCAAAAAGGGTCTTCTAAGAATAATAGACATACTATCGTCCTCGGGAATATCAAGAATAACAAAGTCCGTTAAAATAGTGACGTTTGCAACCACAACAGGCACATCCTCACAAATACCGACAGGTATAGCAGTTGATTTATCAGCCATTTGCAAAGATATTTCAGTAGGTGTCAACTTATTCAAATCAAGTCTACGATATAAAGAGAGAGGCATAACACTAACATCGGCTCTAAGATCACATAAAGCAGTTTTAACATAGTTTCTTTTAATGGAGCATGGTATAGTGGGTACTCCTGGATCTCCTAGTTTATTTGGTATTCCACCCTTAAAAGTATAATTAGCAAGCATGGTGGAAATTTCAGCTTCCGGTATCTTTCTCTTATTAGTAACAATTTCTTTCATATACTTAGCATAAGGATTCATTTTGAGCATATCAGTTAATCGCGTACGCAAGAAGATAGGTCTAATCATTTTAGCAAAGCGCTCAAAATCCTCGTCATCCTTTTTCTTGGATGGTTTAGGAGGAAAAGGCATGGGTTTCCGAACCCATGGTTCTCTTTCTTTACCGTGTTTCCTAGCAACAAAGTCTCTCTTATCATAACATTGATTCTTTGATTGTGGGTTATCAAGATCAACAGCAGGTTCAATTTCTACATCATTATCATTGCTAGGTTGAGCATCATCATGAACATTATCATTAACATTATCACTAGGTTCATGTTCATTACCAGATTGTGTTTCAGCATCAGAAATAGAAATATCATTTGGATTCTCAGGTGGTTCAGCAATAGGTTCACTAGAAGCATGCAAAGTCCTATCATTTTTCTTTTTCTTCTTTTTAGAAGGACTAGGTGCATCTATATTATTTCTCTGAGAATCTTGCTCAATTCTCTTAGGGTGGCCTTCAGGATACAGAGGCTCCTGAGTCATTTTACCAGTTCTAGTAGCCACTCTAACAGCATAGTCATTATTCTTATTGTTCAATTCATTGAGCAAATCATTTTGAGCTTTAAGTACTTGTTCTACTTGAGTGGTGACCATAGAAGCATGTTTACTAATGAGTTTAAGTTCACCCTTAACATTAGCCATGTAATTACTCAAGTGTTCAATTATATAAGCATTTTGTTTTAATTGTCTACCAAAATAAGCATTAAAATCTTCTTGCTTAACCATAAAATTATCAAACTCATCTAAGCATTGGCTAGCAAACTTAGTAGGAGGGATTTCAGCTTTATCATATCTATAGAGAGAAATTACCTTTACTACCTGTGTCGGGTTATCAGGACCATGAGTTTCTTCAATAGGTGATGAATTAAGATCATATGTTTCTTTAACAGGCGGTAAATTTAGACCATGTATTTCTTCAATAGGAGGTAAATTCTTAACATCTTCAGCTTTAATACCTTTTTCTTTCATAGATTTCTTTGCCTCTTGCATATCTTCAGGATTGAGAAATAGAACACCTCTTTTCTTCGGAGTTGGTTTAGGAATAGGCTCAGGAATTGGTTCAGGAAGTGTCCAATTATTTTCATTAGTCAACATATTATTCAATAGAATTTCAGCTTCATCCGGTGTTCTTTCCCTTAAAACAGAACCAGCACAACTATCCAGGTAATCTCTGGAAGCATCGGTTAGTCCATTATAAAAGATATCAAGTATTTCATTTTTCTTGAGAGGATGATCAGGCAAAGCATTAAGTAATTGGAGAAGCCTCCCCCAAGCTTGTGGGAGACTCTCTTCTTCAATTTGCACAAAATTATATATTTCCCTTAAGGCAGCTTGTTTCTTATGAGCAGGGAAATATTTAGCAGAGAAGTAATAAATCATATCCTGGGGACTACGCACACAACCAGGATCAAGAGAATTAAACCATATCTTAGCATCACCCTTTAATGAGAACGGAAATATTTGAAGGATATAAAAGTAACGAGTTCTCTCATCATTAGTGAACAGGGTGGCTATATCATTTAATTAGTAAGATGTGCCACAACAGTTTCAGATTCATAGCCATAAAAAGGATCAGATTCAACCAAAGTAATTATATCAGGATCAATAGGGAATTCATAATCCTTATCAGTAACACAGATAGGTGAAGTAGCAAAAGCAGGGTCAGGTTTCATTCTAGCATTAAGAGATTGCTGCTTCCATTTAGCTAATAACTTCTTAAGATCATATCTATCATTGCAAGCTAAAATAGCTCTAGCAGCTTCTTCATCCATAACATAACCCTCAAGAACAACAGGTAATTCATACTTATTAGGGGGAGAATCTTCATCATCACTATCTTCAATATTATCAGTTTCAATAATTTCATTCTCTCTAGCCCTAGCAAGCTGTTCATCAAGAAATTCACCAAGTGGCACAGTAGTATCAAGCATAGTAGTTTCATCATAAGTATCATGCATAGCAGAAGTGGCATCATCAATAACATGTGACATATCAGAATGAATAGCAGAAGCAGGTTTAGGTGTCGCAAGATTACTCAAAACAGAAGGTGAATCAAGTGCAGATCTAGATGGCAGTTCCTTACCTCCCCTCGTAGTTGAGGGATAAATTGTTGTTTTTGCGTCTTTCAAGTTCTTCATAGTGACCAGCAGATATAAATCCCAAGTGACTCAAAGAATAGAGCTATGCTCCCCGGCAATGGCGCCAGAAAATAGTCTTGATAACCCACAAGTATAGGGGATCGCAACAGTTTTCGAGGGTAGAGTATTCAACCCAAATTTATTGATTCGACACAAGGGGAGCCAAAGAATACTCTCAAGTATTAGCAGTTGAGTTGTCAATTCAACCACACCTGGATATCTTAGTATCTGCAGCAAAGTATTTAGTAGCAAAGTAATATGGAAGTAACGGTAACAGTAGCAAAAGTAATATTTTTGGGTTTTGTAGTGATTGTAACAGTAACAACAGAAAAGTAAATAAGCGAAGAACAATATGTGAAAAGCTTGTAGGCATTGGATCGGTGATGGAGAATTATGCCGGATGCGGTTCATCATGTAACAGTCATAACATAGGGTGACACGGAACTAGCTCCAATTCATCAATGTAATGTAGGCATGTATTCCGAATATAGTCATATGTGCTTATGGAAAAGAACTTGCATGACATCTTTTGTCCTACCGTCCCGTGGTAGCGGGGTCCTAGAGGAAACTAAGGGATATTAAGGCCTCCTTTTAATAGAGTACCGGACCAAAGCATTAACACATAGTGAATACATGAACTCCTCAAACTACGGTCATCACCGGGAGTGGTCCCGATTATTGTCACTTCGGGGTTGCCGGATCATAACACATAGTAGGTGACTATAGACTTGCAAGATAGGATCAAGAACTCACATATATTCATGAAAACATAATAGGTTCAGATCTGAAATCATGGCACTCGGGCCCTAGTGACAAGCATTAAGCATAGCAAAGTCATAGCACCATCAATCTCAGAACATAGTGGATACTAGGGATCAAACCCTAACAAAACTAACTCGATTACATGATAAATCTCATCCAACCCATCACCGTCCAGCAAGCCTACGATGGAATTACTCACGCACGGCGGTGAGCATCATGAAATTGGTGATGGAGGATGGTTGATGATGACGACGGCGACGGATTCCCCTCTCCGGAGCCTCGAACGGACTCTAGATCAGCCCTCCCGAGAGAGTTTAGGGCTTGGCGGCGGCTCCGTATCGTAAAATGCGATGAATCCTTCTCTCTGATTTTTTTCTCCCCGAACACGAATATATGGAGTTGGAGTTGAGGTCGGTGGAGCGTCAGGGGGCCCACGAGGCAGAGGGCGCGCCCAGGGGGTAGGCGCGCCCCCCACCCTCGTGGACAGGTGGAGGCCCCCCTGACGTGGATTCTTCTTCCAGTATTTTTAATATTTTCCAAAAATAAGTTCTGTGGAGTTTCAGGTCATTCCGAGAACTTTTGTTTCTACACATAAATAACACCATGGCAATTCTGCTGAAAACAACGTCAACCCGGGTTAGTTCCATTCAAATCATGCAAGTTAGAGTCCAAAACAAGGGCAAAAGTGTTTGGAAAAGTAGATACGACGGAGACGTGTCAAGCCTCGGCGTCATACAACTCACCGGAGCTGCTCCAACGACGAAACCCTCCATCACAGCGGAGCAGTACCTCTGGCTCCATCTCCAGACGCCTAAGATCTTCTTCCCCTCCTCCGACAGCCAAGTCAGCCGGAGCATCCTCACCGGCCAACCCAATCACGCTGAGATCGACATGGCTTCGCCAAAGAGGTTGTACACTTCTTGTGGTTTAACTTAATCTCACCATGCTTCTTTGCATCCTGTGATCTTCCAATTCTTGTGAACCAAACACCCTGGCAGAAATCCTATGTTTTTAAATTCTCTATTTTGCACGTGCATTCCTATCCTATTCCTGTCTATTTCCTACCCCTGCATTGTTAGAATCGTCAAATTCAAACAAGCCCTTACACAATTACTTCTGTTACACATATGTGTCAAAGAAAACCTTGTGTGGTTTTCCTGCTCCTGCGGTGATGTGTTCCACCCCAGCTCAGCTGCTCCAACGACGGAAGGGTTCACCACAGCAGGGATCCGCTCTCCAGACTATCTTTCGCCGCCTCAAATCTTCTTCCCCGCCGCCGGCAGCCACGACAATTGCATTACCATCATCAACTGAGCAGATGACCTTGAGGACTACACGGGTCTGCAAGAGAGGTCGCACTCTTCTGTGTCTGCTTACGTTATGCATCGCTTAATATGATGACATGCTACTTTATCGTCGTGTTCACCTATTAGACTCCGACTCAGGTCCAAACTTATGCTGAAACTTGAGTTTTTAAATGGTTGTGGGGTACATATTGGGGCAGCAATCAGTACTATCTGTCTACTATCTGGTTAATCTCGGGTGTCTACTATGAGTTTCATGTTGGGTGCAAACAAACATTAAAGGAGCCATTATCTGTATTTTTTTAACTAAAGCTATTATCTGCCTGCTATCATTGGTTTTGGGTCTATCCACAGTTTGCTACCATCACTCTGGATTTGTGCATGCACTCCTTACATAATCTCACTATGTTTTATTCCTATGCATGTCAGTTATTGTACACAATGGAACTGAACATGTAGAGCAAAAGAGACGAGCCTTGCATGGCAATAAAATTTCATGCAGACGTCGCTCCATGGTGGGCGCAAAGGCAGCCCCCCCCCCTCCACCCATTCCGGATCGTAATCAAGAGGAAGATAACTGTTCTGAGGGGGATTCAGAAGCAGAAGACCACTCCTATTTACCCCATGAGGTCTTCGCTATAACTTGGCATGCTGATGTTTGTTATATCATGCATATGGTGCCTTGCATTGCTTACTTTATACATCAAATATGTCAACTGCTTAGTTTAGACATGCTTTGTGTGAATGCCATCTGTTTAATTTATTCATTGTTTATGTGAATTATGCAATGCCATCTTGTTTAGCCAGGCATCATATATGTGAATTTTGCAATGCCATCCTGCTTAGCCAGTCATCTTATATGTGAATTATATCAGGCCCTCCTTTTTTTGTTACGTATTATATTTGTCAACAATGTTAGTACATTCAACTACTCTTCGTGTGCATCAGCCATTTGACACGGTGATGGAAAATTCTGGAGTGAAAACAAGGTCTTCAGAGCAGACTATGCTATCTGGCGAAGCACATATCTCGCTGGTTACGGATAGCTCCTTAGAGGAGGATTCAGAGACAGATGACCAGTCCTACCCCCCCCCCCCCCCGAGGTGCATGCTCTAACTTGGCAGGGTTATGTTGCTCATATCGTGCGTATGGTATCTTGCATTGCTATGTCATTTGCTTAGTTTAGACATGATTTGTGTGAATGCCACCTGTTTAGTGTCTAATTACCATATATGTGAATTATGCAATGCCATCTTTTTGCAAGACATTATATATGTGAATTATGCAATGCTATCTTGTTGCAAGGCATTATATATGTGAATTATGCAATGCCATGCTGTTTAGCCAAGCGTCATATATGTGAATTATATCATGCCGTCCTTTTTTTTGTATTTCTCATTGCTTTTGTCGACAATGTTTGTATATTCAACTGCTCTTCCTGTGCATCCGCCATTTGAATTGGTGATGGAGAAATCTGGAGTGAAAACAAGGTCTTCAGAGCACACAATGCTACCTGGTGAAGCAGATATGTTGCTGGTTACAGATAGCTCTTCAGAGGAGGATTCAGAGGCAGATGACTAGTCCTATTACCCCCCTGAGGTGTATGCTCAAACTTGGCAGGGTTATATTACTCATATCATGCATATGTTGTATTGCAATGCTTAGTTTTTACATCATATACACAATATTGAATGCCATCTCCTTAGTTGACACATCATATATGCGATTGCCCTCTGCTCACTTCCTTAGTGTATAAATCATATATTTGAATTATATCATGCCATGATGTTTACATAGACAGCATGTATCTGAATTATGGCATGCCAACCCATTTTCTAAAGACATAATATAGTTATGTCATCTCATCCTATTCACATAGTCATCATATTTTGAATTATGTCATTCTATCCGTGAATTATATCATGCCATCATGTTTCCATCGACGGCATGTTTGTGATTTATGGCATGCCAACCACTTTAATAGACACATCGTATAGTTATATCATGGCATCCTGTTTACATAGTCATCATATTTTGAAGTATGTCATTCTATCCTGTTTAGTTAGCCATCATACATGTGAAATTGTGTCATGCTATCATGTTTAATTAGCCATCATATATTTGAAATTATGTCCTGCTATTTTGTTTGGTTAGACAACATAAATGTGAATTATTTCATGCCCTATTTTCTTCTCTACTATCCATTGCACCGGTCTATCTTACAATGTCTGTACATTCAATTACTTTTCTTGTTTATCAGCCATTTCAATTGGAGGGGGTGATGGCAGTATCTGTAGGAGTAAAAACACGGTCTTCAGAAAAAGATCGTGCTACCTGTCGATGGAGATAGAACCACGGTTGTACTTGCCCAAGAACCAGCCCCACCACACATAACCCAGACTCACGCAGATTGTACCCCTACCATTGGACAGAGAACCAGCTACACCCCTTCTAACCCCAACCCCACTAGATAGTAACCTAGTTCCCGTTGACACAGAACCGTCTCCACCACAGAGCACCCAAACACGAGCAGTTAGTAAGGCAACTGCAGTGCCCAAAGCACGAGGACCACCACTCCGAACCCCAAGTCAACGCTTAAAGCAGAAGAAGAATTGTTCTCAGGTCAGGTTCCGTAGCTATGGTTCATACTACTTTGCTCTTGCATCACTGTATTTACTCATACCAACTAATTTCAAATTTGAAGGATGCAATTGAAACTCCAATGGCGCAACAGGTATGTTTTAAACCTGTTTCTTTAACGTGTTTGCTGTTGTAACTTGCTCTATGTTGATTTCAGTTTCAATTGAATAAACAGTTATGTTCTCATGCCATGCACATTACAAGTGTTGTTATTGCCGTGTAGTTTTCCACACTTATATTCTGTCTATGCTGCTTTGTCTTAAATAGATATGATTCGAACTGTATCTATCTTGATTTGGCAACATAAACTAGAATGATATAGACCATACAGTGACCATACTACATAGATATATGTTTGTTTCATGCTGTTATCCTGTCCACCTTACTACTGAACTGTTTTACCAAAATGAGTTTCATATACTACATTTTAAACCTGTGATGTGTTTGTTTGTTTCTCCTTTAGAACGCGGATAAAATATTGGAGAAGAGTACCCCGTTATGCAATGGTAAAGGAAGTAATGCAGATCAGGTTCAAGATAGTGAGACATCCCTGTTGTTCTCCAAGAAAACTGATAAAAACTATATTGAAGACACTGAGACAACCCCAAAGTCCTGTCTTGATGTAGTGTTCGAGTTACTGGCTACTACTGCTGGCACCAGCTCTTCGTACTCGCTGCCTGAATCAGTTCGGCTTCTTGAGTCTCAACTTCAAGTTGAAAGACATCGATCAGATGTTATGCGACAGGAAGCCGAAGGACTGAGGAAGTCCCTGCAGAATTCAGATGCATACTTTCTAGTGCAACAGCAAGTGCTGGAGGATTTAAGCGCCAAACAAGAGAAAGTTAATAAGCTTGCTAAGCATCTTGCCAGCATTATGGGTACCTAGGATATTGTTTCTTGAGCTCTTCTGAAGTGGTTTCAGTTCTGGACTTGTTTTGCTGCGGCGTTTATATGCTGCTTCGTTCCCTATATTTGCATTTGTAGCGAACTTTGATGCCCAGTGGATGTAATATGTGTTATAGCCGTGATAGCCTAGCGTAAGTTACTTGCTTATTTATTTCCTTTGTCTTGTTTATTTGTTTTCTTGTAGTCAATGCAGTTCTTTTTCCGCGGTTTGCTAGTGGCCGGAATAACCTATTTTTTAAAACTAGGCCACATTAACAATGGGCTACATATTTACTGTAGTTAACATGGGCCTCCTACAGGCCGTAGAAACAATGGGCCTTTTACGGGGCGTAGACACAATGGGCCTTCTACGGGGCATAGACACAACGGGCCTTCTACGGGCTGTATCATCAATGGGCCTTCTACGGGCCGTATGATCGGTTGGCCAAACATGGGCCAATAACAGACCACATTATGGCCGTAAATGGGCTAGAGTTGAAATCGTCCATTCATGGGCCGACCATAACATGTTGTCGTTAATAGGCCGTATTTGATGACGCTATGAAAATGGCCCAACGTATTAACGGGCCACAAACGGGCCGACTGTAACCACAGGTTGTATTTGGCCCACAAGCAGAAAATGACAGTAATAGGCCGAAAGTAAACGAATGCTGGAAATGAGCCCAATAATAAATGGGCCCTAAGAAGGCCGAAAGATAACATGGGCTAGAAACGACCCAACGGAATAATGGGCCGTTAATGGGTATAAAGTGATACACTGTTCATTACGGGCCAGTTTTACCACGGGCCGTTAATGGGCCGAGGGTTACTAAGGGCCTCATATGGGCCAAAAGACGTCATGGGCCATACATGGGCCGGAAGTTAAAACGGGCTGGAATTATATTGGACGGGCCAGATGACGCTACTGGGCCTAATTCAGATAGGCCGTAAATGGGCCCTGGGTTAGCGGGCTGTAATTGGGCTATATGCGAACAGGCCGTTAACAGGCTTGCCGTGGACCGGCCCGCCACCTTTTGACCAAGTCAAACGGGCTGGCCTTTTCATAGGAATGGGCCTCTGTTGGGCCGTGCCACGTGTCGACGTATCATAGGCGCTTTGGGTCCAATGAGTGGATGACGTCTGTCCCAACGGTGAGCTGACACGTGTTTCCTCCAGCCAATGATGATTTTACACGTGGAAAATCCCCATTGGTCGGGGCTGTTAATGGGTTATCGGATCCAAAACCGGACCCGATAGCTTAACGGCGTTCCGTTACGGTGGATGCCACATGTCAGTCACCCTTGACGAAAGCACTTCTATGACGCGCGATTTATCGTCATGGAAGTGGACACTTCCGTGATGATAATTCTGGTAATGTCATGGAACACTTCTACGACTGCACAGGTATGACTATCTTGATTCTATCATAAATTTGTCATGGATGTACATGCATGACAGAAAACGTGACCTATTATGACAAACGCGTATCATCACGGAAGTGTATTTTTTTGTAGTGATTGAGTTTTCCCTTTGAAGTTATCTTATCGGATTGAGTCTTTAAGGATTTGAGAACACTTGATGTATGTCTTGCCATGCTTATCTGTGGTGACAATGGGATATTCACGTGATCTACTTGATGTATGTTTTGGTGATCAACTTGCGGGTTGAATGAACTTATGCATAGGGGTTGGCACACGTTTTCGTCTTGACTCTCCGGTAGAAACTTTGGGGCACTCTTTGAAGTTCTTTGTGTTGGTTTGAATAGATGAATCTGAGATTGTGTGATGCATATCGTATAATCATACCTACGGATACTTGAGATGACATTGGAGTATCTAGGTGATATTAGGGTTTTGGTTGATTTGTGTCTTAAGGTGTTATTCTATTACGAACTCTATGATAGATTGAAGGGAAAGAATAGCTTCGTGCTATTTTACTACGGACTCTTGAATAGATCGATCAGAAAGGATAACTTTGAGGTGGTTTCGTACCCTACCATAATCTCTTCGTTTGTTCTCCGCTATTAGTGACTTTGGAGTGACTCTTTGTTGCATGTTGAGGGATATTTATATGATCCAATTATGTTATTATTGTTGAGAGAACTTGCACTAGTGAAAGTATGAAACCTAGGCCTTGTTTCCTAGCATTGCAATACCGTTTACGCTCACTTTTACCATTAGTTACCTTGCTGTTTTTATACTTTCAGATTACAAAAACCTATATCTATCATCCATATTGCACTTGTATCACCATCTCTTCGCCGAACTAGTGCACCTATACAATTTACCATTGTATTGGGTGTCTTGGGGACACAAGAGACTCTTTGTTATTTGGTTGCAGGGTTGTATGAGAGAGACCATCTTCATCCTACGCCTCACACAGATTGATAAACCTTAGGTCATCCACTTGAGGGAAATTTGCTACTGTCCTACAAACATCTGCACTTGGAGGCCCAACAACGTCTACAAGAAGAAGGTTGCGTAGTAGACATCAGGCGACGCAAACCGATCAAGCATAGATCGGAAAACCAAAAAGAAAACGTCGATCAAGATGACCGGCGGGAGAGAGAAAACCCGGAGCAAGGGCTCAGGAAAAAGACTCTCTAGGGCAGCCGGTCAACAGACCGGCGGACGAAACCTAGGTACGGGTGGCGCGGCCCCCGGCGGCGGTCATGGAGGCCGACCACCCCCGGGGCGGCGCGCGGATGCGGAAGCGTCGGGCGGCGGCTAGGGTTGGATCGATTAGGCTGATACCATCTTACAAGGGAGAGAGAGGGATTGGTGGAATAGTTTGTTGTATTGCTTGAGCCTCGTAGGCATATTATATAGGAGTACATGGTCATCTTGGAGTACAAGTCAAGGCAGGACCAAATCCTAGTATATCCTATACTTCCTAATAATCCTTATACTCAACAACATGCTATTATAGTATCAATCTTGGATGTTTATTATGCAATTATATATCATTTTTGGACTAACCTATTAACCTAGTGCCTAGTGTCAGTTTTTGGCTTTTTAGAAAATCACTACCAAACGAAATCCAAACGCTAAGGAACTTTTTGACGATTTTTTCTGGACCAGAAGGGACCCTAGAAGCTTCGGGAGAAGACCTGAAAAGACACGAGGGAGCGACAAGCATGCCAGGCCGCCCCGGGGGGCGCCCTCAAGGCTTGTGGGCCCCTTGTGGCACCTCTTGACCTAATTCCAGGTCTGTAAATTCTCAAATATTCCCAATACATCAGAGAGCCACCTCAAATACTTTTTCCGCCGCCGCAAGTTTCTGTTCTTCGGAGATCCCATCTGGAGACCTTTTTCGGTACTCTGCCAAAGGGGGAATCGATCACGGAGGGCCTCTATGTCAACTTTGCTGCCCTTTCGATAATGTGTGAATAGTTTACCACAGACCTACAAGTCCATATCTAGTAGCTAGATGGCTTCTTCTCTCTCTTTGATCTTCAATACAATGTTCTTCTCGATGTTCTTGGAGATCTATTCGTTGTAATCCTTTTTTGCGGTGTGTTTGTTGGGATCCGCTGAATTGTGGGTTTATGGTCAGATTATTCATGAATATTATTTGAGTTTTCTCTGAACTCTTTTATGCATGATTATTATAGCTTTGTATTTCTCTCCGTTCTATCTATTTGGTCTGGCCAACTACATTGATTTATATTGCAATGGGAGAGGTGCTTTGTGATGGGTTCGATCTTGTGTTGCTCAATTCCAATGATAAAAAGGGACATGACACGCATTTGTATCATTGTCATTAAGGAAAAAAGATGAGGTTTATTCATATTAATTGGATTTACTTTGTCTACATCATGTCATCTTGCTTAAGGCGTTACCCCGTTCTTTATGAACTTAATACTCTAGATGCATGCTGGATAGCGGTCAATGTGTGGAGTAATAGTAGTAGATGCAGGCAAGAGTTGGTCTACTTCTCTCGGATGTGATGCTTATATACATGATCATTGCCTTGAATATCGTCATAACTATGCGATTTTCTATCAATTACCCAACAGTAATTTGTTTACCCATCGTATGCTATGTTCAAGAGAGAAGCCTCCGGTGAAAACTATACCCCCCGGGTCTATTTTTATCATATATTAAAATCTAAAAATACCTTGCGGCAATTTATTTTGTGTTTTTGTTTATCTATTTATCACTACGAGATTTGATCCTTGCAATTAACCGCCAAGGGATTGACAACCCCCTGTTTGCGTTGGGTGCAAGTATTTGTTATTTTGTGTGTAGGTGATGTTCACGAGGTCTTGCGTGGTTCTCCTACTGGATTGATAACCTTGGTTCTTAACTGAGGAAAATATTTCTCTACTGTACTGCATCGTCCTCTCCTCTTCGAGGAAATCCCAATGCGGCTCACAAGTAGCAAGCACCGCCATGGATGCATCTGCACCTGCCATGGACGGCATCGACGCCTAGGAGGAGAAGAGAAGGAAGGAGGCACGGGGAAGCAGCTCATCAGAGCGATGACGCTCAACGACCGGCGGGGCTCCGGTGGGTGTGGCTATCGGTCCTCCCGTGTGTGGCGGCGGATCCAGGCGCTGGCCTCCCGACCTGATCCCTTGCGTGCATGGTTGCTTGCTTGGTCGTTGGCTTGTGGCTCCCGAAGGGCGGGAGCCCTCTGAGATTGGATCTCCCCTCCTCTGTTTCTCTTTGTTTTCACGACTGTTGAGCATCGTTTCTTTGATAGCCGGAGATTCCGACCGATGAAATTTTTACACGATTTTCCCCTCGATAAATTATTATTTTGTGCCTGAAGTAGAGCCTCTACCGACCTACGGTCTCTCCACAAGGACGCATGGCCTGGGTGGGCCTAGGTCGCGCCCCTGTCCTTGTGGGGCCTACGAGCACCGCCTTGCATTGATTCTTCCGCCAAAAAAATAAGATATATTCCTGGAAAAATCCACAAAATATTTCAGGTCACTCCGGCTCCGTCAATTTTTGACATATATTTTCAAAAACACTAGAAAACAAGAACTAGCTTTTAGCACTGTATTAATGGGTTAGTCCAAATAAAAGTAATATAAAATAGTGTCAAAAATATGTAAAAGTGATATGATAATAGCATGAAACAATCAAAAATTATGGATACGTCGGAGACGTATCAGGCGAGCTCTTCGGTGTGCATTGACGTGGATGGGCCAATGGAAGAGACAACCAACGACGAGCTGGCACCATAGCCCTCGCCAGTCCATGCCGGCATCACTATGGGTGAGGCGCAGGAGCACTTCACTGACATGGTGGTGCAAGAGCGTGAGGCGGTGTTCTGACAGGCGCATGTCGACCAGAGGTACAACCTCTGGCTCCTCGATGAGCACCGGCTCGCGGAGGAGTAAATCGCCAGCAATCAGGCGAACGACAACGACAACACGGGCATGGTGGCGGGCATGGTCGGATGAGCAGAATAAACTGTTGCTATCCTACCGCACCACCCGCTATACTTGCCACGGGCGATGGCGGCTGCACGTCCTACGGGCATAGAAAGAAGCTATGTTCACGGAGATCGACACGGGGGAGGAGGAATTTGACGATGGCACCGATGACATTGCCAGCTCCGTGTCGACCACCCCGCCGCCACGACGACGAGGCCGGCACATCCACAGTCGTCCCCGATAGCGAGGAATAGCCAGGAAGGCCATCGCCACCGTCTTACCGGGATTCAACCGGCGAGCTTGCTCGCTTCATGGAGGCGGATACCATTTTCTTCCCTCACACCAAAGCTTCATTTCCTGGGCTCACGGTCATTCGGTGAGCTTGTTGCCAGACGTGACGAAGACATGTCGTGGGAAATGCCACGGCCGCCGCCACGGCCGGCGATCATTTAGAGTAGGTTAGAATAGCCTAGTCCGCTATACTTTATTTGAAATATGTCAAAAACGTCCTGAATGTGCTCTAGTTTAGATGAAAATCATCTGATTTTATGTAAAAAATTTATCTAAGTTTGAATAAAAATTGTCCAGTTTGTTTAAATTTGCATCAAATAGGACCGGACGTTTGCTGCTAGCTTTTCAGGCCATATCAGTGTTTGGTCCTTGTCTGAATCGGTACGTATACAGATGCGGTGTCCGTTTCAGCGTCCGCGTTGCTGATGCCTTCATCCCCGTAAAAAAAGAAGAAGAAGTTGGTCACATTTGATCAATAGGTTATGGGTACCACTCTGACGGAGTAATTGGATTGTACCGTATTGAATTGCACTTGCCGGGCGAAGCAAACAGTGCATGGTCCCGTTTTCTACTCGAAATCGTACATCTCACTAAAATTTTCTAACCAGAGAAATCGTCGTGTACGTCTCATGATCCACTCAGAAAAGGTGGCCGTGATATTCCGTCACGCTGCTGGATCGGGGCCCGGCCACTCTGTCCCAAAGCGGGCCTCGCCTCGCCTCGCTGACGGCGCGGCCCCACGGCGAGCCTGCCAGTTGCCGCTGCGAGCACGTGAGGGAAAGCAGCCCCCACGCGCCTGACGCCACTGGAAAGGCACTCTAGCGGGCCGAGCGCCTGCCTGACGTCACCGGGGAGGACCCTACCGGGCCCGAGCGAGCGGCCGTTGGATCCCCAGGACCGCAGACGCTTGCGCGTGGGGCCCACGCGGACCGAGCGCCCCTTGACCCGGGTGTCAGAGAAGGCTATCTACCTCCGAGACGTTGGTCGCCAGTCCAGGAGGGTAATTCGCTACTTTGCAGATTAGTCCTCCGGTCATGGTTGTATTTCGTTCGTCGAGACGTGTGTGACTGACTGAGCCGGGTACCAGATCACCACCAGCTAATGCTTGTCGTTTCCGCGCTGCGTTCTGTTCCTTTGCTGAAAAGGAAATTCCTTCGCTCCTCGTCACACCACAGTGCCAGAAATTGGTCCTATTCGAATACGATTATACTCCCTTCGTTTCGTAATATAAAAGCGCTTTTGACACTATAAAAATACGTGTCAGGTTGCTATTTGAGGATATTGGTTCAACACATATTCACACTGTTAAATTTCTTAACTTTTGGAAATTCTTGGGAATATTACTCGCCTAAAGCAAACACCACAAGCTAGTTAGCATACAAACAGATCATCGACACACATTCCCTGAGTATATTGGTTAGAGCATCTCCAGCCGCTCGCCCCCAAGGGGCTAGAAAAAAGTGCCGTTTGGAGACGAACCGGCGATATTTTCGGTGTGGGGCGATCGGCTTCCCAGCCACCGCCCCAGGTCGGCCTCAGACGTTTAAAAAAATATATAATTGGGCAAATTTCGGCAAACACGACATACATTCGGCGATATTTAGGCGGTTCACATTTTTTTTTACATATAGAAACATAATAATAAAGTCTACTAAAAAGAAGAAGAAAAAACGGCCGCGCCTACACGCCGAAGAACTCACTGAACACGCCGAAGTCGCGGCCATTGTCGTCCTCCTTCTCCTCCTTCACGTGGCCGTCCCTGCTGGACCCCTGCCCGGGGTCCCCCTGGCGGACTGGTTTGGCCGGCGGCGGCACCTCGTCGTCGCTGTCATCCAGAACGACTACGCCTCCCTCGTCGCGGCCACGGCGCCGAGCGGCGATCTCCTCCAGGGCAGGGCATTGGCGCTCCATCTCCGTACGCGCCCAGTCCTCCCACGCCCACTTCATGGCGGCCTCGTCGTTGTGCTCACACTTCACGGGGCCGAGCCCCGGCTCCGTCTTCGGCCTAACGAGGCGGGAGGCTGGACCCGAGGAACCGCCGCCGCCCTCGTTGATGACGACGCCGTGGTTGCGCCGGCCAAGCGGCGTTTTCACGGGCTCGGCCTTGACGCTTAAGAGCGCCGGCGACCCGAAGGAGTGGGAGGAGGAGCGGGAGGAGGACCTGCCCAGCATCCTCCTCGGCAACCATGGGCCGCAACTCCGGCGGGGGACCGGGGCGGCCGGATACGTCAACGGCGGATCGTTGCCGCCCTCGAGGTACTCGAGGACGGCGTGTAGCGCGCGGCCGGGGGCGCCCCACCACAGGCGGCGGCCGTCGCTGTTGTTGCGTCCCCTCACCAGTGGCGCGTTGTTGCTGGAGGCCAGCCGCTCCGCCTGCCGGCGTTCGAAGTACGCCGCCCACGCCTCGCTTCGTGGAGGAGATGGGCTTCCCACTCGTGCAGAGATTGGTCGCCGCCCCGTCGCCGGGGAACCTTTCGCCCATCGTCTGTGCGTGCACGGGAAGAGGGGGAAAGAGAGTTCGGCGGAGTCGGTTGTGCGTGCACGGGGAGAAAGGGGGGTTGCGGGCGGGGTGCGTCCACCGGCGAGGCAGGAGCGGCTTATATAGCGGCCGGGGGGGGCGTCGTGTGTGCGCGTGGTGGGAGGGGGCGCGTCGCCTCACCGCGCCGCCCGTAAGGAATCAATGGAAGGCTGACCGACGACAGCCTTGGCATTGATTCCCCGCGGGAAACCGTGGCGATGAAGACGACGAGGCGCGGGGGTCGCTGACTCGGCGGGCCCGCCGTTCTTTCACACCAAAAATGATTGCCCCGGCGCCCCCAGGCGCGCCGGGTTCGGCCTGGGTCCGCCGGCGCCAGTTTCGGCCCTAACCGGCAAAAATTGGGCTTCTGGGGGCGCGACTGGGCCAATTTTTGGGCACCAGCGCTAAAAAATGGCCTTGGGGGCCTGTTGGCGGCGCGGCTGGAGATGCTCTTATAAGGGTAACTCCAATGCGCGACACCAAATGGTCCGGCCGCGTCCATTTGGGGGAAACATACAGAACAGACGGCTGAACGCGCGGGAGCAAACGTACCAATGTACGTTTTCGGTCCGTTTTCGACCCATTTCCGGCCTAACTTTGGGCCGCATTTGCAGCCAAACGGACACGCACGGACTGGTGAGGCGCGTGCCCTTGTCCTCCCCCTGACCCGCCCATTGGTGACGCAGACGTCCCTTTTCCCTTCCCCTGTCCTCCCTCCACCCTCCGGCCCCTGCCATCATCGCGGCCACCCCCATTTCCTGTTGTGTCGACTTCCACCAAGGCCGTCCGAACCACGACCGCGCCATTCCATAACCGTCCCACGCCCGCGTTCCGGAAAGCTTTTTGCCGGCGTTTGTGGTTCCTTGTTGCCGGTGGGAGAGAAGCTACGGTCGCCGGCTTCGCCCGTCGACCACAACATCTTCCGGCAGGTCGTGCATTGCCGCAGGGCGCCCACCACCATCACCGCGCCCAAACCTTGCTTTGCTGCCTGCGAGGGGAGCACGACATGCACTTTCCAGCCGCATCTCCACCACAATCGCAAGGCATTCGACGCTTTGCTCACAAGGTACAATGGATAGCGGGGATGAGTATTTCTTTCACAACATCATTTGCTCATCGGATGATGAAGAGCTTGTGGTGGCTACGTTGGTCGTCCATGACCACATTAGTAGGAAGCGGCCTCGGTTCAGGGGATCAATCCCCGGCCATGCTCCGTCCTTGAACCGCAATAGGGAGAAAGGCCACACCCTTCTCTATGCCGATTACTTTGAGAATGCCGCACTCTTCAAACCACATCAATTTCATCGCTGATTCCGAATGAGGAGACATGTGTTCAATCATATTCGGGAGGGAGTGGTAGGATATGACCCATACTTTGAGTGCAAAGAGGACGCCCTTGGCAAGCCTGGCTTCTCTTCTTACCAGGAATGCACTTCGGCTATCTGCATGCTTGCATATGGAATTCCTGGTGATCTCGTGGATGAGTATGTGCATATGAGTGAGTTCACATGTCTCCTCTCAATGTTTAATTTCTGCAAGGCCGTGGTGGCAGTGTTCGGCCCTGATTACCCGAGAGAGCCAACTGCCACTGATACAGAGAGGTTGTTGACGATCAATGTCAATAGGGGCTTTCAGGGCATGCTTGGTAGTATATATTGTATGCACTAAAAATGGAAGAACTATCCATTTGCTTGGCAGGGGCAGTACAAGGGGCATGTGAAAGGTGCCATTGCCATACTTGAAGCGGTGGCTTCACAAGGTCTGTGGATATGACATTCTTTCTTCGACATGGCTGGTTCTCCCAATGATATCAATGTGTTTCAGCGTTCTCCAGTGTTTGCAAGGCTTGCAGAAGGCCACTCCCCAGAGGTCAACTTTGAGATCAATGGCCACCATTACAACAAGGGATATTACCTAGCTGGTGGTATCTATCCTCAGTGGTCAACTCTTATGAAGACCATACCCAATCCGTAAGGAGAGAAGAAACAGAGGTTTGCCAAAATGCAGAAGAGTGTTAGGAAGGATGTGGAGCGTGCTTTTGGTGTGCTTCAATCTCGATGGGTATCGTTTGAAACCCTGCATTGACATGGAGTACTAAGAAGCTTTGGGAGATGATGACCTCCTGCAACCTTTCAACAGTTTGTCCAATTTCATCGTGAAAATGCATGATAGGCAGACTCATATGCAGCTTCAGGATGACTTGGTTGAGCACATGTGGACTCATACTGGCAACCAGTAGATCTATCGGTTTAAAACTTTTTCATGCAAACAAAGTTCGATTGGGTTGTAAGACTATTTGATATTATTTTTATTTCGGTTGGGTTGTAAAACTATTTCGGACGTGGAACTATTTTGCTATGTTTGATTTGGACTATTTGCCATGGTTGATTTTAATATAAATGGCCTCCGGTGGATGAGATGCGGCCGAAATGCAACCGCGCGTTGGACGCACGGCCGGCGCATCCACAAATCCGGGCGGACACCGCCCCATTGCCACCCCTAAACGGACGAAAATAAAATAAAACAGACGTCCGTTTAAGGTCGTGCGTTGGAGTTCTAATAGCTTCTTATATTATGGGACGAAAAGAGTACCATAGATGATAGTACAATGGATGTATTCTCCTTCCCCTCCAACAACCTTCTCACTTTACATATAACCTAAAAAGAGGTAAAATAACCACACATACAAAAACAATCTCCAATTTTCTTTAGCATGTCTGCTTGGATTGGACCGAAACAAAACAATATGTTGTGTACATGGTCTCATATTTTACACATGTAACTGATTGCACCACCGCCAATTGTATCCATTTTGTCAAGTAATGACTAGGCATTTTAAGATAGAATATTGTGAAGAATGATATATTCCTTCTTTCCTAAACATAAGCTCTTTTAGAGATTCCAATACAGACTACATATGTAGCAAAATAAGTGAATCTACATTTTAAAATATGTCTATATACATTTGTATGTCGTCCTTGTTGACATATCTAAAAAGGGCTTATATTTAGAAAACGGGGGAGTACATGTTAAAAAAAATATAAAGACAGAATGAAAAGAAAGAAAGTACACATTGGACTTGTGGAGACCCGTTGCGCACTCTAATTGCTTTTACACACGCCTTATAACACACGCCCACACGTGTGGTGGGAGCGACATCCGCCCTACACGCCTTGTAACACACAGACTGCGCAACGTCACCGCATGCATGCACGTGGGAATCTTTTTTGATTTCTAGTTTTTAAAATGTTTTATCTCTTAAATGAAAAATCCGATTGAAGATCCGTTTTCATCATTAATTCCATCGTGACGAGATTTTTGAAATTAGATCTCATATCAATATGTTTCGACGAATTTTTTTGGGTTAAAAGTTGCCATGTCTATTACACATGAATTGCCATGGTGTTTACACTGAAGTTGCCATAATATGTTTTAGCTAATTTCTTCTACATTTAAATATAAATTTTGACATATTATAAAACGGAGAATTAAGAAACTAGACTTGTCATGAACCATAAACTAAAATTGCCATGATACATGCACTTAAAATTGCCATGGTTCATGCAAAAAATAATTTTAATGGTCAAAGTACTGGAATTGCCATGATCAAAATACTAAAATTTCCATGCTCTATCAACTAAAATTGCCACATGGCAACTTTAGTCTAAACACTATGGCAACTACGGTGTAAACATCATGGCAACTTTTGGGCAATATTTTTTTCGTCGAAACATATCAACATGGGATCTAGTTTTGAAGATCTCGTCGAGACGGATTTAATGGTGAAAATAAATTTTTAATTGGATTTTTTATTAGGAGATAAAACATTTTTAAGGCGAAAACCAAAAAGATTCCCGTCGATGTTATCTGTTTTGGCGTGGCAAAATAAATGGTAATGGAGGCGTTTGGGCCATGTTGCTTCGTGCCACACGTGTGGGCGTTAACATTTGCGTTAATTTAAAGTTATAGTTTTGTTCTAAATCAAACTTCTCTATGTTGAACTTAGTCTACCAAAAAATACACTAACATATGCAACATCAGGTATTCGTAATGAATCTAATGAAATTAATTTTACATCATAGATGGTGTTACTTCTTTATATAAACTCCGTCAACTTAATATTCTAGAATTTAAACTAATTTAGAATAAAAAGAACATCACATTTTAATCCCACAGACGATTAAGAGTCTGCCTCTTTGAGCAAAAATGTTTATGTGCATACAAGAACACCCTGCCCATTTGCTTAGAGCATCACCAACAACTTCTGCAAGAAACTCCCATAAAACCACTTTTACTAGGTGCCGTGAAATTTAGGGGAAGTTGTCTGGCAATGTCTTTTCTCAGTTTTTATAAACATCTTCCCCTAAATCTTTTTTTTCTATTTTCACTAATAATTTGCGCGTTTGTGAAAATTGCTGGAGAATTTTTTTCTAACCCAATTTCACGTAAACAATGGTAATTTTATTGCGTCCCACAATAAAATTGTTGGAGAATCTTGTTGAAATATATAAAACAAAACGGAAAGAAAGAAAGTACACATTGGAGCTGTAGACACCCATTGAGCACTCTAATCGCTTTTACTCCACTCAAATTAATTTGAAGTTCTCTAAATCAAACTTCCCTATGTTGAACTAAGTCTACAGAAAAATACACTAACATACTAAATACATACGTATCTAGACAAATCTAAGACAAATTTTTTGGGACAGAAGGAGTACAACATATGTATTCGTAATGAAACTAATTTTACATCATAGATGGTGTTACTCTTTACATAAATCCAGTCAACTTAATAATTTAGAATTTAAATTAGTTTAAAATAGAAAGTACATCACATTTTAATCCCACGGTGGATTAAGGGCCTACCTCTTTGAGCAAAGGTGTGTATGTGTATACAGGAACACCCTATCCACTTGCTTAGAGCATCACCAACAGCTTTCGTAAGAAACTCCCCATAAAATCACTTTTTCGGGTGTGTAAAATTTCAGAGAAGTTGTCTAGCGATGTCTTTTCTCAGTCTGTAAACATCTTTCTCTATTTTTTTCTTTCTATATTCACTAACATTTGCGCGTTTATGAAAAATATTGGAGGAATTTCCGTGACCCAATTTCGCGTAAACAGTGGTTATTACTGACACGGTTGAAGGCGCTCTAAATGCTTCCACTACCGCTGCGTAGTACGACAGCGATCTGCCCGTTACTAAAAGAGGAACGCAGTTAATTTCCACTTGACAGCCCAGGCGGCCGTCCATGTCCACTACCGTAATAACGCGACAATGACAGGACTGATCCGCAAAAGACCCACCCCTCTCCCTCCCCACTTCTCCCCTGTTCCAAAAGCTTTCACATCTCTCTCTCTCCCTCTCCCTCTTCACAGTTCACACCCACACTGCGCGGCACAGTGGGCGAGTGGGCGCGAGACCAGGCGTCGTCTCCTTCTCTCCTCCGCCCCGCTCTCGCCGCCGGACGTCCTCGCCTGCCTCCGGTGAGCCCCCCTCTCCCGCTCTCGTCCCTCGATCTCTCTGGCCAGGCGCGCCCTGCAGGGGCCTGCCCGCGGCGGCGCCCAATTCCGAGCGATTCGCGCTGGTTCTAGGGGGCATCGTGCTGCGTTTCGTTGAAGCCTGACGGTCGAGATCTCGTCTGCGATGGCCCCGTCGGCAAGGTGGAGGAGGTGGGCGGCGGGATTTTGGGTGGTTCGCGTGATCGGGGTGGGGGGGGTCCGCCGTCGCTTGCCGCTCCGCGGTGGCGCGACGAGCGATCTGGGGCAGGCCGTAGTTAGGTGCGCACGGAGGGGAGTAATTCTCGAGGAATTCTGTCGCGACCCGCTTTTCTGTTTCTTTGTTCATCCGCACTCTAGTTTTCGATAATGTCTTGTTTTGAAGGCCGTGGTCTGATCTTACTATACTGTACAAACGGCGTGCTTTTCGTTGGGTCATAGAGAGGCAATGCTCAGTCGGGGCAGCCATGCTTTATTGGGATTATCAGGAGTAATTGAACTCCCCACCACGTGGAATGGTACAATTTTGCACTCACGCTTGTCTTAAACTCGTTTAGTGCTAGTATGGTCGTTCCTATCCCCGTGCATTGGCAGCTCTGGTCCGCAGCTGTTTTTTTGCATTTGCAACACCTTCCCCGAATTTGGTGAATTGGGGAAGACACTTTTTCATGAAGCTAGACACAGTTGCTCGGGTTGTTTTGAGCTAATTGCTATATGCATTTGGACTTTGGAAGTGTGTCTGTGTGGGCCACACGCGGTAGGTGTCCTTGCAGCTGAGGTGTGCAAGGAATCTTGCCACTGAAGTTTACTTGCGCGGAATTTGGGGATAGTATGATAGATCACGGGCGATAATTTTGATTTTTCATGGCAGTTAAATAGGTGGAAAGTACCATTTTTTTGGGATCTGAATTTCCCCATGACGATTCTAGCACTGCCAGTTGGATGTCTTGGAGGTAGGGGCGGGGCTTGCACTGGTACTTGCAGTTGTGGTTTTGATGTTCCATTGTTTTTTTTTTGAACTGGATCCATGAAATGGTAACCATAATGGAATTCTTTTTATCAGCTACATTAAATATTTTTTTTCCTCGAGCACGCATCGAAATATGTATCACTCCTCTGTTGGTCTTTTCCTGTTGGAGCAACTGCAGTCAGTTTTGCATGATCTGTTGCAATAAGTTCAAAATTGATACCTATTCAGATCTTTTTTTTTGAGGGAATACCTATTCAGATCTAAGACCACTATTGCTGTCATATCGTTTCAAACCTGACGCTGGTTTAATCATCCTTTTGTTACCTATCTATTACCTGGAACAGAGACTTTGGTTCCTGACTTGCATTTAATATTTTTTGGTGAACGCAAATCCAGTATAAGATTTAGGATGAAATATGAGTTAAAATTCCAATAGCTTAGGTTACTCTCTGTCACGACGTTCACAGCATTTCATTTATATGTTGAACTAATAGGTGCTGGGTATATTCTTAGTTTTTTTGCTGTTAGAACTGGATCTGCTGACCATGGCTATCAGGCTATACATCTTTAATATTACACTTGTAAATTAACATGATTATGTTATTATCTTGGTATCCACATGATATATACCTTTCT
Organism: Triticum aestivum; assembly: GCF_018294505.1. Classification (NCBI taxonomy): domain Eukaryota; kingdom Viridiplantae; phylum Streptophyta; class Magnoliopsida; order Poales; family Poaceae; genus Triticum; species Triticum aestivum. Next base: position 69,926,114 of record NC_057805.1, read on the forward strand.
ACCCTTTTGGTATAATGTAAGTTAATTTGAAATGTTGATGACACAAGCTGGCAATATTACTTTGTTATGTTGAATACTTTCAGTTTGTCTTGTAGGAGGACATATAAAACAATTAAGGTTAACGTTGGTAGCTGTTCAATCATGCCGATATCCAGCTCATCGGAACCTCGAGAATCTCGAGATCCTACTTCACCTGCACCATCCACGTCATCTTCTAGATCAAGGTATAAAAGATCTCAATTTTCACTGTTAAAAAAAGATCTCAATTTTCTCACTGTTCTTTTATTATGTTTATTACACTGGAAGTTTTCATGGAATCAATTGCTTTGCAAAATTAGCTTAGCTTTCTTTGGGTTGCTGTATCCTCGTCTAGCGACCCTTTATTTCATTTTAAGCCTTTAGTCCTCTCTTTATTATTCATAATTTTTAACTATTATTGCTTATTCTCTATATAGGGAAGCATGCAATCTTGCAGAAGTTGATGATCCTGGAAGTGCAATGTCCACTGTTGCTCGATTGCTGGAGCAGCTACATGGTAGCGTGACATCACTGCCAGAGAAGGAAGTGGCGATCAAACGATTACTTGAACTTGCCAAGGCGAAAAAGGACGCAAGGATTTTGATAGGTAGCCATTCTCAGGCCATGCCATTATTTATATCTATCCTTAGAAGCGGGGCATCTTCAGCCAAAGTAAATGCTGCGGCCCTGCTTAGTGCACTCTGCAAGGAAGAGGACCTCCGTGTCAAGGTTCTCTTAGGAGGTTGCATACCACCCTTGCTCTCTCTCTTGAAGTCTGAATCTGCTGAAGCAAAGAAGGCTGCCGCTGAGGCTATTTTTGAAGTGTCTTCAGGGGGTCTTTCGGATGATCACATAGGCATGAAAATATTTGTGACAGAAGGCGTTGTGCCGACTCTTTGGGATTTGCTCAATCCTAAGTCACGCCAAGATAGAATAGTTGAGGGCTTTGTGACTGGGGCTTTAAGAAATCTCTGTGGAGATAAAGATGGTTATTGGAAGGCCACACTTGAAGCGGGTGGAGTAGAAATTATTACTGGCCTTCTTTCATCCAAGAATACTGCTTCACAGTCAAATGCTGCCTCCCTCTTGGCACGGTTGATCTCTGCTTTCAGTGATAGCATTCCCAAAATCATAGCTGCTGGGGCTGTTAAGGCCCTTCTTCAGCTTCTGAATCGAGATGATGACATTGCTGTTCGTGAAAGTGCAGCTGATGCTTTGGAGGCCTTATCTTCCAAGTCTACTATTGCAAAGAAAGCTGTGGTAGATGCAGGTGGTCTCCCTGTTTTGATTGGAGCTGTTGTAGCGCCCTCAAAAGAGTGTATGCGAGGGGTTACTTGCCATTCTCTACAAAGCCATGCTGTTTGTGCTTTATCAAATATTTGCGGTGGAACCACTTCATTGTTGCTTTACCTGGGAGAGCTTTGCCAATCACCCCGGTCAGCTGTGTCCCTTGCTGACATTCTTGGAGCACTTGCATATACATTGATGGTGTATGATGGCACTGATGGTAAATTCTTTGATCCTGTTGAGATAGAAAGCATTTTGGTTGTGCTCCTAAAATCCCATGACAGTAAGCTTCTGCTTGATCGTATTCTTGAAGCTTTAGCAAGTCTATATGCAAATGCATGTTTCTCTGGCAGACTTGATCACTCAAATGCAAAGAAGGTTCTTGTTGGGCTGGTCACTATGGCTTCCGACGATGTTCAAGACCATCTTGTTCATGCCTTAACTAGCTTGTGCTGCGATGGTTTTGGATTGTGGGACGCTCTTGGAAAGAGAGAAGGAGTTCAGTTGCTAATATCATTACTTGGACTTTCCAGTGAGCAGCATCAGGAATATGCAGTTTCTTTGTTGGCTATCTTGAGTGATGAAGTAGATGACAGTAAGTGGGCAATAACAGCTGCTGGAGGTATCCCTCCACTTGTCCAACTACTGGAAACAGGATCTCAAAGGGCAAAGGAGGATGCAGCTCATATCATATGCAACTTGTGCTGTCACAGTGACGATATCAGGGCATGTGTTGAGAGTGCCGGTGCTGTTTTGGCGCTGCTTTGGCTTCTAAAGAGTGACAGTCCTCGTGGACAAGAGGCGTCAGTCAAAGCACTCAAGGTGCTTATACGGTCTGCTGATTCTGCCACAATCAATCAGCTGTTAGCACTACTGCTCAGTGACTCAGTGAGCTCAAAGGCACATGCCATTACAGTTCTCGGGCATGTCCTTGTGCTGGCTCCTCAAAGAGATCTAATCCAGAATGGAGCTCCTGCTAATAAAGGGCTTAGATCTCTTGTTCTTGTTCTTGACTCGTCAAATGAAGAATCTCAGGAATGTGCTGCAACTGTGTTGGCTGATATTTTCAGTATGCGTCAGGATATTTGCGACATCTTAGCAACCGATGAAATTGTTCAGCCATGCATGAAGCTTTTGACAAGTGGAAATCAAGTTATTGCAACACAATCTGCTCGAGCTTTAGGAGCACTCTCGCGCTCGGCTAATACCATGTCGAAGAACAAGATGTCATGTATAGCTGAAGGTGACGTGCAACCTCTCATAGAGATGGCCAAGACATCATCCATTGATGCGGCTGAAGCGGCAATTGCTGCATTGGCAAATCTCTTATCAGATTCCCAGATTGCTAAGGAAGCGCTAGATGATAATATTGTCCAAGCTTTGACTAGAGTCCTAAAGGAGGGGAGTTTAGATGGCAAAATTAGTGCTTCACGGTCATTTTATCACTTGCTCAACCAATTCCCCCTCTGTGAAGTTTTTCCAGATTACTCACTCTGCTGCTTTATAATTCATGCACTGCTGGTGTGTTTATCTGGTATCAGTTTGGAAAATGTTACTAGCTTGGATCCCCTGGATGTGCTTGCATTGATGGTGATGACCAAGGAGGGTGCTCATTTTAGCCCCCCTCTGCGGACTGCCTTTCTGGAAGCCCCAGAAAGTTTAGAACCTCTGGTCCGCTGTATCAGTGTTGGGCTTTCCCCTATTCAAGACAAATCCATTCAAATTCTCGCAAGGCTATGTCAGGACCAATCTTCTCTGCTTAGTGAGCACATAAACAGAAGTCAAGGCTGCATTGATTCTCTTGTCAGTAGAGTTATGGAATCAACAAACATGGAAATAAGAATCTCCAGTGCAATCACCCTCATATCTGCGTTGAAGGACAACAGAGAAGATTCAGTTGAAGTTCTTGAAGCATCAGGAAATCTGAAGAGTCTAATATCTGCACTCATTGATATGTTGAAGCAACATTCCACTTCAACATCCCTGGACATTGAAGTCTGGAAACCTTACACAGAGAAGAGTTTGTTCAATTGTGAGCAGGATGTTTTGGATGTGCCTGAATCGGGGAAGGTTCTGGAAGAAACTGTTGCACGTTTGCTCTCACTAATTTGTTCTTCTCATCCCAGGAGTAAGCTTACTGTTATGGATCTTGGTGGTGTTGACATTGTTTCTGATAAACTTGCTAGCCACTCTGCTAGCCGACAGGTGCATGTTTCACTTTTTAATCTCTATTTTCCATTGTGCTGTTATTACATTTTTCTTATCTCTTCAGCTGCAATCACTTGATGATAATTTTAGTCTTTTACTTCGCTGAAATGCTATGCTTGTTTGAGTTGAGAGATACATCAACATAAATGCTATCTTTGTGGGCCAAGCACTTTTTTGGTTCTGCATTGTTTACTTTAACCTGGCTCCTTTATGAGTTAGTCGGCTCTTTTTGGGTCCAATGATTTCTCTATCCATGTTAACCGCTTGGTGCCTCAAGCTGTTCTTCAATGTAAGAGCAAAACACACAACTCGCAGAATGGTTTAAAGCGGTCAATTAACTTGGATCTATTGTTCAAACTGATCAGAATCTCATCAGCAGGAGCACCAGGGGCTATGGTGTCTCGCTGAAGAGGCTGTTTTTTTTGTTGCAAAAAATAATCCAGATGCTTTTATTGGGTGTTGTATGCCAAAATACATCTTTCATGATTTGCCGGCTGCAGCCGCCAGCCGCTCCTGCCACCGGAGTGGGTCGGTCCATACACCGACCATGTGGACCCAGCCTGTACAGTCACCTCGGCGGCGCCGCCAATTCTGTTGCTGTGGCTCTCCCGCATTGTCTCCCTCGTCCGTAGAATGCCTCCGGCCACTCGTGCCATCGGCCTCCGCGTCTTATACAAGATATTTCTCCACCGCCTCTTCCCCGCCTCCACGGCCAGTGGTATATGCCGTCGTCAGGATGTGAGCTCTGCCTTGGCAGCCGTGCATCCTCATACCTTAGAACGCGTGGTGCTTGCACACCGGCGTGGGATGACCATGGTGAATGCCATGAGCACCTTGCTCAAGAGCCCATATGCTGCATACCAACGAGTTCACCGGCACCTTGCTCAAGAGCCTGTGCCAGGTTGTGACCGCTGTAGGGCAGTGCCACCGACATCTTGTCGCTCACTATACCAGCCTGAGTTCATGGTGTCCTTTGAGGTGGTCTGTGTCCTTTCATGGGTGTTCGTCTATGGCTGGGTGATTGTGCCGGTCCTCAGGAGTATCTTCCCGTTCGCGGCAACTCATCGCAGCTGCACTGGATGGCACCAGCTGGCTGCTCATGGTGTTCGCCATGGCCACTGCGGCGCTGGTCCAGATGAGGAGGTTGGATTGCTTAGTATCAATTTGGTGACTGCTGAATAGGGTGGAAGGGTGAAAACCAATAGATCTGCCTTGTTTTTGCCTTGCTGTAAGAAACATGATACATAGAAATAGGTTGCTTGCTGAATATGATGCACCGTTGGTGTGATAATTTTTCTCAGGATCCTATAATGTAAAAGGATATTTGCCTCTTTTGTCTTTCTCCCAGTTTGTAACTGTTTTACCTGAGTCTTTCAGGGTATATAAGTTGTACAAAAAATACAATGAAGTTAGAAAAAGATTATTTTATTCACAATCCTAATCAGCTATCTACATGTAGCAGTTACGTGACATTACCATCAATGAAAAATTTGATCTTAACCCACACCCTTCTAACTTTGATAATTTGCCCCCCCCCCCCGGCTGAGATTGACGGGTGGGGCCACTAGCCATTGAGACAACCCTGGGGCAAATCATCAAACCCTATGTAGTGGGGCAAATGATCCAAATCCCCTACTATCAATAGCTAACCTTTATAGATATGTCCTTTTCACCCCTGATAGCCTCACACCACTTATAATGCACAACAAGGGCAATGTGGCTGCATGAGTCCCTAAAATACCTCATTGTTGCCAATTTTAGGAGGCCAAAGTTCTTGAATGATCCCCAAGGTACATCATAATTAGATCTAGTTGGATACGATCATCTATTGAGTCTTTTTTTTTTTGAAATTAAGGCAGATTCACTTCCTATCATCTTAGTTAATTGCTAATTCTTCAGTACCAATTTTGTTGTCGAGCTAAGGAGCTGAGACGAAGTGCAATCGTGTTTCACTAAAATTGACTCATTTTATTTTGGAGCCAAATTTGAGCATAATGAGTGCTTTTGAACCTATCCAGTAGGCAGATATTGTTTTTTCAAATTGAGGAGCAAACCCCATTCGGCAGATTAACGAGTTTTTCCCTCAACTCTAATTAAGTCCCTGGTTCCCAAACCAAGTCTGTTGCGGCAATTTGTCCGTAAGGATGGGTCTTGCTGTTTAACCTTATACATGCTACTACAGGATGAGCTTATCGATCAGTATATACTTGCATCAGCAAAATACATTCATCAGCACATATGAAGTTACTGCTTACATAAAAAATAAATTCATCACCCTAACCTAAAAAATAAAAATAAATTCATCACCAATGCTTGCAATACCTGGGATAAATAGAAGTCCAGTGATACATCCTGCAGATAAACTGTAGTTACTTTGCAAGGTATTGATACTTTAGTCGGTCTATATGTTCCTTTTTTGACCTTTGCATTCCGATAGACTCCAGGTTGGAACCATTTGTTTTGGGTACTAGAGTTAGAATGAGATACAGCTGTACACGAATTACGTTTTGGATTATTATTACGTAATTATCCAACTAGAGTTGAGAACAAGCAAAAAAGTATCGGGGTCCTAATATATTTAACATAACATCTGGTCAACTGGCTAATACTTGTTATCTTAGTTCCATTACCTGTCCATATTTTACCGTTTCTTTTCCCATGCAAAATTCGAAGCTCTAAATAACGCTCCATGTTACAGGAACACGATGAAGATTCAGGGAGTGTATGGAGTTGCGCCCTTCTATTGGCTACTTTATTTCAGGATTCAGTGGTAGTTCAATCTTCAGCAATAATGCGAATTATACCTTTTTTAGCTTCATTACTAAGATCTGATGAGATTATTGACAAGTACTTTGCTGCTCAATCACTGGCTAGCCTGGTGTGCACTGGAAGCAGGAGTATACAGCTCGCTATAGCAAATTCTGGTGCAGTTGTGGGTGCTATAGCCATGATTGGACTGATAGAATCTGATATGCCAAACCTTGTTACAATGGCCGAAGAATTCAAGTTGGCAGAGAATCCAAGTCAAATAATATTGAGAAGTCTTTTTGATCTTGAGGATGTTCGTACTGGTGCTACTGCTCGAAGGTCCATTCCCTTGCTAGTGGATATACTTAAACCCATGGCAGACAAACCAGGTGCACCTCTGGTTGCGTTGCACCTATTGACTCAACTAGCAGAAGGTAGTGAAACAAATAAAGTTGCTATGGCGGAGGCTGGAGCTCTAGATGCTTTAACCATGTATTTATCTTTAAGCCCACAAGACTCAACTGAAACTACCATTATCAATCTCTTAGGGATTTTATACAAAAATCCTGATCTGCTTTACTATGAATCCTCACTTAGCACTTTGAATCAACTTGTAGCTGTCTTACGGTTGGGCTCAAGAAATTCTAGGCTTAGTGCTGCAAGGACATTGCAGAACTTATTTGATTCAGAGAGTATAAGAGATACAGAAGTGGCTAGGCAAGCTATACAGCCATTACTTGACATGCTCGAGTCAGGAAATGAAATAGAACAGCAAGCCACACTCGGTGCTCTGATCAAACTTTCCGCTGGCAATATCTCAAAGGCTTCAGCTATGTTTGATGTAGAAGGCAATACACTTGAAAGCCTTTATAAAATTTTGTCCTTCAGTTCCTCCTTAGAGCTTAAGAAAGATGCTGCTCAGTTCTGCTATGTTTTGTTTGAGAACTCTGACATAAGGGCATCACCGATTGCCACAGAATGTCTTCGCCCCCTGATATCATTGATGTCATCAGGCTCTAGTTTGGTTGTTGAACCAGCTGTCTGTGCTCTGAGCAGACTACTGGATGAAGAGCACAATGCAGAGATTGCTGCGACTAATGAAGTTGTTGATCTTCTTGTTAGTTTTGTTCCTGGGACAAACTACCAATTGTCAGAAGCGTCTATTGCTGCTCTTATAAAGTTGGGCAAGGATCGTCCAAACTGCAAACTTGACATGGTTAAAGCTGGTATCATAGAGCATGCGCTTGATATGATTCTGGAAGTTCCTATTTCTGTTAGCTCATCCATTGCTGAGTTACTTCGCATCTTAACAAACAACAGTGGCATTGCTAAAAGTTCTGCTGCTGCAAAAATGGTGGAGCCACTTTTCTTGCTATTACGTCGCCCAGACGTTACCATGTGGGACCAGCACAGCGCATTGCAAGCACTTGTGAATATTCTGGAGAAACCTCAGAGTCTAGCAGCGTTGAAGTCAACTCCTAGTCAAATTATTGAGCCGTTAATATCATTTCTTGATTCTCCTTCTCAAGCAATCCAACAACTTGGCACTGAGGTTCTATCACATCTTCTGGAACAGGAACATTTTCAACAAGATATCACTACAAAAAATGCAGTTGTCCCTCTGGTGCAGCTTGCTGGTATTGGTATCTTGAGCTTACAGCAAACTGCAGTTAAAGCACTTGAAAACATATCTCAGAGTTGGCCCAAGGCTGTAGCAGATGCAGGTGGAATATTTGAACTTTCAAAGGTAATTGTCCAGGATGACCCTCAGCCAAGTCAAGCATTATGGGAGTCCGCAGCACTTGTATTATGTAATGTTTTGCGTTATAGCTCTGATAACTATGTTAAAGTCTCACTGGCTGTGCTTGTAAGATTGCTGAACTCCACTATGGAGAGTACTGTCACAATAGCTCTCGGTGCTCTTCTTGTGCAAGAGAAAAGCAATTCACGGTGTGCTGTAGCCATGGCTGAGGCTGGGGCTGTACGTGCACTGTTGGAGCTCCTTAAGAGCCATCGTTGTGAGGAATCTGCAGCAAGATTGCTTGAAGCACTGATAAACAATTCAAGGGTCCGAGAAACAAAAGTTGCCAAACACTCCATTGCTCCTCTCTCACAGTACCTGTTAGATCCTCAATCAAAGAATCAGGCAGCAAAGTTTTTGGTGACTCTTGCACTAGGTGACATTTTCCAGCATGAAGCGCTTGCAAGAGCAAGCGACTCTGTATCTGCCTGTCGTGCTCTTGTAAGCCTACTTGAGGACCAGCCCACGGATGATATGACAATGGTTGCTATTTGTGCACTCCAGAGCTTAGTGATGCACAGCAGAACAAACAGGCGTGCTGTTGCGGAGGCTGGAGGCATTTTGGTTGTACAGGAGTTGCTTCTGTCTCCAAATGTAGATATTGCAGGACAGGCTGCTCTGCTAATCAAGCATCTTTTTTCAAATCATACACTTCAAGAATATGTATCTAATGAGCTCATCCGTTCTCTCACTGGTTAGTGCTCTTTCTGTCGGAATCAGTTTTTTTTTTCATTTGCCTGCTTTTCATGTTCATTTGTAATTGCTGTACCCTTCTGCTTTGGAAACAAAACATCTTTTCTGTTATCCTTTTTGTCCTTGATGGGCTATATCTTAAACTGATTTGTGCCCCATAATTGCAAAGCTATCAATCATTATCCGACCCTTCCAAGTGATTCAGATGTGTTATGTATTAAATAATGAACTTGCAATTACTAAATATCCCTTCACAATTACTCCCTCCGTTCCTAAATATTTGTCTTTCTAGAGATTTCAACAAGTGACTACATACGGAGCAAAATGAGTGAATCTACACTCTAAAATATGTCTATATACATCCGTATGTGGTAGTCCATTTGATATCTCTAAAAAGACAAATATTTAGGAATGGAGGGAGTATGTTTGTAATCTAACCTGCAATTTCTTGCAGCTGCCCTAGAAAGAGAGCTGCTCTCTACATCATCTATCAATGAAGTTATTTTGAGGACCATATATGTGATATTCAGCAACTTCAGAAAGGTCCGATTTTCTGAGGCAGCAACATTGTGCATACCCCATCTGGTTTGTGCCCTGAAGGATGGAAACGAGGCTGCGCAAGAGAGTGTGCTAGACACCCTTTGCTTGCTTAAAGAATCTTGGCCCCAAATGAATGAAGACATTGCTAAGGCCCAGTCTCTTATTTCAGCTGAGGCCATACCTGTACTACAGATGCTTATGAAGACCTGTCCTCCCAGTTTTCATGACAGAGCTGATAACCTACTGCATTGCTTGCCTGGTTGCTTGACAGTGACGATCTTACGTGGGAATAACTTAAAACAGACAATGGGGAGTACAAATGCATTTTGTTGCCTGCAAATAGGAAATGGTCCTCCAAGGCAAACCAAGGTAAGTTCTTCCATGATGCAAGTTAATTTCATTCTATGATGCACGTGTTGCTCTGCACCCAGTAATTCTATGAAATGACCATTGCAAGACTGAGAACAAGGTCTCGGAATTGGATATCAATAAATTAAAGTGGATATCACTGTATATTTGTTGGATATGCATACTTACTTTCTAGTTGATATGTTTATAGTCTGTGATTGTTGATATTTGCATTGATTGCAGCTGGTTAACCAGAGCATCTGCCCGGTATGGAACGAGGGATTCACTTGGTTATTCGACATCCCCCCAAAAGGGCAGAAGCTGTACATCTTGTGCAAAAGCAAAAATACATTTGGAAAGGTATGGTGTAGTAGCTTCTTAATTTGTATTCCTTTTTGTTGGTTCTTTTCTCTAGTCTCCTATATCTGAACTCAAACCCTTTGCTTCAGTCAACCCTCGGAAGAGTAACCATCCAGATCGACAAAGTTGTCACTGAGGGAGTTTACAGTGGGTTCTTTAGCCTCAGCCATGACGGCGGTAAGGATGGCTCAAGAACACTAGAGATAGAGATTGTATGGTCAAATAGACCGGCCAACGACAATATGTAGCATGGCTAATTTCGCATGGTGCCAATATTATTGTCGGGGCGCTTAGATGTAAATCAGCCCCATAAACATCCACATTCATCGCAGTGTAGAAAATTACATGGTTTACAGACATCTGCCTCAACATTATTTCGAGGTCGTTCTTGGTTTAGCCCCTGTAGCTGCATACGGATTTTGGACCGGCTATTTTGTTTGTACAGGTTTATTTCCTGTAATTATAATTTAGAGTAGCCTGGTGTGGGTTTGAAGAAACACATTTTCGTGTGTGCTGTCTCCTTGTGCATGTGTGCTCTATCTTGTAGTCTTTTTATCTGCTGTATCATTTTTCCGATCAACAAGGGCTCACACCGGTTCCATTTCATGGAAACGAAACCCAAAAATACAGTAGTTCAGCATTTAAGAAAGTAAAAACGACATCTCTCAACTCTCTCCCCTCATCCTACCATCTAGTTCAGGTAGCAATGCATAGACAGCAATAGCCCAAGATGACCTCAACCAACCCCACAGAAGCAAAACACATAACAACAGACCACATGAACAGAAAGCGGCTAGAGCATGATGACATGGATGCTATCATTCATCTCAGGTGCTTCATCAGGAACTCCAAACATTGTGATGCCATCATGAGCAGCACATGAAGCATCACCCCAAGTTAGTAGCTGAACCCGAGCTTCGCAGCCGTTGTAACAGTCAAGACTGATGGTATTTTTTTAACTACCATAGTTATTTGTTGCGTTAGCATGCCATCATGTCTAGTTTACATTAATCTTGAAATGAGGTTGATTCAAACATTCAAATTTTATTAAAGGCAAAACCCTAATTAAAATGCAACTTCAATAAAATGAATAGATATAATTGAGGGGTCCAATTGATGGAATCTTCTGAAACTCTGGATATTGCCTTCCACTAATATTAGGGAGCTACTAAATTTATTCCATGAATTTTGTATCACTATATTACATACCTATTGTTCAACCCCAAATAATAATTAAAATGGATTTATTTTGTTAAAGATTTATAAATATAAGCCCTAAATGCTGATTATTTTTGTGTGGCCTTAGATTGAAAAGCGGCTAGAGCATAGTGACATGGACGATATCATTCATCCCAGGGTGCTTCATCAGAATTTTGCGGAACCTTATATTTTTTTACCACAACATACTTGTTGGGAACGTTGCATGGAAAACAATTTTTTTCTACACACACGCAAGATCTATCCATGGAGATGTATAGCAACAAGAGGGGAGAGTGTGTCTACGTACCCTCGTAGACCGTAAGCGGAAGCGTTTCACAACATGGTTGATGTGGTCGAACTTTTTTCGCGCTCCAACCGATCTAGTACCGAACGCACGGCACCTCCGCGTTATGCACACGTTCAGCTCGGTGACGTCCTCCGCCTTCTTGATCCAGTAAGACGGCGAGGTAGTAGATGAGTTCCGGCAGCACGACGGCGTGGTGACGGTGATGGTGATGTGATCTCCGCAGGGCTTCGCCTAAGCACTACGAAAATATGACCGAGAGAGTAAACGGTGAACGGGGGTGCCGCACACGGCTAAGACAATGTTCTGTCCTTGTGTGGCGCCCCCTCCCCATGTATATATAGGTGGGAGGGGAGAAGGAGGCAGCTAGGGCGTGCCCCTAGGGGCTGGCCGCCGGCCCTAGGGATCCTGCCCTCCTGCGCCCCCTTTCCTTGTATGAACAAGGGGAAAGGAAAGAGGGGGGAGAGGGAAGGAAGAGGGAGTCCAACTCCACACTTCCCTTTCCTCCTCCCCTTTTCTTTCCCTCCTCATAGGGCCAGCCCCATAGAGGGCGCACCAGCCCCTTGTGGGCTGGTGTGTTCCCTCACTTGGCCCGTAAGGCCCCCTTTGTTTGGGCTACAGATCCCTGAATATCACTTTGCTATGGATTCCTGAAAATCAGCTGTGGCTCTGGATTCCTAAGAATCAGAATCTGATTGTTTGTTTACCCTGTTGTTTGTCAGCTTTAGGAGTTGTGGGTGTTGTGAAATGCCAGTAACGCCCTCGACTACTGACTATGATGTTTATATGCAGATTAAAGCACAAGCTATCTGTTTTGACTTGATAAAGTGAGAACTAGCACAAAAACACAATATATAGAATTTTTCTTCTTCGAGAAATGACATGATGTATGAATATATCATCCTAAACATGCACATGAAACGTAACATCCAAAAAACGAATCAACCCTTGTAGTCTTCCATACGAAATATATCATCCACGTACGGACCAACCATCATAGTCTTAGATACATGCACATATCATCCAAAATATGTACTAACCATCAGTCTTACATACGTACACATATCATCCAAAATATGCACCAATCATCATAGTCTCATCAAGTAATATGTGAAACTATACTTGATCCACCATCAATCCATCAGCAATCGCCTCACGAGTTGCTTTCATGGTTGCATCATCACCAACCACAATATTGGACACATGTCCCGTGGGTAGGGGTTGTGAATTCCTTGGCATGTAGTTCTCATCGCGATCACATTTGTCAAACTCCAAGTCTCTCAAATTGCTTTCTCTAATGCAATTATGAAGTGCCATGCATGCAATGATGATTCGAGCTTGCTTCTCAGGAGGGTAACTTGTCATTTTTTGTAAAATACGCCATTTCATCTTCCAGACACCAAATGAACGCTCAATAACATTGCCTAGAGATGAATGTGCAAAGTTAAATGTTTTTTTCCCATTCGGTGGGAGACCTTGGCGAAATTTTGGCACATGGTACTTTTGCCCTTTGTATGGAGCTAAATATCCATCACAATTGGGATAACCCGAGTCAACAAGATAGTACCCCCCTGCATAAAGTAATAGTTTTACACAAGGGATGAATGATCTAACTAAAACAATATTGTCATGCACATGTAAATGAAATGGATACCTATCGGTGGATGTGGAAACCTATCTGCATACTTCACCAAAGTATCTCTGAATATCCTTGTGTCATGTGCTGACCCTAGCCATCCCGCGACAATAGAAGTGAATCTCATTTCAAAGTCACACACTGCCATGATATTCTGTGTTGGGTCGTCGACCAACATGGTTGACGATCTCATCATTTGGAACTATTACAGGAATATGCGACCCATCAATTGCACCTACGCAACCATCAAAGTGAGGTGCGAACCTTGCATCTCGAAGCCTATCATGTACAACTCTGAACTCCGGATCACTTGGTCGAATGATGTCTATAGCCATGTCATTCAAGCATTTCAATGCTTCATTCAATTTGCGATGTATAACTTCGGTTGATCTCTTGAAACGATTCTCCACTTGGCTTACGGATTGAGGGCCCCCAACCGTCCAGAGAAACATACCCAATGCTTCTTCTGAACTCATGTTTCTTGTTCCTTTCAAGCCATATGTGTGTACAAGTGTACGATGCAACCTATCAAAACAAGGCTTGTACATCCTAAACATGTTATATCAATCTTTTGGAGTACTCAAGTTCTCGGTAACCCACTAATGTCCGGTCATTATCGGAACTCTTCTCTTCTTTTTCATGAGATACTTCTCACTGTACATGATACCAACAAGTGCAGCCATCATGTATTTTTTCTCCTTTGCCTCCTTGAGGTTGGCATAGCACCAGAATCACTTTTGGACTCTTCACTATGGCTATCACTTGTGCTCATCTACATAAACACATAAATATTAGTAACATATGTATCTCAGGATCAACATAAGCGATAACAATCGGTAGAAATATTGTTCAACAAGTGCAAAGTGACATAACAAGAAAGGAAATATTGTTGATCAAGTCTAAAGTGACAAAACATGAAGGGAAATATTGTTCATCAGGTCTCAAGTGACATAACAAGAAAGAAAATATAGTTCAACAAGTATCAAGCGACATAACATAAAGGAAGGGAATAACATATTCATGATCACACGTCTAAAGTGTAATCCTAATGCCTATTTCACTCTTCATACATCCTCCTAAGCCAATTCTTCTTCCCTTCGCTAGTCTTCATATTGTTAAAGAAAGAACGATTTTCAAACTTCGCAAACAACTTGGTTGCTATGAAGTACTCATCACTTGTTTCATCACACGTCTAATGTGTAATCCTAACGCCTATTTCACTCTTCATACATCCTCCTAAGCCAATTCTTCTTCCCTTCACTAGTCTTCATATTGTTAAAGAAACAACGATTTTCAAACTTCGCAAACAACTTGGTTGCTATGAAGTACTCATCACTTGTTTCATCGGCTCCACATGCCAGAACTTCTTCCATAATCTTTTCAATTTCAATAGCAACACTATTCTTATGTGAGTTCATCGCAACATCTTCACTAATCAAGTGGTCAACCATGTGCTTGAAGTCCCTTTGAACATGATTCTTTTTACTAGAGCTTCCATCTATCTTCCATGGCCCCTTCTTTGCCTTCTTGGCTTGGGTAGTCTGCACTTCTTCCTCCTCAGTTTCATCTTCTTCAAGATCAAGCACTTCATGCTCACAACCTGGCATCATAGAAGTTTCTCCCGTAACATTGATCTTCTCATACATGATGCTCATTTGGTTCAGATTTTTTCAGGACAACATTTACGAAACTACAAGATGTACTTGTTTTCCTGCATAAGTAATTCATTTGGCACTTGTCAACAAAAAATTCTAGTGCAATATTAGCCACAAGACAATTTGATCTTACGAACATGACTTACTTCACCGGCCTTCTTCCACCATTCATCATTAGCAATCACGGTGTTCATTTCATCATTCCAGCCAAGTCCAGTAGATGTATTCTTTAGGATCAGCCAATCCCTATACAAGGTACTCAAACTGCCCCATTTATTTTTGAACTACAACCTACTGTAATGTTTTTCGGTCTGCTCAAAGAAGCCAACTTCTACATTCTTGTATCCAGTAGGGTTCAAAAATTTGAGAGGCATATTCCCCTTTTCCTTCTCCTTAGCAGCGAGATTGCAAAAAATGGTGGTCATTTCTGGACTCCAATTAGCTTTTGACATCTATAACATATGACATTCATAAGGGCAATTTACATATATCCAGCCAATCATGGCCTATTACTAAATCTGACATATTACTAAATCTAAACAATGCTACTGCTCCAATCAAGGCCTATTACCAAAGCAGTTCGTACATAAGAACATAAGTCAGAGCATCAAGCAAAAAATACATTTTTTGGGACTGATGAACAATTACCTTCTCATAGGTAGGAGATGGGGCAGGGCTGGTGCAGTCGGGCAGGAGGAGGTGGAGTCGGGGGGCAAGGGGGGCCTCCGGCGTGGTGCAGCGAGAAGTCCGGCCGCCGGCGTAGGTGGAGCACAGGGGAGGCCTATCGGCTGAGAGCGGGGGCGGCAGGTGCTAAGAGCCAGCGGCGCGATGGATCTGATGCGGCCGGTGTATGGCCGGGGGCGGCGGCGACCGGATCCACACGCCTTGCCGGCAACGGTGGCGGCGGGCGAACCCTAGAGAGCCATCCCCTCTCTGTTTTTCTGCCTCTGTTTGGTAGGTGTGGATGTGTGCGAACGAAAGGATGACCCCTATCGAAGGAGAGGTTGAGCTGGGCATGCGGTGGCATTTCCATCGTAATAACGGGTAGGAGTTGGCCCATATTTGAATGGGGGTAAGTGGCAGCTCGAGAATCAGCAAAATCACTGATTCCAGCTTCCGGCCGCGTCCAGTGCAAGTTCAAGACTCGATTCTAGGCATCTGATGTTGGAATCTTCCTGTTTGTTTGTGAATCCGATTTTGACTGTGCTAGAATCCAGGAATCAAGTATAGTTTCACATATTACTTGATGAGACTATGATGATTGGTGCATATTTTGGATGATATGTGTACGTATGTAAGACTGATGGTTAGTACATATTTTGGATGATATGTGCACGTATCTAAGACTATGATGGTTGGCCCGTACGTGGATGATATATTTCGTATGGAAGACTGCGAGGGTTGATACTTTTTTTGGATGTTACGTTTCATATGCATGTTTGGGATGATATATTCATACATCATGTAATTTCTTGAAAAAAATATTCTATATATTGTGTTTTTGTGCTAGTTCTCACTTTATCAAGTCAAAACAGACAACTTGAGCTTTAATCTGCATATAAACATCATAGTTAGTAGTCGAGGGCGTTACTGACATTTCACAACACCCACAACTCCTAAAGCTGACAAACAACAGGGTAAACAAACAGTCAGATTCTGATTCTCAGGAATCCAGAGCCACAACTGATTCTCAGGAATCCATAGCAAAGTGATTTTCAGGAATCTATAGCCCAAACAAACGGGGCCTAAGGCCGATATCTTTGTCGGGGGTGCCCGAAACTCCTTTCCGGTGACTCGATAAGTACCCGGTACCCTCCAAAACACTTCCGGTATCCGAATACCATCGTCCTATATATCAATCTTTACCTCTCGACCATTCCGAGACCCCTCGTCATGTCCGTGATCTCATCCGGGACTCCGAACAACATTCGGTCACCAAATCATATAACTCATATAACACAATATCGTCAACGAACGTTAAGCGCGCGGACCCTACGGGTTCGAGAACTATGTAGACATGACCGAGACACCTCTCCGGTCAATAACCAATACAGAACCTAGATGCCCATATTGGCTCCTACATATTCTACGAAGATCTTTATCGGTTGAACCGTTATGACAACATACGTAATTCCCTTTGTCCATCGGTATGTTACTTGCCCAAGATTCGATCGTTGGTATCTTCATACCTAGTTCAATCTCGTTACCGGCAAGTCTCTTTACTCGTTCCGTAATACATCACCTCGTGACTAACTCCTTAGTCATTTGCTTGCAAGCTTATGATGTGTATTACCGAGAGGGCCCAGAGATACCTCTCCGATACTCGGAGTGACAAATCCTAATCTCGATCTATGCCAACTCAACAAACACCTTCGGAGATACCTGTAGAGCATGTTTATGATCACCCAGTTATGTTGTGATGTTTGATAGCACACAAGGTATTCCTCCGGTATCCGGGAGTTGCATAATCTCATAGTCGAAGGAATATGTATTTGACATGAAGAAAGCAATAGCAATAAACTGAACGATCAATATGCTAAGCTAACGGATGGGTCTTGTCCATCACATCATTCTCCTAATGATGTGATCCCATTATCAAATGACAACACATGTCCATGGTTAGGAAACCTTAACCATCTTTGATCAATGAGCTAGTCTAGTAGATGCTTACTAGGGACACAATGTTTTTTATGTATTCACACATGTATTTAAGTTTTCGATCAATACAATTCTAGCATGAATAATAGACCTTTATCATGAATAAGGAAATATAAAATAACAACTTTATTATTGCCTCTATGGCATATTTCCTTCAGTCTCCCACTTGCACCAGAGTCAATAATCTAGATTACATTGTAATGAATCTAACACCCATGGAGTCTTGGTGGTGATCATGTTTTGCTCGCGAAAGAGGCTTAGTCAACGGGTTTGCTACATTCAGATCCGTATGTATTGTGCAAATTTCTATGTCTCCATCCTTGACTTGTTCACAAATGGAGTTGAAGCGTCTCTTGATGTGTTTGGTTCTCTTGTTAAATCTGGATTCCTTTGCCAAGGCAATTGCTCCAGTATTGTCACAAAAGATTTTCATTGGACCCGATGCACTAGGTATTACACCCAGATCGGATATGAACTCCTTCATCCAGACTCCTTCATTTGCTGCTTCCGAAGCAGCTATGTACTCCGCTTCACACGTAGATCCCGCCACGACGCTCTGCATGGAACTGCACCAACTGACAGCTCCACCATTCAATATAAATACGTATCCGGTTTGTGACTTAGAGTCATCCGGATCAGTGTCAAAGCTAGCATCGATGTAACCATTTACGACGAGCTCTTTGTCACCTCCATAAACGAGAAACATATCCTTGGTCCTTTTCAGGTACTTTAGGATGTTCTTGACCGCCGTCCAGTGATCCACTCCTGGATTACTTTGGTACCTCCCTGCCAGACTTATGGGAAGGCACACATCAGGTCTGGTACACAACATAGCATACATGATAGAACCTATGGCTGAGGCATATAGAATGACTTTCATTTTCTCTGTATCTTCTGCAGTGGTCGGGCTTTGAGTCTGACTCAACTTCACACCTTGTAACACAGGCAAGAACCCTTTCTTTGACTGCTCCATTTTGAACTTCTTCAAAACTTCGTCAAGGTATGTGCTTTGTGAAAGTCCTATTAAGCGTCTCCATCTATCTCTATAGATCTTGATGCCCAATATATAAGCAGCTTCACCGAGGCCTTTCATTGAAAAATTCTTATTCAATTATCCTTTTATGCTATCCAGAAATTTTATATCATTTCCAATCAACAATATGTCATCTACATATAATATCAGAAATGCTACAGAGCTCCCACTCACTTTCTTGTAAATACAGGCTTCACCGAAAGTCTGTATAAAAACATATGCTTTGATCACCTCATCAAAGCGTATATTCCAACTCTGAGATGCTTGCACCAGTCCATAGATGGATCGCTAGAGTTTGCACACTTTGTTAGCACCTTTAGGATCGACAAAACCTTCTGGTTGCATCATATACAACTCTTCTTTAAGAAATCCATTAAGGAATGCAGTTTTGACGTCCATTTGCCAGATTTCATAATCATAAAATGCGGCAATTGCTAACATGATTCGGACGGACTTAAGCATCGCTATGGGTGAGAAAGTCTCATCGTAGTCAACCCATTGAACTTGTTGAAAACCTTTTGCTACAAGTCGAGCTTTGTAGACAGTAATATTACCATCAGCGTCAGTCTTCTTCTTGATGATCCATTTATTCTCTATGGCTTGCCAATCATCGGGCAAGTCCACCAAAGTCCACACTTTGTTCTCATACATGGATCCTATCTCAGATTTCATGGCCTCAAGCCATCTGTCGGAATCTGGGCTCATCATAGCTTCTTCATAGTTCGTAGGTTCGCCTTGGTCTAGTAACATGACTTATAGGACAAGATTACCGTACCACTCTGGTGCGGATCGTGCTCTGGTCGACCTACAAGGTTTAGTAGTAACTTGGTCTGAAGTTTCATGATCATTATCATAGCTTCTCTCTAGTTGTGTAGGCATCACGGGAACGGTTTTCTGTGATGTGCTACTTTCCAATTTGAGAGAAGGTACAGTTACCTCATCAAGTTCTACTTTCCTCCCACTCACTTGTTTGGAGAGAAACTCCTTCTCTAGAAAGGACCCATTCGTAGCAACAAAGATCTTGCCCCCGGATCTGTGGTAGAAGGTGTACCCAATTGTTTCCTTATGGTATCGTACGAAGACACACTTCTCCGATTTAGGTTCGAGCTTATCAGGCTGAAGCCTTTTGACATAAGTGTCGCATCCCCAAACTTTTAAGAAACGACAGCTTAGGTTTCTTGCCAAACCATAGTTTATATGGTTTCGTCTCAACAGATTTAGACGGTGCCCTATTTAACGTGAATGCAGCTATCTCTAATGCATAACCCCAAAACGATAGTGGTAAATCGGTAAGAGACATCATAGAACGGACCATTTCAAATAAAGTACGGTTACGACATTCGGACACACCATTACGCTATGGTGTTCCAGGTGGCATGAGTTGTGAAACTATTCCACATTGTTTTAAATGAAGGCCGAACTCGTAACTCAAATATTCGCCTCAGCGATCAGATTGTAGAAACTTTATTTTCTTGTTACGATGATTCTCCACTTCACTCTGAAATTCTTTGAACTTTTCAAATGTTTTGGATTTGTGTTTCATTAAGTAGATATACCCATACCTACTCAAATCATCTGTGAAGGTCAGAAAATAACGATACCCGCCGCGTGCTTCAACACTCACCGGACCGCATACATCGGTATGTATTATTTCCAATAAGTCATTAGCTCGCTCCATTGTTCCGGAGAATGGAGTTTTAGTCATCTTGCCCATGAGGCATGGTTCACAAGTATCAAATGATTCATAATCAAGTGATTCCAAAAGCCCATCTGCATGGAGTTTCTTCATGCGCTTTACACCAATATGACCTAAACGGCAGTGCCACAAATATGTTGCACTATCATTATCAACTTTCCAACTTTTGGCATCAATATTATGAATATGTGTATCACTACAATCGAGATTCAACAAGAATAGACCACTCTTCAAGGGTGCATGGCCATAAAAGATATTACTCATATAAATAGAACAACCATTATTCTCTGATTTAAACGAATAACCGTCTCGCATTAAACAAGATGCAGATATAATGTTTATGCTCAACGCTGGCACCAAATAAAAATTATTCAGGTCTAAAACTAATCCTGAGGGTAGATGTAGAGGTAGCATGCCAACGGCGATCACATCGACCTTGGAACCATTCCCGACGCGTATCGTCACCTCATCCTTAGCCAATCTTCGTTTAATCCGTAGCTCCTGTTTCGAGTTACAAATATGAGCAACCGAACCAGTATCAAATACCCAGGTGCTACTATGAGCATTAGTAAGGCACACATCAATAACATGTATATCCAATATACCTTTGTTCACTTTGCCATCCTTCTTATCCGCCAAGTATTTGGGGCAGTTTCGCTTCCAGTGACCAGTCCCTTTGCAGTAGAAGCACTCAGTTTCAGGCTTGGGTCCAGCTTTGGGCTTCTTCCCGGGAGTGGCAACTTGCTTGCCATTCTTCTTGAAGTTCCCTTTCTTTCCCTTGCCCTTTTTCTTGAAACTAGTGGTCTTATTACCCATCAACACTTGATTCTCCTTCTTGATTTCTACCTCCGCGGCCTTAAGCATTGCGAAGAGCTCGAGAATTGTTTTGTTCATCCCGTGCATATTATAGTTCATCACGAAGCCTTTGTAGCTTGGTGGCAGTGATTGAAGAACTCTGTCAATAACACAATCAACTGGAAGATCAACTCCCAGCTGAGTCAAGTGATTATAATACCCAGTCATTTTGAGTATGTGTTCACTGACAGAACTGTTCTCCTCCATCTTGCAGCTATAGAACTTGTTGGATACTTCATATCTCTCAACCCGGGCATTTGCTTGAAATATTAACTTCAACTCTTAGAACATCTCATATGCTCCACGACGTTCAAAACGTCTTTGAAGTCTAGGTTCTAAGCCGTAAAGCATGGCACACTGAACTATCGAGTAGTCATCAGGTCGAGCTTGCTAGACGTTCAAAACATCAGCTTCTGCTCCTGTAGCAGGCCTTTCACCTAGCGGTGCATCAAGGACATAATTCTTCTGTGCAGCAATGAGGATAATCCTCAAGTTATGGACCCAGTCCGTGTAGTTGCTACCATCATCTTTCAACTTAGCTTTCTCTAGGAACGCATTAAAATTTAGGGGAACGGTAGCTCGGGCCATTGATCTACAACATAGATATGCAAAACTATAAGACTAAGTTCATGATAAATTAAGTTCAATTAATCAAATTACTTAAGAACTCCCACTTAAATAAAGATCCCTCATGTTATCTAAGTGATACATGATCCAAATCAACTAACCCATGTTCGATCATCATGTGAGATGGGGTAGTCATCAATGGTGAACATCTCTATGTTGATCATATCTACTATATGACTCATGTTCGACCTTTCGGTCTCCAGTGTTCTGAGACCATGTCTGTACATGCTAGGCTCGTCAAGTTTAACCCAAGTATTCTGCATGTGCAAAACTATCTTACACCCGTTGTATGTGAACATAGAGTCTATCACACCTGATCATCACATGGTGTCTCGAAACGACGAACTGTAGCAACGGTGCATACTCAGGGAGAACAATTTTATCTTGAAATTAGGTGAAGGGATCATCTTATAATGCTACTGCCATTCTAAGCAAAATAAGATGCATAAAGGATAAACATCACATGCAATCAAAATATGTCACATGATATGGCCATCATCATCTTGTGCTTTTGATATGCATCTCCAAAGCATCGTCATGATATTTATCGTCACCGACTCGACACCTTAATCTCCATCATAGCGTCGTTGCGTCGAGGTCGTCATGCCAACTATTGCTTCTACAACTATCGCTAACGCATAGTGAAAAAGTAAAGCAATTACCGAAAGCGGAAGCATTAGGTTAACGCGGTTGATGTAGTCGAACGTCTGCACGATCCAACCTATGTAGTACCAAACGTACGGCACCTTCGAGTTCAGCACACGTTCAGCTCGATGACGTCCCTCGAACTCTTGATCCAACAGAGGGTCGAGGGAGAGTTTCGTCAGCACGACGGCGTGGTGACGGTGCTGGTGATGTGATCCGCGCAGGGCTTCACCTAAGCACTACGATGTTATGACCGGAGGAGTAAACTGTGGAGGGGGGCACCACACACGGCTAAGAGAACAACTGATGTGCTTTGGGGTGCCCCTGCCCCCGTATATAAAGGAGGGGAGGAGGAGGCCGGCCACCAAGGGGGCATGCCATGGGAGGGAGTCCTACTAGGACTCCACTCCTAGTAGGATTCGCCCCCCTTTTGCCTTTCTCATCGGAGGGGGAAAAGGAAGGAGAGGGAGAGGGAGAGGGTTAGGGGGCCGCGCCCCCTCCTCCTTGTTCAATTCGGACTCCCTTGGAGGGGGGCGCGTGCCACCCCTTGCGAGCTCCCCTCTCTCTCCCCAAAGGCCCATGTAGGCCCAAGACTTCCCCGGGGGGTTCCGGTAACCCCTCGGTACTCCGGAATATACCGAACCATTCCGGTGTCCGAATATAATCGTCCAATATATCAATCTTTACCTCTCGACCATTTCGAGACTCCTCGTCATGTCCGTGATCTCATCCGGGACTCTGAACAAACTTCGGTCACCAAAACACATAACTCATAATACAAATCGTCATCGAATGTTAAGCGTGCGGACCCTACCGGTTCAAGAACTATGTAGACATGACCGAGACACATCTGCGGTCAATAACCAATAGCGGAACTTGGATGCTCATATTGGTTCCTACATATTCTACGAAGATCTTTATCGGTCAAACCGCAATAACAACATACATTATTCCCTTTGTCATCGGTATGTTACTTGCCCGAGATTCGATCGTTGGTATCCTCATACCTAGTTCAATATCGTTACCGGCAAGTCTCTTTACTCATTCCGTAATGCATCATCCCGTAACTAACTCATTAGTCACATTGCTTGCAAGGCTTATAGTGATGTGTATTACCGAGAGGGCCCAGAGATACCTCTCCGATACTCGGAGTGACAAATCCTAATCTCGATCTATGCCAACCTAACAAACACCTTCAGAGACACCTTGAGAACATCTTTATAATCACCCAATTACGTTGTGACGTTTGATAGCACACAAGGTGTTCCTCCGGTGTTCGGGAGTTGCATAATCTCATAGTGAGAGGAATATGTAAAGTCATGAAGAAAGCAATAGCAATAAAACTTAACGATCATTATGCTAAGCTAACAGACGGGGCTTGTCCATCACATCATTCTCTAATGATGTGATCCTGTTCATTAAATGACAACACATGTCTATGGTCAAGAAACTTAACCATATTTGATTAACGAGCTAGTCAAGTAGAGGCATACTAGGGACACTCTGTTTTGTCTATGTATTCACACATGTACTAAGTTTCTGGTTAAGACAATTCTAGCATGAATAATAAAAATTTATCATGATATGAGGAAATATAAATAACAACTTTATTATTGCCTCTAGGGCACATTTCCTTCAGTCTCCCACTTGCACTAGAGTCAATAATCTAGATTACATAATAATGATTCTAACACCCATGGAGTCTTGGTGCTGATCATGTTTTGCTCGTGGAAGAGGCTTAGTCAACGGGTCTGCAACATTCAGATCCGTATGTATTTTGCAAATCTCTATTTCTCCCTCCTTGACTTGATCGCGGATGGAGTTGAAGCGTCTCTTGATGTGTTTGGTTCTCTTGTGAAATCTGGATTCCTTCGCTAAGGCAATTGCTCCAGTATTGTCACAAAAGATTTTCATTAGACCCGATGCACTAGGTATTACACCTAGATCGGATATGAAATCCTTCATCCAGACTCCTTCATTTGCTGCTTCCGAAGCAGCTAGGTACTCCGCTTCACACATAGATCCCGCCACGACGCTCTGCTTGGAACCGCACCAACTGACAGCTCCAGCATTCAATATAAATACGTATCCGGTTTGTGACTTAGAGTCATCCGGATCAGTGTCAAAGCTTGCATCAACGTAACCATTTACGACAAGCTCTGTGTCACCTCCATAAACAAGAAACATATCCTCAGTCCATTCCAGTTATTTCAGGATGTTCTTGACCGCTGTCCAGTGATCCACTCCTGGATTACTTTGGTACCTCCCTGCTAAACTTATAGCAAGGCACACATCAGGTCTGTGACACAGCATTGCATACATGATAGAACCTATGGCTGAGGCATAGGGAATGACTTTCATTTTCCCTCTATCTTTTGCAATGGTCGGGCATTGAGTCTGACTCAACTTCACACCTTGTAACACATGCAAGAACCCTTTCTTTGACTAATCCATTTTGAACTTCTTCAAAACTTTATCAAGGTATGTGCTTTGTGAAAGTTCAATTAAGCATCTTGATCTATCTCTATAGATCTTGATGCCCAATATATAAGCAGCTTCACCGAGGTCTTTAATTGAAAAATTCTTATTCAAGTATCCTTTTATGCTATCCAGAAATTCTGTATTATTTCCAATCAGCAATATGTCATCCACATATAATATTAGAAATGCTACAGACCTCCCACTCACTTTCTTGTAAATACAAGCTTCTCCAAAAGTCTGTATAAAATCATATGCTTTGATCACACTATCAAAGCATATATTCCAACTCTGAGATGCTTGCACCAGTCCATAAATGGATCGCTGGAGCTTGCACACTTTGTTAGCACCTTTAGGATCGACAAAACCTTCTGGTTGCATCATATACAACTCTTCTTTAAGAAATCCATTAAGGAATGCGGTTTTGACATCCATTTGCCAAATTTCATAATCATAAAATGCGGCAATTGCTACCATGATTCGGACAGACTTAAGCATCGCTACGGGTGGGAAGGTCTCATCATAGTCAACTCCTTGAACTTGTCGAAAACCTTTTGCAACAAGTCGAGCTTTGTAGACAGTATTACCGTCAACGTCAGTCTTCTTCTTGAAGATCCATTAATTCTCTATGGCTTGCCGATCATCGGGCAAGTCAACCAAAGTCCACAATTTGTTCTCATACATGGATCCCATCTCAGATTTCATGGCCTCAAGCCATTTCATGGAATCTGGGCTCATCATCGCTTCCTCATAGTTCGTAGGTACGTCATGGTCTAGTAACATGACCTCCAGAACAGGATTACCGTACCACTCTGATGCGAACCGTACTGTGGTTGACCTACGAGGTTCGGTAGTAACTTGATCTGAAGTTTCATGATTATCATCATTAACTTCCTCACTAATTGGTGTAGGCATCACTGGAACTGATTTCTGTGATGAACCATTTTCCAATTCGAGAGAAGGTACAACTACCTCATCAAGTTCTACTTCCACTCACTTCTTTCGAGAGAAACTCCTTCTCTAGAAAGGATCCATTCTTAGCAACAAATGTCTTGCCTTCGGATCTGTGATAGAAGGTGTACCTAACAGATTGTTTTGGGTATCCTATGAAGACACACTTCTCCGATTTGGGTTCGAGCTTATCAGGTTGAAGCTTTTTCACATAAGCATCGCAACCCCAAACTTTAAGAAATGACAATTTAGGTTTCTTGCCAAACCGTAGTTCATATGGTGTCGTCTCAACGGATTTAGATGGTGCCCTATTTAACATGAATGCAGCCGTCTCTAAAGCATAACCCCAAAATGATAGTGGTAAATCGGTAAGAGACATCATAGATCGCACCATATCTAATAAAGTACGGTTATGACGTTCGGACACACCATTATGCTGTGGTGTTCCAGGTGGCGTGAGTTGCGAAACTATTCCACATTGTTTCAAATGAAGACCAAACTCGTAACTCAAATATTCGCCTTCGCGATCAGATCATAGAAACTTTATTTTCTTGCTACGATGATTTTCCACTTCACTCTGAAATTCTTTGAACTTTTCAAATGATTCAGACTTATGTTTCATTAAGTAGATATACCCATATCTTCTCAAATCATCTATGAAGGTTAGAAAATAATGATACCCGCCACGAGCCTCAACACTCATCGGACCGCATACATCAGTATGTATTATTTCCAATAAGTCAGTTGCTCACTCCATTGTTCCGGAGAACGGAGTGTTAGTCATCTTGCCCATGAGGCTTGGTTCGCAAGCATCAAGTGATTCATAATCAAGTGATTCCAAAAGCCCATCAGCATGGAGTTTCTTCATGCTCTTTACACCAATATGACCTAAACGGCAGTGCCACAAATAAGTTGCACTATCATTATTAACTTTGCATCTTTTGGCTTCAATATGAATATGTGTATTACTACGATCGAGATTCAACAAAAATAGACCACTCATCAAGGGTGCATGACCATAAAATATATTACTCATATAAATAGAACAACCATTATTCTCTGATTTAAATGAATAACCATCTCGCATCAAACAAGATCCAGATATAATGTTCATGCTCAACGCTGGCACCAAAAAACAATTATTCAGGTCTAAAATTAATCCTGAAGGTAGATGTAGAGGTAGCGTGCTGACGGCGATCACATCGACCTTGGAACCATTTCCGACGCGCATCATCACCTCGTCCTTAGCCAATATTCGTTTAATCCGTAGCCCCTATTTTGAGTTGCAAATGTGAGCAACAGAACCAGTATCAAATACCCGTGCGCTACTACGAGCATTAGTAAGGTACACATCAATAACATGTATATCAAATATACCTTTCACTTTGCCATCCTTCTTATCCGCCAAATACTTGGGGTAGTTCCGCTTCCAGTGACCAGTCCCTTTGCAGTAGAAGCACTCAGTTTCAGGCTTAGGTCCAGATTTGGTATTCTTCCGGGGAGTAGCAACTTGCTTGCTATTCTTCTTGAAGTTCCCCTTCTTCCCTTTGCCCTTTTTCTTGAAACTAGTGGTCTTGTTAACCATCAACACTTGATGCTCCTTCTTGATTTCTACCTCCGCAGCCTTAAGCATCGCGAAGAGCTCAGGAATTGTCTTTTCCATCCCTTGCATGTTGTAGTTCACCATGAAGCCTTTATAGCTTGGTGGCAGTGATTGAAGAACTCTGTCAATGACACTATCATCAGGAAGATTAACTCCCATCTGAGTCAAGTGGTTAGGGTACCCAAACATTCTGAGTAAGTGTTCACTGACATGACTGTTCTCCTCCATCTTGCAAGTATAGAACTTGTTGGAGACTTCATATCTCTCAACTCGGGCATTTTCTTGAAATAATAACTTCAACTCTTGGAACATCTCATATGCTCCATGACGTTCAAAACGTCTTTGAAGTCCCAATTCTAAGCCGTAAAGCATGGCACACTGAACTATCGAGTAGTCATCAGCTTTAGTTTGCCAGACGTTCATAACGTTCGGTGTTGCTCCTGTAGCGGGTCTGCACCTAGCGGTGCTTCCATGACGTAATTCTTCTGTGCAGCAATGAGGATAATCCTCAAGTTACGGTCCCAGTCCGTGTAGTTGCTACCATCATCTTTCAACTTAGCTTTCTCTAGGAACGCATTAAAATTCAAGGGAACGGTAGCACGGGCCATTGATCTACAACAACATAGATATGCAAAAACTATCAAGACTAAGTTCATGATAAATTAAAGTTTGATTAATCATATTACTTAAGAACTCCCATTTAGATATACATCCCTCTAGTCATCTAAATGATCACGTGATCCATATCAACTAAACCATGTCCGATCATCATGTGAGATGGAGTAGTTTTCAATGGTGAACATCTCTATGTTGATCATATCTACTATATGATTCACGTTCGACCTTTCGGTCTCAGTGTTCCGAGGCCATATTTGTATATGCTAGGCTCGTCAAGCTTAACCTGAGTATTCTGCACGTGCAAAACTGTCTTGCACCCGTTGTATGTGAACGTAGAGCTTATCACAACCGATCATCACGTGGTGTCTCGGCACGACGAACTGTAGCAACGGTGCATACTCAAGGAGAACACTTATACCTTGAAATTTAGTGAGGGATCATCTTATAATGCTACCGCCGAACTAAGCAAAATAAGATGCATAAAAGATAAACATCACATGCAATCAAAATATGTGACATGATATGGCCATCATCATCTTGTGCCTTTGATCTCCATCTCCAAAGCACCGTCATGATCTCCATCGTCACCGGCTTGACACCTTGATCTCCATCGTAGCGTTGTTGTCATCTCGCCAACTATTGCTTCTACAACTATCGCTACCGCATAGTGATAAAGTAAAGCAATTACATGGCGATTGCATTTCATACAATAAAGTGACAACCATAAGGCTCCTGCCAGTTGCCGATAACTTTTACAAAACATGATCATCTCATACAATAACTTATATCACATCATGTCTTGACCATATCACATCACAACATGCCCTACAAAAACAAGTTAGACGTCCTCTACTTTGTTGTTGCAAGTTTTACGTGGCTGCTACGGGCCTCTAGCAAGAACCATTCTTACCTACGCATCAAAACCACAACGACTTTTTGTCAAGTGTGCTGTTTTAACCTTCAACAAGGACCGGCCGTAGTCAAATTTGATTCAGCTAAAGTTGGAGAAACAGACACCCGCCAGCCACCTTTATGCAAAACAAGTTGCATGTCTGCCGGTGGAACCGGTCTCATGAACGTGGTCATGTAAGGTTGGTCCGGGCCGCTTCATCCAACATACCGCCGAATCAAAATAAGACGTTGGTGGTAAGCAGTATGACCATTGATGTCGCTTGAAGCTACGTCGGTATTTCCCCAAAGAGGAAGGGATGATCACTAGTACGCGTCAGTGCTATACAAACGGGTTTTAACCCCTTTCCGCGACGGCATTTGAAACCGTCGCCTAGTGAGTGATGGCGATAGGGGGGTCCTTCCCACACGACCCAGAAACCGTTGGGGATATGGCCTCCTGGCACACACGCTCGGCAAAATGAGGTCGTCTGCGACCGGCGAGCGCTCAAATACGGAAATACGTATAGTGGAGCTAAAAAATACAATTATACAGGCTAAATTGTTTCCGGTCGCAAGTACATCCCACACAGTCAGTCCCCGCTAAACGTTTCCGTTTGTATGTACATTCCACACAGTCGCTCCAAGGAAAACGTTTCCGTTCACAGGTACATCACACACAATTTTTCCCGTCAAATCGTTTGTGATAGTGTTGCCATTGCACACGATATTAAAATTTTTATCGTTTGCATTATTGAATGCATCACACACGGTCCGTAGAAGAAACTGCGTGACAAAGGCCGTCCATCACACATAGTTTTTATGTGGTAAAAATTTGCGCAATGTGGCCTAACACAAACAGTTTTCAAGAGAAATTCGTGTGTGATTGTTCATTGATCCAACCCGGTTTATTCCTAGAAACTGTGTGCGTTGCCTGAGGTCATCGCCCACGCAATTTTTTCAATAACCGTTTGCAATAGCAAAACCCAATTAGCAGGCTAATTCACCATTAGCAGGCTAATTGCCCTATTATTAATAATCCATTTATTAATCTAATTCACATTCATATTAAGCATATAATATATTTCATTTCCATATTAAGGAAGCAGAATTTCATAATTGAAATACATCAGAGTACAACATGATATAGCTTCAGCACTCAGCTACCCCATTACACAACTGCACCAACACCAAGTTTCACATGCAACATGTAGAACCTTTCGAAATTAGCATCATAGACGGTATATAGACAGATGCGAATATTGAGCCTTCATTCATGTTGAAGGTCTTTGCAACTTTAGGCCAGTGCCTATGGATGATTGACCGTCCATCCTTCGTCCTCTTCAGGAACACTTCAATATTGAACCGTGGGTGTTGTATGAAAACCTTCCTCGCCTCCTGATCATAGAGGTGGTTTGAGAGGTAGTCATCAGTGAACTGCTTTGGAAAGGCCTGAAAACAAGGATGTGCATAAATATCTTCTCTATATTGGAAATGGGGCAAAGGAATAAAAAAAGGCAAGGTATAATAGTTAGTACCATCTTGTAGTGAACTGATGTCTTCTTCATTGTGCAGACAAAGATCTTGTTGTTTTTTGTCGCTAATTTCTTTATCCTAACAATCTTTCTGAGTTTCTTGATTTGATTGATATTCATGGACAACTAATTTCCCCATATGCAAAAAGGGTCGAACAGTGGGTCAAAACCTTTGATAGCAGGACCTACATGTGCAAGACCAAATTGTTAAAAACCTAAATATTAGAATGATTCCCGCAATTGCACAATAATGTGCTATTAGACAACGGAACATGCACGTGCTAACCTCGATTGTAAACCTCAGTGCTTCCCATTGTTTCCCTGCAACACATAGAAGGTAGTTAGTCATTAGGTTAAGTAAGGGTTCGCATGCTATCAGTAAAATATGTTGATGAAAAATAAGCACATTACAGATTCATCAGATTAATTCAAGCCACATGGAAAACCCATTTATCCAAACCAAGCATGATTAAGAACTAGGAAATATAGCACTTTTATATGTTTGTCATGTATTAAGTGCAGCCAAATTCGATTTATTCCTCACATGCACAACAATACAAAATTCTACCCACGACAATTGGACTTCGCATTGTAGAACTAAACCAAGCAGTTAACTAAACACCACAACAAATGAACCAAACATTAACTGAGCACCACATTGCGCAATATAACATACTCCTAATGGAAGATCAGACAGTTAACCAAACCAAGCATGCTTAACAACTTGGAAATATAGCAATTGTATTTGTTTCTCATGTATTTACTACAGCCAAATTCAATTTATTCCTCACATGGTATACAATAACAGAATCACCCACAACTATTGAACATCTCATTGCAGAATTGAACCAAACAATTAACTAAACACCACAACACAAATGAACCAAACGTTAACTGAGCACCACATTGCACAATGTATAACCAAACCAAGCATGCTTGACAACTTGGAAATATAGCAATTGTATTCGTTTCTCATGTATTTTGTAAAGATAAATTCGATTTATTTCTCACATGGAAGACAATACAAAATTGCAGCCTGAAGAATTGAATATCACATTTGCAGAATTGAACCAAACAGTTAACTGAACATGACAACTAATTAACAAAAGAGTTAATAAGTGAGCACCACACTGCACGACATATAGAACATATACACTAGAGCAACAGATTGCATGGTAAAATTAGATAGCACAATTCACTAGAATTTGTGAAGGAAAGGCAGGAGCAGCACACGCAACGGGTAAACCGAGCATGCTTAACCGGCATAGCTAGCAAATGGCAAGGTGCTCCTCCAAGATCTGGGGGTCGCCACGAATGGCAGCCATCGCGACCTCATCCGCGCGTGCGGCCGCGATTTGCTTCTCCGCTGCCAAATGCTCCTTGAGATCCTGGCTATACTGCGTGCACCATGGCTTAGGGTGGCGCTTATTTGGTGGAGGGGTCGGTGATTTGGGTGGAAGGTGTCGTGCTCGTGCCGGCGGTCGGGGCATGTGGGATGTGGAAGGAGGAGGAGGATGGGGGTTGGGTGTGGATTACCTGCCTGGATAGACGAGGTCGAGCAGCGTGAAGGAGGGTCACCGGCGAGGAGGTGGCGCTGCAAGCAAGGAGTGAAGGTTTCAACTTGGAAAGTAAGGTGGAAACAGGGGAAATGTGGCTTTTGGTAAGGGGGAGGGGGCGGGGAGGTAGATATTTCCGCGGAAGCCGGAAATTTGGAGTCGCTTCAGCGAAAAAACTGGCGCGCAAAGTGTCATCAGACACGATCCCTTATTCAGAACTGTGTATGATATGTGAACATCACAAATGATTCAGATAGCTTAACCCGTGTGTGATGAGTTTGAACGTCAAAAATTTTGGTTCGAATTTCCATGGTTACAGTGGTCATCCACGTCATTGCATAATTTGGGTACACAAAGGAGACTACAACACACCCACACTTCTTAATCGAGCAAGTTCAGCAATTAAACAGAGCTAGCTGACCTAAACATTACTCTAACAAATTAAAGACCGACGCTCTTAATTAAACAAAACAAAGAGTACTAGTACTATGGCTGGTACTCGTCGATCTCCGCCGCCGCCTCCATGTCCAGCTCGCGCCCGATGGTCTCCTGGGGAAGGGGCTCCATGGCATCCATCGCACCATACTCGGCAAGCATCTCGCCATCTACGTCCGCCATCTCTTTGGAAAAGGCCGCCACGAGCTGGGCGTGGGCGGCCGCAACCTGGGCTTGGATAGGCTCCGTCGTCGCAAGGTATGCGGCGGAGGAACGGAGGGCTGCTCGAACGCTCTCGGCGATTACCAACTCTTCGGTCGTGGGTTGCCGACCGTTGTTGGAGAAGCTTCATTCGATTTGTGCAGTGACCGCCACGAGCTAGGCGTGGGCAGCCTCGACATGGTCGTGGGCGGCCTCCATCAGGGCTAGGGCCGCCACTACAGAACGAACAGGTGTTGTGCCGCTCTCGCCAGTTGCTATCCCCGAGGCAGATGTTGCTGCTGCCACGTGAGAAGCAACATCAGCCGTTTGGGATGCCTTGGCTGCCCGGTAGCAGATTGTGGCCGCGCTCATGCACCTTGTTAGCACCCGCATGGCGGCCGTGGCCGCGCTCTCGCCAGAGTGGGCCACTGAAGTTGCCCTCATGATGCGGGTCCACATGCCCATCTTTCACCAGCGATGATTGAACAGTGAAATGATATTTGGGGAGCGAGCTAGTGTGCTTGAGATGCCGGCTGTGGACTGTAGCCGATGCACCTTCTCGCGTAAGCCATAGGGTACTATACACCGACGGTGCACCAGGATATTTTGTGCTGCATCTCACACGGTTGGTGATAATAAACTGTGTGCGATCTACTTGATTTTTCATCTTGATTTGAATTACATAATGGGGTCACAGCGGCAATGGACGGTGTTTGAATTGCTAGACCTTTTATCTGCAGTGAACATGCAACTATATGTGTGTCGTAAAAGAATTCAAATTATTCAGGGTTTGTTTGAACATTTTACACATTAAATTGGTTTTCTAGCCATTTCAGGTGCACAATTCAAAATTAAACTACATGCACATGCTCTGGTGCACCAACATCGGTTGTAAAATCATATATGTGTCCATGGGTTTATGTTTATGTCCCATGCAAGAAATGGGGATGAAATTCGAACACCACGGCACCATGGCTCTCCGGCAAACGTCGACGTACTTGCTTTTGTAATTCTAGTAAATCCAAAATTCATGAAACTTGGCATGCTATCATGGAGCGGCATCAACATGCCGTGGTAAATTTTTTGTCCCATTTGGGGCAGCTTTGGGGATAAGCTTCTCATAAACCAGAGCTTCTCACAACAAGTGTGATGGTTTCGGTAGGGAACGTTTCACCTTTCTGGACGAAACGATATCCGTTGCCTCTTCTCGATTTCAATTTTTTCCTAGTGTCAACATAGAACAACAGGAGTGTTATGTCAATTTTTGGGTTTTTTGGGGTTTTGTTTGGACATTTTTATACATTAACTGAGTTTCTATGCATTCATGTGCATAATTCAAATTTGAACTACAGGCACATGCTCTAATGCATATAAATTAGTTGGAAATTCAAATCTGTGTCCTTGGTTGCCTGCTTAGGTCCCATGCAAGAAATGGGAATGAATGTCAAACACCCTGCCACCGTCACTCGGCCACAAACATTGAGATACCTGGTTTTTAAATTCTAGTAAATCCAAAGCTCGTCTAAAATTCATGAAACTTGGCATGCTGTCATGGAGCGGCAAAACATGCCATGGTAATTTTTTTCTCCCATTTGGGGCAGGTTTGGGGATATGCTTCTCACAGCAAGCCTGATGGTTTCGGTAGGGAACGTTTCACCTGTCTGGATGAAACGATATCCATTGCCTCTTCTCGATTTCAATTTTTTCCTAGTGTCAACATAGAACAATAAGAGTGTTGTGTCAATTTTTGGGATTTTTTGGGGTTCGTTTGGACATTTTTATGCATTAACTGAGTTTTCAATGCATTTATGTGCATAATTCAAATTTGAACTACATGCACATGCTCTAATGCATATAAATTGGTTGAAAATTCAAATATGTGTCCTTGGTTGCACGCTTAGGTCCCATGCAAGGAATGTGAATGAATGTCAAACACCCTGCCACCGTCACTCGGCTGCAAACATTGAGATACCTGGTTTTTAAATTCTATTGAATCCAAAACTTGTCTGAAATTCATGAAACTTGGCATGCTATCATGGAGCGGCACCAACATGCCATGGTAATGTTTTTGTCCCATTTGGAGCAGGTTTGGGTATATGCTTCTCACAAACCAGAACTTCTCACAACAAGCATGATGGTTTCGATAGGGAACGTCCCACATCTGGGGACGAAACGATATCCATTGCCTCTTATTTCTTTAAAAGAATTTCTCGTGTCAACACATAACAACATGAGTGTTGTCAATTTTTGTGATATTTTGGGGTTCGTTTGGACATTTTCATGCATTAACTGAGTTTTCAATGCATTCATGTGCATAATTCAAATTTGAACTACATGCACATGCTCTAATGCATATAAATTGGTTGAAAATTCAAATATGTGTTCTTGGTTGTATGCTTAGGTCCCATGCAAGAAATGGGAATGAATGTCAAGCACCCTGCCACCGTCACTCGGCCGCAAGCATTGAGATACCTGGTTTTTAAACTCTAGTAAATCCAAAACTCGTTTGAAATTCATGAAACTTGGCATGCTATCATGGAGCGGCATAAACATGCTGTGGTAAATTTTTTGTCCCATTTGGGGCAGGTTTGGGTATATGCTTCTCACAAACCAGAGCTTCTCACAACAAGCATGATGGTTTCGGTAGGGAACGTCCCACCTTTGGGGACGAAGCGATATCCATTGCCTCTTATTGCTTTCAAAAAATTTCTCGTGTCAACATAGAACAACAGGGGTGTTGTGTCAATTTTTGTGATTTTTCAGGGTTCGTTTGGACATTTTTATGCATTAACTGAGTTTTCAATGCATTTATGTGCATAATTCAAATTTTAACTACATGCACATGCTCCAGTGCATATAAATTGGTTGAAAAATCAAATATGTGTCCTTGGGTGCATGCTTAGGTCCCATGCAAGAAATGGTAATGAATTTCAAACACCAGGACACCGTTGATTGCCGGCAAAACATTGAGATACCATGTTTTTAAATTCTAGTAAATCCAAAACTCGTCTGAAATTCATGAAACTTGGCATGCTATCATGGAGCGGCATCAACATGCCGTGGTAATTTTTTTGTTCCATTTGGGGCAGGTTTGGGTATATGCTTCTCACAAACCAGAGCTTCTCACAACAAGCATGATGGTTTCGGTAGGGAACGTCCCACCTTTGGGGACGAAACGATATCCATTGCCTCTTATTGCTTTCAAAAATTTTCTCGTGTCAACATAGAACAATAGGAGTGTTGTGTCAATTTTTGTGATTTTTCGGGGTTCGTTTGGATTTATGCATTAACTGAGTTTTCAATGCATTTATGTGCATAATTCAAATTTGAACTACATGCACATGCTTTAGTGCATATAAATTGGTTGAAAAATCAAATTTGTGTCCTTGGGTGCATGCTTATGTCCCATGCAAGAAATGGGAATGAATTTCAAACACCAGAGCACCATTGATTGCCGGCAAAATGTTGAGATACTTTATTTTTAAATTCTAGTAAATCCAAAACTCGTCCGAAATTCATGAAACTTGGCATGCTATTATGGAATGGCACCCGACATGCGGTGGTATTTTTCGTGTCCGTTTTGAGAGAAGGCGCACTCGAATAATGACAGCCAACAAAGGCATTTTGAAAAAATAGCTGCCACTTTAATATCTCAAACGTTTGTATAATTCAAACCGTGTGCGTTCTGTTAACCATTCACGTGACGCCATGTGTCTTGGTTTTAATGGCTGTAGGAGGTGCCGTGCGGACAGCTGCTTGACCTTGACTGAACGGGAGGTGTGCGAGCGCAGTCCGGTGCGCAGGCTGACCGAGGCATGCAAGCTGTCCTTGAATGCTCAGGCTCACTGGGAAGCGTGCGAGCTGTACACTGGGCAGGATCACTGGGAAGCGAGCCCTTTGACTTCCATGGCCGCTTGCCTTCCTCTCCATGCACGCGCCCCCCTCAGCGGCATGGGACGCCGCCGTCGAACGCTACCTCTCAGCGCCGCCAGCTGCCGTCCTCCCGCGCCCCGCCCGTTGATCCCGAGACGACATGATGTTTGACTTACAAGTGAAGAACATTTTATGCTGCATTGAAGACTTCAACAACGGCGTCCGGAGGACGACAACGACAACGACGGCGCGGCACGCCGCCTCCGTCGCCGCTGGAAATAGTGTTTTTTCTTGGGTTTAATACTGTATCTCGATCATATGAATATAAATTCGCAGTATGACTGAATGAAAGATATGGTTTGAGAGAACTTGCGTTTTTGTCTCTTAATGTACAGAATTATCAAACGATTTTCTTTTCAAAAAACGTCAATTGTTTTTAAATATAAAACACTCATCGCAAATGTTTTAGTTAGAACACCCGTATGCAAACCGGGAGCTTCCCTAGGAAGCCAAGGGAAAATGTGCCGAGCAGGATTTTTACGGCTCTTGATTGCAAACGTTTTAAATAGAACACCGTATGCAAAGTGAGATCAGGATTTGTGCATCTCTTCAACGCAAACGGTTCTTTTGGATGACCCATGTGCAACCACTTACAAATAATATGGTAAGATTTGCATCTGTCATATTGGGTATGTTGCCATTTGTCAAACTGGAAAGATTGACATTTGTTGATCTAGTAACATTGCCATTTGTCAACCTTGTAACACTGTGATTTGTCAAAATATGAAGCTAAAAATCACTAGCAGTATCTAATTTTTGCAACTAAAATTCAGTAATTAAGCATAGATTTCATTCATAGATTAAGCAGTCGTTCTTAATTTATACAAACAGTTCAAGTCAACAGCTGAACCGACCAAACTTTTCCTCAATTGTTGCCAACTACGTACTGAAATAGCTAGTTCAACTATATATACTAGCTAATTTTAAGTACATTGTACAGTTCCACCCTACTACTACCGCCGAGGTGTAGCCTTCCAGCTGGAGCTGTCCTCTGATGACGGCGGAGTGGCTGAGCGACGACGGCGGACCGGTGCTATTGGCGATTGTGGGAGAAGCAGACGAGATAAGCTATAGGGTGGGAGGGGAAAATGCGATGCAGGACTCGCCGGCAGTGAGGGGTTTTATAGCAGGCCGGTAAGCATTAAGATTTTGGGGGATTTCACCAAGTCGGGCGGGAAGCTTGCGCGGGAACCTGCGAGGTTGTGCGGGAACGGACTCACCGACGATTCATTGGCGCCACTGTTTGGCCAAAAGAATGCCCCCGCGCGCTGCGCAAGCTTGCGCTGTAAGCCGTCTGCGGCAGCGGGGTGACAAGACGTGCGAGAGGAGGACGAAAGGCCACGTACACATACGGTTAATAAAAAAATGTTTGTAGTTTAATTAGCTACTATACCCCCGTGCTGGTTTATAAATATGATTTAACTAATAAAATACGAATGCATGTCGCCAAAGACTATATAGTTGGATTCGTATTTGAACATAGTTTCCAATTATATAATTTTTATAACATGCATTAACATTTTGTTGGTTAAATTTGAGGGCAAAGTATGGCAGAATATAAAGGGGACTATAGACTAGACGGAGGTGGTAGCACACGGCCGCTCTCTATGTAGCGACGCAACTGTCGGCCGGCTTGTAGGCGACCATTTCCTGCGTGTTCAACTGCTCTATACGTGTGGTTGCTTGCGGTTCAGGCGGCCGCGGCGCGCTCTGCTTGCATCCCGCCGCGCGCGCTCTGCTCTCGCGTCCCTCCGGGTGCTCTGCCCTCGTCCCTCCACACGCGCTGCCAGTGTTTGGGGACGGCGCACGATCACGCACGTTCCCGTGCATGCGGTTGCGCCGGGCGCGGCGCGACGATGCAATTACCCGCTTTAAAAACTGCCATGCAGACGCGCAGAGAATCCAGGCCGCCCGGCCCCCATTTATTCCCGCGGCCATTTACCTTATATCTCTCGCGTCACACGACACAGTAAGCACACCCATGACGACACATACAGAGAGGAAATCCAACGGTTCCAATGGCGCTCCCCGTGGCTCCAATGGCGCTCCCAGCGGCCGACGACGACAACGGCGGGCAGTTCACCACGCATCACGTAGTGGACACCCACGTGAGGGGGAAGGCCCTCTCGGTGGTGTACACGAACGATCCGGTCTCGGTGGAGAGCTCCATCCAAACTATGGAGCAGTTCCTTGCCGAGGACAAGTACTGAGTGGTCGGCTTCGACCTTGAGTACACCATCGGTCGTGCCGGGCATGATCAGAAGGTTGCCGTCGCCCAGTTGTGCGTGCGACATGACGTCCTTGTCTACCACTACCACCTTGCCACAAGGCCTTGCGAGTGTTTCTCTAGGTTTATCAACAACTCCGACCACAGTTTCGCTACGGTGGACACCACCAACGATCTAAAAGTGCTTAAGGTTTCGGACTTGAAATGCCCGAATCTTGTCTACATCCAACACCACTACAAGGTCTGGGGCAGCGACAAAAACAAACTGAACTCCCTGGTTGACCTCGCCTCGGCCGTCAGCGACCCCTACTACATGAAGATGAAGAATGAGAGCAATAAGGACAAGAACGCCTGGCACAGTGTGTGGCATGAGAGACTGGATGAACAACATGTCAAGTACGCGGCCATGGACGCGTACACAAGCTACAAGATGTATAGGCGGATCGTTGACATGAGAAAGTGTCTTCTTCCTGCCCCAGACGAGGGATCGAGCCATAGAGCAGTGGCGGGAGCGTCACAAGAAGTAGATGACTAGATGATCATTTCTCCTACTTTAGAATGCATGCAATTGTTTATTAAGGTGTCTGCGAATGATCTGTATAGTCACTGATGTAATTGGATGTTTATTTCAGTTATATATACATGTTATTCTACTGTAGACAGAGAAAATCACACGGCTTATTAGCAGCAATCGTCTCTGTTATTATTGGTCTTCGTACACATTTCTGATTACGGACCTGTTTGCCGCGTATCACACACATCTTGTTCAGTTGGATCGTTTCCATTGTGTTGCCTAATCACACACAGTTCATCCTAGTGAACCGTATGCTATATATCGCACACGCCTTCATATGGCTGCCCGTTTCTTTTGTTCCTCCTCATCCCAAACAGTTAATTGAACTGAACCGTATGCCCTGCATCGCACACACAACTAACATCTTAACCATTTTGGATGCATCCGTCATCGCAAACGTTTTGCACCTTTTTTGACGGTTTTTTACACCACCGTTTGTGATTATGACATCGCACATAGTTTCGTCGAAGGGTCTCTGATCGTAGTGTCGCGTTTGGACCATCCTGCAGTAGTGGATGCAGCACAACGGCGGTAGGTATTTCTCTCAAATACGAAACCAAGGTTATCGAACCAGTAGGAGAACCAAGCAACACAACGTAAACAACCCCTGCACACAAATAACAACCACTTGCAACCCGACGTGTTAAAGGGGTTGTCAATACCTTTCGGGTAATGGTGCCAGAAATTGGTGCGTGGACGGGAGAAAGTTGTAATAGATTGAATAAATAGATTGCAAATAAAATAAAGTGCAGCAAAGTATTTTTGTATTTTTGGTTTAATAGATCTGAAAATAAATGCAAAGGAAAAGTAGATCGCAAAGGCAAATATATGAGAACGAGACCCGGGGTCCGTAGGTTTCACTAGTGGCTTCTCTCGAGAAAAATAGCAAACGGTGGGTGAACAAATTACTGTTGGGCAATTGATAGAACTTCAAATAATCATGACATATCCAGGCAATGATCATTATATAGGCATCACGTCCAAGATTAGTAGACTGACTCCTACCTGCATCTACTAGTATTACTCCACACATCAACCGCTATCCAGCATGCATCTAGTGTATTACGTTCATGGAGAAACGGAGTAATGCAATAAGAATGATGACATGATGTAGACAAGATCTATCTATGTAGAGATAGACCCCATCATTTTATCCTTAGTAGCAACGATACATACGTGTCGGTTCCCCTTCTGTCACTGGGATCAAGCACCGTAAGATCGAACCCAGTACAAAGCACCTCTTCCCATTGCAAGACAAATAGATCGAGTTGGCCAAACAAAACCCAAATACCGGAGAAGAAATACGAGGCTATAAGAGATCATGCATAAAAGAGATCAAAGAA
Source organism: Triticum aestivum (assembly GCF_018294505.1). Lineage (NCBI taxonomy): Eukaryota > Viridiplantae > Streptophyta > Magnoliopsida > Poales > Poaceae > Triticum > Triticum aestivum. Next base: position 69,966,768 of record NC_057805.1, read on the forward strand.
ACTCAAATACTTTCATGGATATAAAAATATATAACTGATCATAAACTCAAAGTTCATCAGATCCCAACAAACAAACCACAAAAAGAGTTACATCATATGGATCTCCAAGAGACCATTGTATTGAGAATTCAGCGAGAGAGAGGAAGCCATCTAGCTACTAACTACGGACTCGAAGGTCTACAAAGAACTACTCACGCATCATCGGAGAGGCACCTATGGAGGTGGTGAACCCCATCCGAGATGGTGTCTGATACGTCTCCAACGTATCTATAATTTATGAAGTATTCATGCTATTATATTATCCATCTAGGATGTTTTATATGCATTTATATGCTATTTTATATGACTTTTGGGACTAACCTATTAACCTAGAGCCCAGTGCCAGTTTCTGTTTTTTCCATGTTTTTGATTTTTACAGAAAAGGAATACCAAACGGAGTCCAATTGACGTGCCAATTTTTGATGATTTTTTCTGGACCAAAAGAAGCCCCTGGAGTAAAAGAGTTGGGCCAGGAGAGTCCCGGGCTGCCCACAAGGGTGGGGGGCGCGCCCACCCCCTGGGCGTGGGCCCCTGCCTCGTGGACAACCCGGAACCCCCCTGACGTGAGACCTACGCCAAAAAATCCTATAAATACTGAAACCTCTAGAAAACAGAATAGATCGGGAGTTCCGCCGCCGCAAGCCTCTGTAGCCACCAAAAACCAATCGAGACCCTGTTCCGGCACCCTGCCGAAGGGGGGATCCCTCACCGGTGGCCATCTTCATCATCCCGGCGCTCTCCATGATGAGGAGGGAGTAGTTCACCCTCGGGGCTGAGGGTATGTACTAGTAGCTATGTGTTTGATCTCTCTCTCTCTCTCTCTCTCTCTCTCTCTCTCTCGTGTTCTTGAGGTGATACGATCTTGATGTATCGCGAGCTTTGCTATTATAGTTGGTTCTTATGATGTTTCTCCCCCTCTACTCTCTTGTAATGGATTGAGTTTTCCCTTTGAAGTTATCTTATCGGATTGAGTCTTTAAGGATTTGAGAACACTTGATGTATGTCTTGCCGTGCTTATCTGTGGTGATAATGGGATATCACGTGATTCACTTGATGTATGTTTTGGTGATCAACTTGCGGGTTCCGCCCATGAACCTATGCATAGGGGTTGGCACACGTTTTCGTCTTGACTCTCCGGTAGAAACTTTGGGGCACTCTTTGAAGTACTTTGTGTTGGTTTGAATAGATGAATCTGAGATTGTCTGATGCATATCGTATAATCATACCCACTGATACTTGAGGTGACATTGGATTATCTAGGTGACATTAGGGTTTTGGTTGATATGTGTCTTAAGGTGTTATTCTAGTACGAACTCTTGAATAGATCGATCCGAAAGAATAACTTTGAGGTGGTTTCGTACCCTACCATAATCTCTTCGTTTGTTCTCCGCTATTAGTGGCTTTGGAGTGACTCTTTGTTGCATGTTGAGGGATAGTTATGTGATCCAATTATGTTATTATTGTTGAGAGAACTTGCACTAGTGAAAGTATGAACCCTAGGCCTTGTTTCCTATGTTGGAAATATGCCCTAGAGGCAATAATAAATTGGTTATTATTATATTTCCTTGTTCACGATAATCGTTTATTATCCATGCTAGAATTGTATTGATAGAAAACTCAGATACATGTGTGGATACATAGACAACACCATGTCCCTAGTAAGCCTCTAGTTGACTAGCTCGTTGATCAAAGGATGGTTACGGTTTCCTGACCATGGACATTGGATGTCGTTGATAACGGGATCACATCATTAGGAGAATGATGTGATGGACAAGACCCAATCCTAAGCATAACACAAGATCGTGTAGTTCGTTTTGCTAGAGCTTTTCTAATGTCAAGTATCATTTCCTTAGACCATGAGATTGTGCAACTCCCGGATACCGTAGGAATGCTTTGGGTGTACCAAACGTCACAACGTAACTGGGTGGCTATAAAGGTGCACTACAGGTATCTCCGAAAGTGTCTGTTGGGTTGGCACGAATCGAGACTGGGATTTGTCACTCCGTGTAAACGGAGAGGTATCTCTGGGCCCACTCGGTAGGACATCATCATAATGTGCACAATGTGACCAAGGAGTTGATCACGGGATGATGTGTTACGGAACGAGTAAAGAGACTTGCCGGTAACGAGATTGAACAAGGTATCGGGATACCGACGATCGAATCTCGGGCAAGTACCATACCGATAGCCAAAGGGAATTGTATACGGGATTGATTGAATCCTCGACATCGTGGTTCATCCGATGAGATCATCGAGGAGCATGTGGGAGCCAACATGGGTATCCAGATCCCGCTGTTGGTTATTGACCGGAGAGTCGTCTCGGTCATGTCTACCTGTCTCCCGAACCCGTAGGGTCTACACACTTAAGGTTCGGTGACGCTAGGGTTATAGAGATATTAGTATGCGGTAACCCGAAAGTTGTTCGGAGTCCTGGATGAGATCCCGGACGTCACGAGGAGTTCCGGAATGGTCCGGAGGTAAATATTTATATATGGGAAGTCTTATTTTGGTCGCCGGAAAAGTTTCGCACTTTATCGGTATTGTACCGGGAGTGCCGAAAGGGGTCCGGGGGTCCACCAAGGGGGTTCACCAGCCCCAGGGGCCACATGGGCTGTAGGGGGTGCGCCTTGGCCCATATGGGCCAAGGGAACCAGCCCCAAGAGGCCCATGCGCCAAGAGATAAGATAAATGGAGAGTCCTAAATGGGGAAGGCACCTCCGAGGTGCCTTGGGGAGGAAGGACTCCTCCCTGGCCGCACCCTTCCTTGGAGGAAGGGCCAAGGCTGCGCCCCCCCCTCTCCCTTGGCCCTATATATAGTGGGGGGGAGGGAGGGCAGCAATATCCTAGCCCCTGGAGCCTCCCTCTCCCTCCCGTGACACCTCTCCCTGCCGTTAGTGCTTGGCGAAGCCCTACCGGGATCCCCGCTACTTCCACCACCACGCCGTCGTGCTGCTGGATCTCCATCAACCTCTCCTCCCCCCTTGCTGGATCAAGAAGGAGGAGACGTCGCTGCTCCGTACGTGTGTTGAACGCGGAGGTGCCGTCCGTTCGGCGCTAGGATCATCGGTGATTTGGATCACGACGAGTACGACTCCATCAACCCCGTTCTCTTGAACGCTTCCGCTCGCGATCTACAAGGGTATGTAGATGCACTCCCCTTCCCCTCGTTGCTAGATTACTCCATATATTGATCTTGGTGATGCATAGAAAATTTTGAATTTCTGCTACGTTCCCCAACATCCTAGCATTGCAATACCGTTTACACTCACTTTTATCGTTAGTTACCTTGCTGTTTTAATTTTTTCAGATTACAAAAACCTATATCTACCATCCATATTGCACTTGTATCACCATCTCTTCGCCGAACTAGTGCACCTATACAATTTACCATTGTATTGGGTGTGTTGGGGACACAAGAGATTCTTTGTTATTTGGTTGCAGGGTTGCTTGAGAGAGCACATCTTCATCCTACGCCTCCCACGGATTGATAAACCTTAGGTCATCCACTTGAGGGAAATTTGCTACTGTCCTACAAACCTCTGCACTTGGAGGCCCGACAACGTCTACAAGAAGAAGGTTGTGTAGTAGACATCAAGCTCTTTTCTGGCGCCGTTGCCTGGGAGGTGAGTGCTTGAAGGTATATCTTTAGATCTTGCAATCGAATCTTTTTGTTTCTTGTTTTATCACTAGTTTAGTTTATAAAAGAAAACTACAAAAAATGGAATTGAGTTTGTCTCATACGCTTCATCTTTTTAATATCTTTCGTGAGTATGATGGAAAGGAAAATTGTGCCAAAGTACTAGAAGAAGAATTACATAGAATGCTTGGCATAAAATATGTGAATGATGATCATGATTGCAATGTTGTTAGTATGAATTCTTTGAATACCCATGATGCTAACGATATGCAAAGCCACAAGCTTGGGGAAGCTATGTTTGATGAAGATGATATGTTTTTGTCCCCCAAGCTTTGATGAGCAAATTTACTATGATGAAAGCATGCCTCCTATCTATGATGATTATTGTGATGACACGTATGCTATAAAGAATAATGATAACCATGAAACTTGTCATCTTGATCTTAATTTTCAATCACATGATAGTTATTTTGTTGAGTTTGCTCCCACTACTATTGATGAGAATAATTTTGCTTATGTGTAGAGTAGTAAACTTTCTATGCAAGTAGATCATGAAAAGAATGCTTTAGGTGTTGGTTATATTGTTGAATTCATTCATGATGCTACTGAAAATTATTATGAGGGAGGAATATATGCTTGTAGGAATTGCAATAATATCAAGTTTCCTCTCTATGTGCTTAAAAATTTGAAGTTATGCTTGTTTTGCCTTCCTATGCTAGTTGATTATTGTTCCCATAAGTTATTTGGTCACAAAATCCCTATGCATAGGAAGCGTGTTAGACTTAAATGTGCTACTCATATTCTTCATGATGCTCTCTTTATGTTTCAATTCTTATCCTTTATGTGAGCATCATTGAAATCATCATGCCTAGCTAGGGGCGTTAAACGATAGCGCTTGTTGGGAGGCAACCCAATTTTATTTTAGTTTATTGCTTCTTGGTTCTGTTTAGTAATAAATAATCCATCTATCTTCTGTTTAGATGTGGTTTTATGTTTTAATTAGTGTTTGTGCCAAGTAGAACCTTTGGGAAGACTTGGGTGAAGTCTTTATGATCATGCTGTAAAAAACAGAAACTTTAGCGCTCACGAGATTAGCTTCAACTTTTTACTGGAGAGTGATATTTAGTTGATTCTTTTTGAAGATGATTACTAGACAAATTACTCAGGTCCACCAATTTATTTTAGAATTTTTGGAGTTCCAGAAGTTTGCGTTAGTTACAGATTGCTACAGACTGTTCTGTTTTTGACAGATTCTGTTTTTCGTGTGTTGTTTGCTTATTTTGATGAATCTATGGCTAGTAAAATAGTTTATAAACCATAGAGAAGTTGGAATACAGTAGATTTAACACCAATACAAATAAAGAATGAGTTCATTACAGTACCTTGAAGTGGTGTTTTGTTTTCTTTCGCTAACGGAGCTCACGAGATCTTCTGTTAAGTTTTGTGTTGTGAAGTTTTCAAGTTTTGGGTAAAGATTCGATGGACTATGGAATAAGGAGTGGAAAGAGCCTAAGCTTGGGGATGCCCAAGGCACGCCAAGGTAATATTCAAGGACAACCAAAAGCCTAAGCTTGGGGATGCCCCGGATGGCATCCCCTCTTTCGTCTTCATTCATCGGTAACTTTACTTGGAGCTATATTTTTATTCACCACATGATATGTGTTTTGCTTGGAGCGTCATTTTATTAATTTTTAGCTTTGCTTGCTGTTTGAATAAAATACCAAGATCTGAAATTCTTAAATGAGAGAGAGTCCTCACATAGCTAAATAATTATTTGACTACTCATTGATCTCCACTTATATCTTTTTGGAGTAGTTTGTCATTTACTCGTGTGCTTCACTTATATCCTATGAGTAAATGGTTGAATGATTTGAATGTCATAAATCTGAAATTATATATGTTTCATATGCTTCTCCCATGGGGAGTAATGCCTTCACATATATGAAGTAGAGGTGGTAAATTTATTGAAGGTTAGCAAACATTGTATTGGTCACTCGAACAATTCATGAAAGAATATTGAAGGAAGAGAGATATCACATATAAATATACTATCTTGGACATCTTCTATGATTGTGATCCCCACTAATTATTTTCAAACCTGAGCAAATTAGTTGAAGTTGGACAAGGAAGACAACATAATGAGTTATGTTGGGTATATTTGTATAAGTTATATTGTTATGGATCCTCTAACATGTGGTGCTTGCTATTTAGAATCCTTTGCTAGCCAAAATATCTGTACTAAGCGGGAATACTGCTTGTGCATCCAAATTCCTTGAACCAAGTTTCTTCCATGAGTGTCTGCCATATCTACCTATATGCGGTATTTACCTGCCGTTCCAAGTAAATTTGCATGTGCCAAACTCTAAACCTTCAAATAATAATCTGTTTTGTATGCCCGAAGTGCTCATGTAGTGGCTACGGGTTAGGAGTATCTTCCATGCTAGGTGGGTTATTCTCACGGTGAGTGGACTCCGCTCATCATTCACGAGAAAATGGCTGGTAACTGGGATGCCCAGTCCTATGATCAAAAGATCAAAAAAAATTCGAAAATAATTTAAACAAAACTCCCCCAGGATTGTTGATAGTTGGACGGCAACCGTTGTTTCGGACAAGCCGTGGAGTGTGATTGTTGGTGGAGGGGGAGTAAAATTTTTACCTTTCTGTTTGGGAACTGCCTATAATGTATGTAGTATGGAAGATATTGGGAACTCTTGGTCGTTATGTTGACAATGAAAGCATACCTCTCAAAATTATTTTCATCTCTGTTTTTTCTTCGAGCTCTGGCACCTCTACAAATCCCTGCTTCCCTCTGCGAAGGGCCTATCTTTTACTTTTATGCAAGAGTCAGTAGTATTCCTTCTCATTCCAACCTACTCTTTAGTTGGCAAGCATCATGTGGTGGAGAAAGATCTAAGCATATATGGCCATTCAAATATATTTGATCATGAATTATTATTGTTGACAATTATCTATATGATAAATAAGTTGGTAGGCGAAACATTAAGCCCCTATCTTTCTCTGTGTTCGATGGATGCTATTTGTTCTAAAAATATGCTTTGAGTGGTAGCAATCATGGAAGACTATATGATAGTTGAGTATGTGGGATTTGCTAAATCAAAGCTCTTACATAGACCCTTCCTGAAAATAAGATGAATTGCAATTGTTTGATGACTGAGAACTGTTTGTTAGTTTTCAAGAAAATTTATGATCTATACTTTAACATGTGAATATCTTGTTACCTGATCATGAGAAGTTTTATGAGTTAAGCTACTGTTATGACATATAAAGATGCTAGAAAAGGTGATTGAAATTATCATTGATCAAACTTGTGCACCTGCTAGCATTCACACTTCATAAATTATTTCTTTTATCATTTACCTACTCGAGGACGAGCAGGAATTAAGCTTGGGGATGCTGATACGTCTCCAACGTATCTATAATTTATGAAGTATTCATGCTATTATATTATCCATCTAGGATGTTTTATATGCTATTTTATATGATTTTTGGGACTAACCTATTAACCTAGAGCCCAGTGCCAATTTCTGTTTTTTCCTTGTTTTTGAGTTTTACAGAAAAGGAATACCAAACAGAGTCCAATTGACGTGCCAATTTTTGATGATTTTTTCTGGACCAAAAGAAGCCCCCGGAGTAAAAGAGTTGGGCCAGTAGAGTCCCCGGCTACCCACGAGGGTGGGGGGCGCGCCCACCCCCTGGGCGTGGCCCCCTGCCTCGTGGACAACCTGGAGACCCCCCTGACGTGAGACCTACGCCAAAAAATCCTATAAATACTGAAACCTCCAGAAAACAGAATAGATCGGGAGTTTCGCCGCCGCAAGCCTCTGTAGCCACCAAAAACCAATCGGGACCCTGTTCCGGCACCCTGCCGGAGGGGGGATCCCTCACCGGTGGCCATCTTCATCATCCCGGCGCTCTCCATGATGAGGAGGGAGTAGTTCACCCTCGGGGCTGAGGGTATGTACTAGTAGCTATGTGTTTGATCTCTCTCTCTCTCTCTCGTGTTCTTGAGGTGATACGATCTTGATGTATCGCGAGCTTTGCTATTATAGTTGGATCTTATGATGTTTCTCCCCCTCTACTCTCTTGTAATGGATTGAGTTTTCCCTTTGAAGTTATTTTATCGGATTGAGTCTTTAAGGATTTGAGAACACTTGATGTATGTCTTGCCGTGCTTATCTGTGGTGACAATGGGATATCACGTGATTCACTTGATGTATGTTTTGGTGATCAACTTGCGGGTTCCGCCCAGGAACCTATGCATAGGGGTTGGCACACGTTTTCGTCTTGACTCTCCGGTAGAAACTTTGGGGCACTCTTTGAAGTACTTTGTGTTGGTTTGAATAGATGAATATGAGATTGTGTGATGCATATCGTATAATCATACCCACGCATACTTGAGGTGACATTGGAGTATCTAGGTGACATTAGGGTTTTGGTTGATATGTGTCTTATGGTGCTATTCTAGTACGAACTCTTGAATAGATCGATCCGAAAGAATAATTTTGAGGTGGTTTCGTACCCTACCATAATCTCTTCATTTGTTCTCCGCTGTTAGTGGCTTTGGAGTGACTCTTTGTTGCATGTTGAGGGATAGTTATGTGATCCAATTATGTTATTATTGTTGAGAGAACTTGCACTAGTGAAAGTATGAATCCTAGGTCTTGTTTCCTAGCATTGCAATACCGTTTACGCTCACTTTTATCATTAGTTACCTTGTTGTTTTTATATTTTCAGATTACAAAAACCTATATCTACCATCCATATTGCACTTGTATCACCATCTCTTCGCCGAACTAGTGCACCTATACAATTTACCATTGTATTGGGTGTGTTGGGGACACAAGAGACTCTTTGTTATTTGGCTGCAGGGTTGCTTGAGAGAGACCATCTTCATCCTACGCCTCCCACAGATTGATAAACCTTAGGTCATCCACTTGAGGGAAATTTGCTACTGTCCTACAAACCTCTGCACTTGGAGGCCCAACAACGTCTACAAGAAGAAGGTTGTGTAGTAGACATCAGTGTCTAGATTGGATCTGGTGGTTCTGGACTCTGCGGCGGCTGGATAAATATTTCGTCGACTCCCCTAGGGTTTTGGGAATATTGGGGTATTTATAGAGCAAAGAGGCGGTCCGGGGGCACCCGAGGTGGGCACAACCCACCAGGGCGCGCCTGGGCCTCCTGGCGAGCCCTGGTGGGTTGTGCTCTCCTTGGAGCACCCCCAGGCGCAGCCAGGGCCCATTATGTGTCTTCTGGTCCATAAAAAAATCTCCGTGGAGTTTCGTTGCATTTGGACTCCGTCTGATACTGACTTCCTGCGATGTAAAAAACATGCAGAAAACATCAACTGACACTTGGCACTATGTCAATAGGTTAGTACCAAAAAATGATATATAATGACTATAAAATGATTATAAAACATCCAAGATTGATAATATAACAGCACGGAACAATCAAAAATTATAGATACGTTGGAGACGTATCAACTATTATCGCCCACAACTCTTTGTGTTCTACTCGTGCATATAATCTACGCATAGACCTGGCTCGGATGCCACTGTTGGGGAACATAGCATGCAATTTCAAAAATTTCCTACGATCACGCAAGATCTAACTAGGAGATGCATAGCAACGAGAGGGGGAGAGTGTGTCAACGTACCCTTCTAGACCGAAAGCGGAAGCGTTAGGTTAACGCGGTCGATGTAGTCGAACGTCTTCACGATCCAACCGATCTAGTACCAAACGTACGACACCTCTGAGTTCAGCACACGTTCAGCTCGATGACGTCCCTCGAACTCTTGATCCAGCAGAGGGTCGAGGGAGAGTTTCGTCAGCACGACAGCGTGGTGACGGTGATGGTGATGTGATCCGTCCAGGGCTTCGCCTAAGCACTACGACGCTATGACCGGAGGAGTAAACTATGGAGGGGGGCACCGCACACGGCTAAGAGAACAACTGATGTGCTTCGGGGTGCCCCTGCCCTCGTATATAAAGGAGGGGAGGAGGAGGCCGGCCACCAAGGGGGCGCGCCATGGGGAGGAGTCCTACTAGGACTCCACTCCTAGTAGGATTCGCGCCCCCCTTTTTCCTTTCTCATCAGAGGGGGAAAAGGAAGGAGAGGGAGAGGGAGAGGGAAAGGGGGCCGCGCCCCCTCCTCCTTTCCAATTCGGACTCCCTTGGAGGGGGGCGCGCACCACCCCTTGCGGGCTCCACTCTCTCTCTCCCCTAAGGCCCATGTAGGCCCAATACTTCCCCAGGGGGTTCCGGTAACCCCTCGGTGCTCCGAAATATACCCGAACCATTTCGAAACCATTCTAGCGTCCGAATATCATTGTCCAATATATCAATCTTTACCTCTCGACCATTTCGAGACTCCTCGGCATGTCTGTGATCTCATCCGGGACTCCGAAAAAACTTCAGTCACCAAAACACGCAACTCATAATACAAATCGTCATCGAACGTTAAGCGTGCGGACCCTACGGGTTCGAGAACTATGTAGACATGACCGAGACACATCTCTGGTCAATAACCAATGGCAGAACCTGGATGCTCATATTGGTTCCTACATATTCTACGAAAATCTTTATCGGTCAAACCGCAATAACAACATACATTATTCCCTTTGTCATCGGTATGTTACTTGCCCAAGATTCGATCGTTGGTATCCTCATACTTGGTTCAATCTCGTTACCGGCAAGTCTCTTTACTCGTCCCGTAATGCATCATCCCGTAACTAAATCATTAGTCACATTGCTTGCAAGGCTTATAGTGATGTGTATCACCGAGAGGGCCCAGAGATACCTCTCCGATACTCGGAGTGACAAATCCTAATCTCGATCTATGCCAACCCACCAAACACCTTCGGAGACACCTGTAGAGCATCTTTATAATCACCCAGTTACGTTGTGACGTTTGATAGCACACAAGGTGTTCCTCCGGTATTCGGGAGTTGCATAATCTCATAGTCAGAGGAATATGTATAAGTCATGAAGAAAGCAATAGCAATAAAACTTAACGGTCATTATGCTAAGCTAACGGACGGGGCTTGTCCATTACATCATTCTCTAATGATGTGATCCCGTTCATCAAATGACCACACATGTCTATGGTTAGGAAACTTAACCATCTTTGATTAACGAGCTAGTCAAGTAGAGGCATACTAGGGACACTATATTTTGTCTATGTATTCACACATGTACTAAGTTTCCGGTTAATACAATTCTAGCATGAATAATAAACATTTATCATGATATGAGGAAATATAAATAACAACTTTATTATTGCCTCTAGGGCATATTTCCTTTAATTACATGGTGCTTGCACTTCATACAATAAAGAGACAACCCTAAGGCTCCCGCTGGTTGTCGATATTACAAAACATGATCATCTCACACATCAAGATATATCACATCATATCTTGACCATATCACATCACAACATGCCCTGCAAAAGCAAGTTAGACGTCCTCTACTTTGTTGTTACAAGTTTTACGTGGCTGCTACGGGCTTCTAGCAAGAACCTTTCTTACCTACGCATAAAACAACAACGGTGATTCATCAAGTTTGCTATTTTAACCTTCTTCAAGGACCGGCCACAGTCAAATTCGATTCAACTAAAGTAGGAGAAATAGACACTCGCCAGCCACCTTTATGCAAAACTAGTTGCATGTCAGTCGGTGGAACCAATCTCATGTGCGTGGACATGTAAGGTTGGTCCGGGCCGCTTCATCCCACAATACCGCCGAATCAAAATAATATGTTGGTGGTAAGCAGTATGACTATCACCGCCCACAACTCTTTGTGTTCTACTCGTTGCCACTGTTGGGGAACATTGCATTAAAACAATTTTTTTTCTATACACACGCAAGATCTATCCGTGGAGATGCATAGCAACAAGAGGGGAGAGTGTGTCTACGTACCCTCATAGACCGTAAACGGAAGCGTTTCACAACACGGTTGATAGAGTCGAACTTTCTTCGGGCTCCAACCGATCTAGTACCGAACACACGACACCTCCGCATTCTGCACACGTTCAGCTCGGTGACGTCCTCCGCCTTCTTGATCCAGCAAGACGGAGAGGTAGTAGATGAGTTCCGGCAGCACGACGGCGCGGTGATGGTGATGTGATCTCCACAGGGCTTCGCCTAAGCACTACGAAAATATGACCGAGGGAGTAAACGGTGGACGGGAGCACCGCACACGGCTAAGACAATATTCTGTCCTTGTGTGGCACCCCCTCCCCATGTATATATAGGTGGGAGGGGAGAGGGAGGCAACCAGGGCGCTCCCCTAGGGGCTGGCCGCCGGCCCTAGGGCTCCTGCCCTCCCGCGCCCCGCCTTCCTTGTATGAACAAGGGGGAAAGGAAAGAGGGGGGAGAAGGAAGGAAGAGGGAGTCCAACTCCACACTTTCCTTTCCTCCTCCCCTTTCCTTTCCCTACCCATAGGGCCGGCCCCATAGAGGGCGCACCAGCCCCTTGGGGGCTGGTGTGTTCCCTCACTTGGCCCATAAGGCCCATATCTTTGTCCGCGATGCCCGAAACTCCTTTTTGGTGACCCGATAAGTACCCGGTACCCACCGAAACACTTCCGGTGTCCGAATATCATCGTCCTATATATCAATCTTTACCTATCAACCATTTCGAGACTCCTCGTCATGTCCGTGATCTCATCCGGGACTCCGAACAACATTCGGTCACCAAATCATATGCACTATATCGTCAACGAACGTTAAGCGTGCGGACCCTATGGGTTCGAGAACTATGTAGACATGACCGGGACACCTCTCCGGTCAATAACCAAGAGCGGAACCTAGATGCCCATATTGGCTCCTACATATTCTACGAAGATCTTTATCGGTCGAACCGTTATGACAACATACGTAATTCCCTTTGTCCATCGATATGTTACTTGCCCGAGATTCGATCGTCGGTATCTTCATACCTAGTTCAATCTCGTTACCGACAAGTCTCTTTACTCGTTACGTAATAGGTCACCTCGTGACTAACTCCTTAGTCATTTTCTTGCAAGCTTATGATGTGTACTACCGAGAGGGCCCAGAGATACCTCTCCGATACTCGGAGTGACAAATCCTAATCTCGATCTATGCCAACTCAACAAACACCTTCGGAGATACCTGTAGATCATGTTTATGATCATCCAGTTACGTTGTGACGTTTGATAGCACACAAGGTATTCCTCCGGTATCCGAGAGTTGCATAATCTCATAGTCGAAGGAATATGTATTTGACATGAAGAAAGCAATAGCAATGAACTGAACGATCAATATGCTAAGCTAACGGATGGGTCTTGTCCATCACATCATTCTCCTAATGATGTGATCCCGTTATCAAATGACAACACATGTCCATGGTTAAGAAACCTTAACCATCTTTGATCAACAAGCTAGTCCAGTAGAGGCTTACTAGGACACAATATTTTTTTATGTATTCACACATGTATTTAAGTTTCCGATCAATACAATTCTAGCATGAATAAAAAACCATTATCATGAATAAGGAAATATAAAATAACAACTTTATTATTGCCTCTAGGGCATATTTCCTTCAATAATTATGCCATTTAAGGGCACTGGGCACCATGCTAAGTTTCATGTTTTTTGGACTTTGTTTGCATTTTTTGAAATTAAGAAACCAACAAACTCAATGTTCGAGGTTGAGTCTTAGCAGCCAAATGTCTAGATCTTTTTTCTTTTCTTAGGTAAGACCTAAACATAGACAAAGAACAAAAATATATTAAATTCTTTAAATGCACCAAATGACTTAAATATAGCAAACGAACCTCCAAAAATGAAAAACATTTACATAGAAAAATTAACGGTGCATGTTGAGTGTACAAAAAATTGCAAGGCAAACCGATGAAGCTGCCGCCGCTTCGCCTTCAAAACTAACCCACAGCGTCCCGAAATGACGATTCTTCCTCGAAAATAGTACGGTTTCTAAGTTGTACACATTACTACATTTGTGAAATCTTCTTAAAACTTACCACAACATACTAGTTTCATGTTCTCCAGATTTTGTTTGCATTTTTTTAGAACTAAAAATTAATAAACTCCAAGTTGGGGCTGAGTTTTGGCAACCAGATGTTTAAAGTTCTTTTCTTTTCTTGGATAAGTCTTTCACACAGACTAAAGAACACACATACGATTTTTCAACCCAATTCTGCAATATTTTTCATACACTGCAATTTAAATTTTATTTACTAGCACATATGCCCGTGCATTGCAACGGAAGAAAAAATAGTATGCATTTAAAGTTAGTGAGAACTATATGTGGAAGCAAAACCCTGTGTGCATGTGAAAAAAGGAACATTTAGCTTCTCGGTTTCGTCGGTGTGAAGTAATCAATCCGCTATTTTTCCATTTATTGATCGAGAACATTTAAGAGTTTTGTTACGTCATTATACGCCAGAGAAGGCCCATGAATTATTCAACCTATTTTTCCTTTCAATCAAGAAGATTTTAAGGTATGCTATTTCTGAATATTGTAGGGAACATGAACCATATTTTAAATCCTAAACATTTTTTAAATTACGTACACTTTCAGAAAAACGCTAACAAAATTTGAAACAGGAACATCTTTTAAAATTCTCAAACATTTTTTGAAAATACCAATTCTTTTATTAAAACATGAACACTATTTGAATTTGTGAACATTTTTCTTAGAATGGGAACATGTATTGAAAATTCATAACATTTTTTCAAAAATATGTATCTTTAATATGCGAACATTATTTTGAATTCTGAAAATTTAACGAAAAAAATAATATTTTACAAATTTGGAGCATTTTTAAAAATGCCATTTTATTGAGAAACAATAATTCTTTTTGGAAAAAAACAGGAAACTTTTTTCTTGCTCCGAATATTTTTCAAAATAGCAACAAAAATTTGGAATTCTGAATATTTTCTAAAATTTGATACTTTTTAAAATTCTGTTCTTTTTTGAGAATTTTGAATTTACGAAAAATTCTATAAGAAAATAACTTGGAAGGCGAAAATGAGATAGGGGAAGAAGAATAAAAATGGAAGTAAAATACAAAAATAAACAAAAATGGGCCAGCCCATTATTGGTTGTTCTGTGCGTAATTCCGATTATTTGTCACTCTGAGCGAAAGATAGTTTTTTTCCCATCTGCGTGGGCAGAGAAATAAGTGCGCTGGATTTGCTGGTCCACACCACGCGTCCCACCTACGAAGTTCTGAAAAAGTCTTTTTTTTTCTAGCAGAAGAGCGCATAAGAATTTAGTACTACGTTGGATATAGGAAAAAAATATTTTCTGTGATGAATGGATGAAAAAACATTTTTCCCATTTTTTCCTTTTTTTGTCTTTTTATTTGTGTATTATTTGTTTGTTTTCATTTGTACATTTTTTCCTTTGTACATGTTTTTTCTTTTATTTTCCCCTAGTCATTTAGTATATATATGACTAGGGGAAAATAAAAGAAAAAACATGTACAAAGGAAAAAATGTACAAATGAAAACAAACAAATAATACACAAATAAAAAGACAAAAAAAGGAAAAAAAAGGGAAAAATGTTTGCGAGTGTCACGTGGCAGGAATGCTATGCGGCTGGCACTTGGCAAAACTTTTCTTTGCCGAGTTTCATGCCATTGGCCGAGCGTTTTTACTTCTACACCCGGTTTTATGGTCCTTTGCCGATTACCCGACATTTTGCACTCGACAAAGAAACCTGCACTCAGCAAACCGGAATGCAGTATCGACGTTTGTGGCAAAAGGCTGTCGCCAAGCACCTGAGCTCCATGATGTCGGTAGAGTAATTCCCATTCGTATTTTTTTTATGTCTATGCATGTGAGGCTCTTACTGATTATCTGTTGAGAATTTCTTGATGGGCTTCTCTCGCCTCTGTGGCCGGTGAGAGGTCTGTACTGAAACTTGTTTCTTCCCCTCCTCAATTAATTAATGAATCTTTTGTCTTTCTTCAAAAGGATATCAATGATATAAGACTTAGATGTGCAACACTTAAGGGGCATCTAGATGTAGTTTATGAAAGCCGTTATTTTGTTTATACATTGCAGTAACCAGATGCTTTATTCCATATATATATGAAAGACTTGTAACATGGAAGGTGCACACAGTTCACTACATGATGGGGTTCTTTATTCCATGTACGCTGGCTTATGGTACCATGGAAGCTACTTACGTACACACGGTCCATCACATCACATGATGGTGCATGCATCTGGGCTCTGATCGCCGAAAGTCTGTGGCGGATAGTGCTGCGGGCACGGCCCGTAATACGTTGCAGGATTGGCCGCATATGGGTATTGGTGGTATTGCTGATAAGCATAGTGCGGGTACGCATAAGCGTAGGCTGCTGGGTGGTAGTTGTACTGGTAGAGGCCGTTCATGGCCGTCATCTTCTCAGCCTCCGGCGCCACCGCAACAAGTGACGCCGGCACAGGCAGCTTGAATAGGTGTTCCTTCCCTTGGGTTTCCTCAACAACCGTCTCCTTCTCAACCCCGTCTACGTCCCCTTTGCTTGGCTTCTCCGTTTCAGTCTCTTCTTCCCTGTTCACGGCTTGTTTGGTCTCTTCTTCTACCCCTAGTTCATCTTTGTTTTCCAGATTATCAGATGGTTCTTGCTTCTCGGCATTGGCATCCGCTGCAGGCGTCTCCTCAGCCATGGCTGCTGCTGGCGTATCCTCATTCAGTGGCTCAGCTCTGATAATGGCAGCCTTCCTCCCCGTGCACTTGTGGATGAATCCTACTAGGGTTGCTGGCTCGACCATCCCTTTCACCATCAGCTGTGATGATTTGATGTGCGGCACGGCCTCCTCCACTCCTGATCAACAGTTTGCAACCATACTGTGTAAAATACCACCGCAACAAACAAAGCAAGGAAGTCGACGTATTCGAGTAGTTCAGCAATTGTACTATTAACATACGGAGTGCATCAATACCTTTTATCTTGAGTATCCTCTTCTTCATCTCCTCACTGCAATCTTCACAGTGCAATTCGATCTTCAGCACTACAACCATTTCCTGGTCTCGATAATGATCAATATAAGAAAAAAGTGGTTAAAAAAACACCAGAATATAAAGGTAAAGAAACAAAATGGTAGCAGTGAACTAAGCAGGATATTAACAGCAACTAGCAGCAAGTAATTGACTCAGTAAATACCATGTCGAACTCCGCTACATCCTTTTTCATGTCTGGCGCCCCTGCACCGTGTTTCTTGGTATCCTCGCTTTTCACCGGCGGTGGAAGCTTCTCCGGCGATGGGCTCAGCAGCACCGCCTTCTTCCCGGTCTTCATCTTGACCGCTTCGACCACCATGATCGGGTTCTCCAGCGCCTTCTGGCCAGTTACCACCACCGTGTTGGTCGAGTGATCCACGATCACATCCTCAACCCCTTAATTTATCCCACCAAGAACTTAGTTTTGAAACACCTATACATACAAATTAGCTAATTCCAAAACGAATTCCGGATGTGCGTCCACTTTCATGTTACGTACCCTCGAGGCGCAGCAGAGACCGGCGCACCTTCCTGGCGCAGCCATCGCAGTGGACCGGCACGCTTACCACCACCCCGTCCGCCGGCGCATCGCTGCCTCCCTTCGCCGGCGCCTTGTCCCCTTCCTTCCCAGCGCTCCGGGCATCACCGGCCGCCGCCGCCTTCTTCGCCCTCGTCTGCCACATCGGAACGAGAAAAATACCTTGAGAATCACGTACGATGAGCTGAAGATGAATCACCTGGACGGGAGAGAAGGTTTGGGCGAGTGAGTGTTCTCTCCTTTACCTTGGCCATAGTGTGTGCTCGGTTCCTCGATCGTAAATTCGTAATTGATCGATCTGAGAATGGAGCGCTCCAGTGTGTACATACATATATGTGAGTCCTGGGATGCATCGTGGAGGGAGAGGGGGGTGCCACGTCTGGGCGGTGCAGCCATGGGATGCGCCGCGTGGCCGTTTGCATGCAGTGCGAAAACGTACGTGCTTCGCTGGATGCACACTCAGAAGCAGACGCTATATCTCCATTAAAGGGACTTTGTCTAGAGGACGCTATATTCGGTGCCGCCCGGGCGTACGTTTCCGCTCTTTTGGCTGGAAATGGGGATCGGAAAAATGAAAAAGTACCGAAACGGCTGTAGTTTTTAACACAGTACAGTACGTACGTAAACACGTATACCCTATCTTTATGAGCATTTTTGAGAAACTGAGTTGGCATATCATCTTAAGATTTTACGAAGTCATTGTAGGCGTCTCGTAGTCGATAGAAACGTCTCCTCTCACTGAACACGCATCGCCAGAAATCTTGACATAAATTCAAAATAAATGCGAACACCAGAAGTTGAACCCTAGTAAATTGAGGATATCACTATACATCTAACCATCCAACCACAGATCAGTTTACTATACGAATGTAGTTTTAACTTATTCTTTTCGTTGTTGTTTATAGCAGGCTAATGCCTTGGATTGCAATGGCATATAAGTACGAATGTCACCGAGACACATTTTTTTTAGGGTCTAACCAAAACACATCTAAAATATGACATAACTACTTTTTTTCCGGAGGTGATATAACTATGTTACATCAAAGTTGATTTTTTTTCCGGTTGTCCAGGGCTTGCAGCGAGGCGGAAGCTTGCCAATGTCTTTGGCCTCCGTTCAGTCTAGGTACTATATGCTAGCTTCATTCCTTTCCCGTAGGATATCCTCCGTTCATTTTTTTCCTTTTTACGTTCGATGGCTCATCCTTTTTCTTCACAAGAATGTTGTTTTCTTGTATAAACCATATATTCGTACATAGTTTAGAGATACATGAAAACATTAACAAAATACGTTCATGTAACTTTTAGAAAAGTGTCCATATGTTTTAACAAAGTTCACCACAGATTTGAAAAATGTTAAGACAGTGTAAATTGTTTGCTAGTGTATTTTAAACAAATGTTGATAACATCCCAAAACAATTTGTGACATTTAAAACATGCTTACACGTTTCAAAAAATATATGTGAAATTTTAGAAAAAAATATATTATACAACGTAAAAAATGGTTGCACAATTCAAAAGGAATGTTTCCAACCATTCGCAAATTTGTATGTGACATTTACAAAAAATATGTTTGTGACATTTTAAAAAATGTTTATATAAATTTTAAAAATGTTCATGTAGTATAAAAAATATTTTGTATTATTCAAGAAAATTTTCAATATTTATTTGAAAAATTATTTAACACATAATGGAAAAAAAGCTCAAAACATATATTGAAAAATGTTAATTGTTTTTTTAATCAACGTGTATAAAAAATCTAGATATATGTAGAAATTGCACAACATGTATTTGGAAAGAGTATTACGAAAAAATGTAAAAAATTATAATCATGTATTTAAAAAATGTTAAAGATATGCTTTGTTACACTTATGTTGAAGACATGCAGTTGTGGTGCGGGGGCGAGACATGTAGTTGCAGGGTGAGGGAAACACTTGTAGTTGCATGTTCGATGA
Organism: Triticum aestivum; assembly: GCF_018294505.1. Classification (NCBI taxonomy): domain Eukaryota; kingdom Viridiplantae; phylum Streptophyta; class Magnoliopsida; order Poales; family Poaceae; genus Triticum; species Triticum aestivum. The sequence goes on from NC_057805.1 coordinate 69,985,952, forward strand.
TGGTCATGCCGCCATTAAAAAATCAGGAGTTTTAAAGGCAAAAATAAAAAAGTAAAAGATAGAAAGAAAAAAGAACAAAGAGGATGGACTTGCAACTGGGACAAAACTTTGTCGGGCCCACCAGTTGTGTATCGAGGGTGCACTTGCAACTAGGACAAAAGGATCGCCCCCACCCCGAGTTGCATGTCGAGGGTGGACCTGCAACTAGGACAAAATGGGTCGGGGCCAATTGTGTGTCGAGGATTGACTTGCAATTGGGAAAAAATGGATCGGCCCCCCAGTTGTGTGTCGATGTTGAACTTGCAACTGGGACAAAAATGGGTTTGGGCCAATTGCGTGTCGAGAATTGACTTGCAACTGGGACAAAAATGGATTGGGCCCCCAGTTGCGTATCGTGGTTGCAACTAAGATAAAAAGAGACTGCCCCACACCATAATTGCATGTCGAGTGTGGACTGGCAGCTGGGACAAAAAATGGGTCTGGTCTAGTTGTGTGTCGAGGATGGACTTGCAATTTAGACAAAAATGGGTAGGGCCTTCAGTTGCATATGGAGGGTGGAGTTGCAACTTGAACAAAAAGGCACACCCAGTTGTGTATCGAGGATGGACTTACAAGTAGGACACAATTGGCCGAGGCCTAGTTGCGTGTCGAGGGTGGATTTGCAAATGGGACAAAAAAGGGTCATGGACAATTGCGTTTGAAGTATGGATTTTCAATTAGGACAAAAATGGGTCGGACCCCCAGTTGAATATCTAGGGTGGAGTTGCAACTGAGAAAAAAGGGGTCGTCGCCATCCCAGTTCCGTGTCGAGAGTGGATTTGCAACAACTAAAAAAATGGGTCAGGTCCAGTTGCATGTTGAGGATAGACTTGCAACTAGGACAAAAATGTGTTGGGCCCTCAGTTGCGTATCGAGGCTGGAGTTGCAACTAGGATAAAACATTGCATGTTTAGGATGGATTTGAAACTGTGATAAAAATTCGTCACCCCCAGTTGCGTATTGAGGGTGGACTTGCAACTGAGTCAATAAGGGCCGCCCACACCCTCGGTTGTGTCTCAAGAGTGGAGTTGCGTCGGAGACAAAAATGGATGGGGTCTAGTTGCTTGTCGAGGATGGGTTTGCAATTGAGACAACCCCAGTTGACGGACTTACAACTGGGAGAAAAATTGGTCGCCCTCCCTCCCGGTTGTGTATCCAGGGTGAACTTGCAACTTAGATAAAAGGGGTCGCTCCCTGATAACCCACAAGTATAGGGGATCGCGACAGTCTTCGAGGGTAGTGTTTCACCCAAATTTATTGATTCGACAGAAGGGGAACCAAAGAATATTTATGAGTCCTAGCAGTTGAGTTGTCAATTCAACCACACCTGGGAAATTATATTTCTGCAACAAAGTGTTTAGTAGCACAGTAATTTGATAGTTTTGATAGCAGCGGTAGCAATAACAATAGTAAGAAGAACATCAACAATAGCAATTTGTGATGATTGTAATAGCAGCAACAATAGTAACTTAGTAAAATCAATATAAGAAAAGCGTAGGCATTGGATCAGGGATGGATATTCGTGTTGGATGATATTCGTCATATAATAGCCAAAACCTATAATGATACATAATAGCTCCAATTCATTAATGTAATGTAGGCATGTATTCCGTATATAGTCATGCATGCTATAATAAGAACTTGCATGCCATCTTTTGTCCTACCCTCCCTTGGCAGCGGGGTCCGTAAGAAAATCTAAGGGATATTAAGGCCTCCTTTTAGTAGAGAACCAAAATAAAGCATTAGTACTTAGTGAATACATGAACTCCTCATACTATGGTAATCACCGGAAAGAATCCCAATTATTGTCATCTTGGGGTATGCGGATCATAACATGTAATAGGTGCGTACAACTTGCAAGATAGGATCAAGAACTCAAATATATTCATGAAAACATAGAGGGTTCAGATCTGAAATCATGTCACTCGGGCTCTAGTGACAAGCATTAAGCATGACAAAGTCATAAAAACATCAATCTCAGAACCTAGTGGATACTAGGGATCAAGCCCTAACAAATTGACTCGATTACATGACAAATATCAACCAACTCCATCACCGTCAAGCAAGCCTACGAAGGAATTACTCACTCCTGGCAGTGAGCATCATGGAGTTGTTTATGGAGGATGGTCGATGATGATGACGGCGTCGAATCCCCCTCTCCGGAGCCTCGAACGGACTCCAGATCAGCCCTCCTGATGAAGAACATGAGGTGGCGGCGGCTCCGTATCGTAAAATGCGATGATACTTTCTCTCTGATTTTTTCTTCACGAAAAATTATTTATGGAGTTGGAATTAGGGCAACCGGAGGCTCGAGGGGCCCACAAGCCCACAGGGTGCGCCGTGGGGTGTTGGGCGAGCCTCCTGAGCTTGTGGCTCCAGGGTGGCCCACCTATAGTAGTTCTGTTTGACAATATTTTTTTATCTGGAAATATTCTCCGTAAATTTTCAACTCAATCGGAGAACTTTTATTTCCGCACAAAAATAACACCATGGCAATTATGCTGAAAACAGCGTCAGTCCGTGTTAGTTCCATTCAAGTCATGCAAATTAGAGTCCAAAACAAGAGCAAAAGAGTTTGGAAAAGTAGATACATTTGAGATGTATCAACTCTCAAAGCTGAACTCATTGCTTCTCCTCAAGCAATTGGCAAACTGAAAGTGTAAAGAAAAACTTTTACAAACTCTTATGTTTTCGTTGCTGTATATATACTTAACTAGTGTTCAAGTTTTCAGCAATGATTATGAACTAAGCATATGAATGATAACACTTAGGTCTCACATTTACTCATGTCAATAACATAACCAACTAGCGAGCAATAATAAGATATCTTGGATGCCAACAATTTGTCAACACAATCATGATATAGTATGATAACATGGTATCTCGCTAGCCTTTTCTTAGACCGCAAAACATAAATGCAGAGCACCTCCGAGGTTCAAGCAACGACTAAACATTGTAATTCATGGTAGAAAAGATCTAGTCATGGTCACATCCAACATTAACTGGACACAATGCATAAGATCAACAATAGCGCTCTCAGGACTGGTGCTTAAAGTGAGAAGGTGATGACTCAATGATACGTATCCAATGTATCTATAATTTATGAAGTATTCATGCCATGTTTACAACAATTCTATATGGTTTTGGTATGATTTGAATGGAACTAATCCGGACTGACGTTGTTTTCAGCAGAACTACAGTGGTGTTGTTTTTTGTGCAGAAATAGAAGTTCTCCAAATGCAGCGAAATTTTTTGACGATATTTTTTGGAATAGAAGAGGCACTAGAAGCTTCGTGGGAGGGCCATAAGGTGAAGGAGGTGGCCACTACTCACCAGGGCGCGCCAGGTGGGCCCGGCTCGCCCTGGTGGGTAGTGGGCACCTCGAAGCCCATCCGGACATGAGACCGACGCCAAATACAGAAACCCCCAGAAATAATCCTAGATCGGAAGTTCCGCCGCCGCAAGCCTCTATAGCCACGAAAAACCAATCGGGAGCCCGTTCCAGCACCCTGTCAGAGGGGGAAATCATCACCGGAGGCCATCTTCATCATCCCTATGGTCTTCATGATGAGGAGGGAGTAGTCCACCCTCGGGGCTGAGGGTTTGTACTAGTAGCTATGTGTTTGATCTCTCTCTCTCTCTCATGTTCTTGATTTGGCACGATCTTTATGTATCACGAGCTTTGTTAATATAGTTGGATCATATGGTGTTTTCCCCTCTCTATCTTGTTGTGATGGATTGAATTCTACCTTTAAGATTTCACTTTTATCGGATTGAATACTTTGTTGGATTTCAGAGCACTTGATGTATGTTTTGGCACTCAACTCGTGGATTCCTGACGTGACATTGGGGTAATCTATGCATAGCACTACAGGAAACAGCTACTTTGCCGTCTGCCACGGCGGACGGCAAAGGCACGAACGGCGGACGGCAAAGGCCTTTGCCGTCAGCCGCGGACGGCAAAAGGCTCCGGCAAAGTAGGCTACGGTAAACAGCTGCTTTGCCGTCTGCTTCCTGGCGGCTGACGGCAAAGGCCCTTTGCCGTCTGCGGCGGACGACAAAGAGAGCGGACGGCAAAAATTGTGCTCTCAGTCTGTTAAGTGGCTAACGGCAGGCCTTTGCCGTCCGCCAGCGGACGGCAAATTTTCTAGTTTCTTTGCCGTCCGCCGTATGATGTCATCTACACGTCACCACATGGCAGGCCTTTGCCGTCCGCCGCTGACGGCAAACTCTCTTACTCTTTGCCGTCTGCCACTATAGGCAAATTGACCAAATGGGTCAGCTCCCAGGAAGCACAGCTGGATGCCACGTGGCCTCTTTGCCGTCCGCGGCAGACGGCAAAGAGCCCGTTGCCGTCGGTGGCAGACGGCAAAGAGCCTGCATATTGGCTCTTTTTTCTGTTTTTATTAAATCCAACAATTTTCATCACAAATATATATGACATATACAGATATATTTCACAGCAAACATATAAGATATGTATGATATATATGACAACAATTTTCACAGCAAACATATAAGATATCCAACATGCAGAGTTCCATCATACATAGTTCCATCACATATGTTCCATCCAACTACCAAGTTCCATCATACATAGCATAGTTCATCCAACTACCAAGATACATAGTCACGATACAAAAGAAACAGAGAAAGGGATAAGGAGCACTCCATCTATGCAAGCTTTCGTCAAGTGAATGAAATCTGCAAAATGAAAAATAAGAAAGTTAGAAATAGGTGACTAGAACAAGAAGAAGACTAGAACAAGAAGAGTATGTCATTTATGGGCTAACTTACGTGAAATGGATCATATATGAGCTAACTAAGTTGAAATGGGTCGTTTATGAGCTAACTAAGGTCAAATGGATCGTTTTTAGGTAACTAAGGTGAAATGGATCGTTTTTTAGCTCACTTAGGTCAAATGGATCATTTATGAGCTAACTTAGTTGAAATGGATCGTTTTTGAGCTAACTTTGTTGAAATGGATCATTTATGAGCTAATTTAGTTGAAATGGATCTTTTTGAGCTAACTTTGTTGAAATGGATCATTTATGAGCTAATTTAGTTGAAATGGATCTTTTTGAGCTAACTTAGGTGAAATGGATCATTTAAGAGCTAATGTAGGTGAAATGGATCTTTTTTAGCTCACTTAGGTCAAATGGATCATTTATGAGCATAATTAGTTGAAATGGATCGTTTATGAGATAACCTAGGTAAGATGGGTCATTTTGGAGTTAACCTACGTGAAATGGGCCATTTTAAAGCTAACGTAGGTAAAATGGATCATTTAGGAGCTAATCTAGGTAAAATGTGTCATTTTTGAGCTAACTTGGATGAACTGCATCATTTATAAGCTAACCTAGGTAAAATGGGTCATTTTGGAGGAAAAGAAGCTAACTCTAGGTCATTATGGTAAGCATATTGGAGGAAATAAAGCTAAGTCTAGGTCTTTATGCATTTGTTAAGCAAAACACTAGAGAAACTTACCGTGATCAGGGAGGTGTAGGAGCGGGGTGGCTAGTGCCGCTACCTGGAGAAGGATTGTGCGATGCGTTTCTGGAGTTAAGCTGCACCAAAGATCATTTCCAATGTCTCGTTAGCATTATGACACTCAAATGTTAAGACTAGCAAGTAATGTCCATTCAAATTAAACTCACCGTGCTCCCAGGAGCAATCACTGGCATCGGCGGAGCGGGCTGACCGGACTTCTCGCACACAGACTGCACATTTGGTTTTCACAACAGAGTCATACTAGTTAGTAATGAGACTCAAATGTTAAGACTAGCAAGTAATCTGCAGAAGAAACTTACCACAAGGAGCTCGTACATGGCCCTTGCCTGCATGTCATTCCGTGCCCTCTCCTCCTCCATCATCTTTCTCGTCCTCTCCTCCATCTCCCGCTGCCTCTCCGCCGCCTCCGCCAGAAGTTTCTCCGTTCTATCTCTCTCAGTCTGTATAGCAGCCTGCAACACCACTCACATGACCATTTGTAATCATTGATGGAAGCGCACACAATGTAATGGAGAAAGATAACTGAGTACGTATCACTAACCTTGATGGCGAGTTGCACTGGCCGTTCACGAGGCCTTATCTCAGGAGCGGAGCTCGACTGGCGCGCCTTGATCTCCGGGAGAGTGCTAGGACAACGGATAAGTCCATCTCCAATGGCTATGGAGCCATGGGACCTCCCGCCACCAGATATCATCACCAGCTCTGGATCAATGGGACCCTGGCTCGGGTTAAAGTCCTCCCCTTTCCTCGCCTTCCCCTCATCTCTATATCTCACGAGCTTGTTGTGGGAGGAGATGTTGGTGAAGTTGTTTGCATCATCGAGGTCAGACTGAGAGAAAGCCTTGACTTTCTTGAAAGAGGCAGTGTGGGCCATGGCATACAGGTCGTACACCTCTGGCACCTTATCCGCCTTATTGTAGCGTGCCTGAAAGAGAGAAACAATGAAAATTAGTAATTAAAGGGCTCAAGCTAGCATGATGAATGAATTGCATGAATCATGAAGCAAACCACATACCCAGTTGCGCCCGAACTGATATAAGTTGGAGCTGCCTTGATGGTGTGGCACACCTTCCATTTGGGCACGTTTGTCCTTGGCCTCGTTGTGGAGGGCTAGCCATTCTTTTGAGCACCACTCATCGACCAACACCTCCCAACAATCCATCCGATCCGCACACCATCTCGGAGGCGCCTAAGTTAGCAAATAGAAACTTGAGCGCTACGGCTAAGAATTACTAAATGAAGGAACTTAAGTAGAAGGCCTTAAGAATTACCTTCATGTACTGCTCCTTACTCAGGAACTTATCGCGGCACGCCGGCTTGGTCTTCTTGATACCACGCAAGGCGTAGTAGTCTCGAACAGCCTGCACCCGAGCCTCGTGCCGTAAGTTCTGGAGTAGGCGCTTGCAGACGTTCTCGATAACATGTGCCGCGTCCTCCTCGTATCCCTCCTCACACCTGTAGAATGTCTGCAATCAAATGAGACAATATTGATTAGTACAATTAATAACTAGCTAGTTGAAGATTTTTAAATGTGTAAAGGAGAAATTACCCAGAACTTTCTGATCACCATGTCTGCCCTCGTGTCGCACACGACACCGTCGATAATCTCATCCGGCGGGGCCGGGGCAGCCACGTAGTGCTCCCAGCTCAATCCAAGCTCTGGAAGCCTACCCTCACCAGGCAACGTGACAAACCCCGGGAAGTTTTGCCGGCAAAGAACTCCAAGGACGGAGTTGGGCCGGCGGACACTATGATGGTGGTCCCAACCCCTGCAGCATGACAAGGCCAACGCATTAGTTATTTGAAGAAACGTGAATGCAGAAGGTACAAAAATATTAAATGCACTTACGTACCTCTCCCCATCAGGGAAAATCAACCACCTCTGCTCGCGGGTCGCCGGCACGGACGGGAGCCGTGTAGCACCACGCTGGTAGACGGTGCCACCCTCCTCCTCAAGATCAGTCGGCTCCCCGCCATCATCAGCATGGCCACTCGGCTCCTCGGGCTGATCCGGCCAGGTACCCCATCCGGACGTGTGCTCCTCCGGGGTCTCGTGGGCCGAAGGCCAGTCGACCCGAGGCTCGTGGGCCCAAGACCCGTGGACCGGAGGCTCGTGGACCGGAGTCCGTGTAGCCTCCTCCTCGGACGAGTCCACCCTAGCAGTCACGTGCTCGGGTGAAACAGCTGGGGGTGGCGGCGAGGAAGGCGCCGTAGCAGTCACCCTACCTCCTCTCCCGCGACCACGTGCCCCACCTCCTCTCTTCCTACCTCGTCCCCTGCTGGGCACCGCGGTCGACGAAGAAGGGCCCGGCGGTGTGGACATACTGTCCAGCAACGCTCGGCGGAGAGGTGCGTCTGGAATCGAAGACCTCAGACCACGCGCCGACGAAGAAGGGGCCTTGGCGCGCTCCCGACCAGCGCCCACCATCTTTCAACACCTGCCATGACAAACAGTAAACGAAATTAGTACAACATAAAAAAAAGACCGACATGAATAATAATATGTGTATCACTTAAGTGTATCATCATCAAGTACAACATTAAAAAATTTAATACCTGACACTACTAATAATCTCGATCAGTATCATCAATAAATGCATAATCATCATCATCATCACTATAATCAATGACGGGCTCATAGGGTTCAGTGGCATCAACATGTGGAAGGCCACCTTGACGTAATCGGTCAAGCAATGACAGGTCATCCGCAGCAGTAACCTCTTCTTGTTCCGGCTCTTCTTGTTCCTCCTCTGGGGTGATGTCGGATTCACTGTCGCTGTCTACTTCAATGTTTTGGGGTGAAGTATAGCGGTTCTTGAAACGCTTTTTGGAAAGACGTGTCTCTTGGAAGAATTCTCCTTCATATGTGTCTGGGTTAATGTGAGGTTCATAATCCTCTTCCTTTGGGGGAGATAGTCTAGCACGTGGCGGCACTTCATAAACGACATCCCAACCTTTCAGATTTGGATTAGTTTGGCAGGCCCACGGTAGATAGAATACTTGGGTCGCCTGTTGAGCCGTAATATAGACATCAGGAACATCTAAATGGGTGCTTTGGTTGATTTCAACTAGCCCTATATGTTCATGAGTCCTTCTAGTCTCCTTCGGCTGAAACCAATAACATTTGAAGACTACGACATTCGGTGGGTTTTCACCATAGAATAGAAGTTCATAAATTGCTTCAACTCTCCCATAATACTCGGTACCTCCTTCGCCGATAGCAGATACACAACAATTTGTAGACTTTCGGTCGGCCATAGATAGCTCTTTGCCATAGGTACGAAAGCGATACCCGTTGATGTCGTATTTGTCAAATGAACGGACCTTATAGTCAAAACCATTAGCGACTTGTCTCAATTCGGCGTCCATAGACTCTGAATTAGCCTACAAGTTTAATATGAAAGGATTGTTGCATTACGCACAAATTAGCGAATGAAACCGGGATAGCCGCCTACAAATTAGCCTACAAGTCTAATAGAAATTACCGTTTGTTTGAACCAAGAGATGAAACCGGGATAGCCGCCTCCTTGCTTTGCGAGAAGCTCATACTCTTCGACAGAATCCTTTTGGATCACCGCTCCATACGAGAATAAGGCGACGTATCGACTGTATGAAATATCCAGGAATAAGAGCAGTTCAAAGGAAATAGAAGTTGCGAAACTATGTACCGAGAACTTACTCGATGTACGGCCGCACTTCTATCAGGTTGTTGAAGATATACAACGAAATGGTCCGCCATTGTTCGTTATCCAAAGATACTGGATTTGAAACACTGGCTGGTGCGAGATTCCCTTTGAATAGGCTGAGGTTGGATCCACCCTTTTTAGGGTCGTCAGCATTGTACCGAGGCTTCGGATTATGCAAATGACGATTTTTGGCTTCGTAGTGTGCTGTCACGAAGTTTGCCGCCTCCTCAGTGATGAATGCCTCAGCCATCGATGCTTCAATTCTACGTTTATTTTTACATTTTTGTCGAAGCGTCTTCTGCATCCTCTCAGTTGGGTAGCACCAACGATTTTGCACGGGCCCCCCCAATCTTGCCTCGGTCGGGAGATGCAAAATCAAATGTTGCATTGGATTAAAGAAGCCCGGTGGAAAGATCTTCTCTAACTTGCAGATCAACTCCGGCGCCAACTCTTCCATTTCTTCTAGCACGCCAGGCGATAGTTCTTTCGCACAAAGAACACGGAAGAAATAGCTGAGTTCTGCCAGTACTAGCCATTCATCCTCAGGGATGAAGCCACGCAACATCACCGGCATTACCCGCTCAATCCATATGTGCCAATCATGACTCTTGAGACCAAATATCTTCAATTTATCAAGACTGGCTCCCCTCTGTAGATTCGCTGCATACCCATCGGGGAACATCAACTGCATTTTCACCCACAAGATAATTTCCCTCATAGCTGGCCTTCCAAGATTGAACCATGCCTTTGGCTTCGTCCAGTTCTGCTTTCCTTTCGGTTCTTTCATGTTTTGTAACGGCCTATCACATAGCGCCTCCAGATCGACTCTAGCCTTAGTATTATCCTTTGACTTCCCATCTATGCCGAACAATGTACCAAAAAGTGCCTCGGCGATATTCTTCTCAGTGTGCATCACGTCGATGTTGTGTGGGCAAAGGAGGTCTTTGAAGTAAGGCAGATCCCATAAGCATGTTTTGTGAGTCCAGGCGTGCTTAGAATTATACCCCTTGAAGTACCCTGGACGCTCTGGATCTGGCTCGAGAGCGTTTAACTGATCCAGGGTCTGTTGGCCTGTCAATGCAGGTGGTGCAGAGTTTTTGACAACTCTACCTCTGATGAAGTTCTTCTTGTCTTTCCTGAACTTATGGCGAGGATTCAGGAACTGTCTATGCATGTCGAAGCAAGAAAACTTGCGACCGGCCTGAAGCCAACGAAACTCAAGAGCTCCCTTGCATGTGGGGCACGGGAACCTTCCATGCACACACCAGCCAACGAATAGCGCATACGCCGGCAAGTCATGCGTCGAGTACATGTACCAGACACGCATTATGAAGTTCCGTTTGCTATAGGCATCGTATGTCTTGAACCCATTATCCCAGGCTTCTTGCAATTCGTCCTTAAGCGGTTGCATGTACACATTCATATTTTTCCCCGGATAGTTGGGCCCTGGAATTATCAACGTCAGGAAAATGTTCTTTCTTTGCATAATCTGTCCGGGGGGGAGATTGAGTGGAAAGACAAATACGGGCCAACAACTGTATTGGGCTGCCGTCATACCAAACACACTGAACCCATCCGTGCTGATGCCGACTCGAGGATGCCTCGGATCTGCCGCTTTGTCACCATGTAATTCATCAAACTTTTTCCACGCAACACCATCCGATGTGTGTACAATCATCAGATTCCCATCTGCATCTAGTTCGGTTCTTTTGCCCGTTTTGTGCCATGTCATCTGTCTGGCCGTCTCTTCGACCATGAAAAGACGTTGAAGTCTTGGTACGATTGGCATATACCGAAGAACACTAACGGGGATTTTGGTCTGTGTCTTCTCACCCATACCGTTGTCTACCACAACATACCTGGAAGACTTGCAAATGGGACAATAGTTCAAGTCCGCATAGTCAAGCCTAAACAAGACACATCCTTTCTCACAGGCATGTATCTTATCATAGGGCATCTTCAGTGCACGGAGGATTTTGTCCGACTGGTACAGGTTTGCAGGCATTACATGGCCTTTGGGTAGAAAGCGTCCAAATACTGTCATCATTGCATCGTAGCATTCTCTGCCCAAGTTGAACTGAGCCTTCAGAGCCATTACTTGTGAGATGGCATCCAACTGACAAAGCTCAGTGTGCTCATGGAGCGGACGTTTTGAAGACTCCAACATTTCATTGAAGGCCTTTGCAGATTCCTCCATCTCCTCGTCCGAATCCCGAGCATCATCAAAGTCTTGCACCATGTTTTCCATCCCGGTACCATGCTCGTCGGTGCGACGACGATCCACCTCAGCTCGGTCACGTTGGGCAGACTCACCATGAAATGTCCACACCGTATAATCGGGCGTAAAACCACTCTTCTGCAGGTGTTTGCCCATTTCAGCCTCTGTCCTCTTTTCCCAATTGCCGCACCGTAAACAGGGGCACCAGGTTTTCCTCTGGCCATTTGCAAATGCGGCTCGCACAAACCCCTTGGTTTTTGTGAACCATTCAGTGCTCCATTTGTTCTGACCAGTGTGACCGGTGTACATCCACGCACGATCACTCATCTTGACTTTCAGAGCTACTAGACACACAACAAATATATATATATATAATTCACCATGTATATATTCATCAGTTGATCTACTTTGTCAATTTTATTACGTCCATGCAACCTACACTCTAATAGGTAATGATAGGTCCTAATCCCACCCGAGTATGTTTAGATTGGGTTCATTTTCCCATGCTATGCTCCGGATCCTACGCAAAATTTCGGCAGCACCTCCCCGCTGTTCTCCTGATACACGTCTCTGCAATAAACAGAGAGGATGTGTACCCGGAGAACAACAGGGGAGGCACTGACGAAATTTATGCGTCGGATCCGGAGCAAAGCATATGGGAAAACGAACCCAATCTAAACATACTCGGGCTGTCCATGGATAGCGTTGGACAATTCGAAAGAATCAAGGTTATAAATATGCAAATGCATGCATATTTATAACTATGACGCTTTCGAACGGGAGACACATATTGGTTACGCATACTGATGATTCAAGACACATATATAGCTAGCTATCAAGTTCATCGGAATAGATCAAATAATTAATGGGGGAGGAGGACATGTCATTTGTGCTCACCCACGAACGAAGGGGCAGAGCTCGTCAAACGCACGGCGAGGTCGTCGAACACCAAACCTCGCAGCGATGAAACAACTGCACATTTAAAACTACCCGATCAACACAATTATATATGATGTTTTTCATAACAAAATCGAAAAATATATGACCTAACTAATAATTCACAAATATATGACCCCGTCGGCCTCTGGAAGGCCAAAGAACACCTTTTCGGGAGGTGTCGGGGGTCGGGGTGCCGTGTCGGTGTCGGGGTCGGGGTGTCGGGTCAGGCTCGGGGTCGGGGGTCGGGTCGGGGTCGGGGTTGTCGGGGGTGTCGTGTCGGGGGTCGGGGTGTCGTGTCGGTGTCGGGGTGCCGTGTCGGGGTCGGGGTGCTGTTTCGGGGTCGGGGGGTCGGGGTGTCGTGTCGAGGTCAGGGGGTTAGGGGGTCGGGTGTCGGGGTGGAGTCGGGGTCGGGTGTCGGGGTGTGGTGTCGGGGTTGGGGGGTCAGGGGGTCAGGGGGTCTTCTCATTCTTCTACTACTTCTACTTCTTCTCATTCTTCTACTTCTTCTCATCCCCCGTCTTCTACTTCTTTTCTTCTTCTTCTTCTTCTTCTTCTTCTTCTTCTTCTTCTTCTTCTTCTTCTTCTTCTTCTTCTTCTTCTTCTTCTTCTTCTTCTTCTTCTTCTTCTTCTTCTTTCTCCTCCTCCTCCTCCTCCTCCTCTCTTCTTCTTCTTCTTCTTCTTCTTCTTCTTCTTCTTCTTCCCCTTCTACTTATTCTACTTTTCGTCTTCTTTTTTCATCTTTTTTCACTTCCTTTAATTATGACTATTTAACTAAAACCTAACACTAGTCTAATATAATCCAATCTAATTAATCTAATCTAGCTAACTATATAACCTAAACCTAAACTAAAAACCTAAACTAATTAAAACTAAACTATTTAAACTAAATAACCTAAACTAATTAATTCTAAACTAAAAAAACTTAAACTAAAAAACCTTATCTAAACAGAAAAGAAAAACAAAAAAACAGAAAAAAAAAATAGGACACAGGGGGCGGCAGGGGCTCACCGTGGGGGCGGCGACGGGTCGGGGAGGGGGCGGCGACGGGGCGGTAGCGAGGCGGCGCAGCGATGGGGAGGGGAGGGGCAGCGATGGGCGGCGCTCCTCGGGGGGCGGTCGACCCGCGGCTGCAGCGGCAGCGGCGGTTGGTCGGGGGTCGGGGGCGGGGACGGGCGCGGCTGGCCGACGTGGAAGGAGCGGCGGGGCCGCGATGGAGGTTGGGGAGGGGTGCGGGGCGGCGGGGAGGCCGGCTACGCCGGACGGGGTCGGCGGCGGCGGCACGGGCTGGTGTGGGCGGGGCGATATGGAAGAGGCGGCGAGGGTGCGGTGGAGGTCGGGCCGGGGCGGCGGGGGGCCGGGGCGGGGCGGGCGGCGACGGCGGCGGGGTGGGAGGAGAGAACGGCGAGGAGAGAAGAAGTGAGTAACGGGCGGGGGGGGGTACGGGCCGTTAGGTAGTGCCCTCTTTGCCGTCCGCCTATCTTTGCCGTCCGCCCTTTTGCCTCTTTGCCGTCTGCTGGCGGACGGCAAAGAGGTGGGCCGTTAAGTTTTTTCCAAACGGGCGGGGGGTGGGGGCCACGTCACTCTTTGCCGTCTGCCAGCGGACGGCAAAGATTCTTTGCCGTCTGCTGGCTGATGGCAAAGAGCTCGCAGATGGCAAAGAGCTTCTTTGTCGTCTGCCGTTTCTTTGCCGTCCGCTTTTGGGTAGTTGATGGCAAAGAGCTTCTTTGCCGTCAGCTAGCAGACGGCAAAGAGCTGGCAGATGGAAAATTAGCTGATTCCAGTAGTGTAGGGGTTGATGCACGTTTTCGTCCTTGTTTCTTCGGTACAAATCTTGGGGCACTCTTTGAAGTTCTTTGTGTTGGATTGAGTATTATGAACCTGAATTTGTTTGATGCATATCGTATAATCAACTCACGGATACTCGTGGTAACATTGGAGTATCTAGGTGACATTAGAGTTGGTTGATGTGTATCATATGGTGTTATTTTAGTACAAACTCCTGGTCTGTTTGTGACACTTATAGGAATAGCTCGATAGATCGATCGGAAAGGTTAAGTTTGAGGTGGTTTTGTACCCTACAAACAATTTCTATCTTACGTTCTCCGCTAATAGGAACTTGGGAGTGATTCTTTATCGCATGTTGAGGGATGGTAATATGATCCAACTATGTTAGCATTGTTGAGAGATTGCACTAGCGAAAGTATGAACCCTAGGCCTTGTTTTCAAGCATTGCAATACCGTTTGTGCTCACTTTTGTTACTTGTTACCTTGCTGTTTTTATTGTTCCTATTACAAAAAGCAATATCTACTATCATTACTACACTTGTATCACCATCTCTTCGCCGAACTAATGCACCTATACAATTTACCATTGTATTTGGTGTATTGGGGACATAAGAGACTTTTTGTTATTTGGTTGCAGGGTTGTTTGAGAGAGAGCATCTTCATCCTACGCCTCCCACGGATTAATAAACCTTAGGTCATCCACTTGAGGGAAAATTGCTACTGTCCTACAAAACTCTGTGCTTGGAGGTCCAACACGTGTCTACAAGAATAAAGTTGCGTAGTAGACATCACTCAACAATAAAATTAAATGACAAAAAGTAAATAGATAGGCCCATAGAGGGAAGTACGGATTAGCAGAGGTGCTAGATCTGAAGGTAAAACATAGATGAATACATTTTGGGAGGTGTGCTTTTCCTGTCAACGTCACAACCGAGGATTTTCAACATCTTCCATGCTAAACACATTATCGACGGTTTCCATGCGGAAAGGTAAAGCTTACACCCCCTTAACCATACAAACACAAGCCATGGCTAGCCGATTTCACGGGTGCCCTCCATACAATCAACTTTCTAGGGGAGTTTGTTTTATTATATTTTCTTTATTTTGATTATAGGACTGGGCATCCCAATTACGAGCGTCCCTCATGCAATGACAAGTGAATAAACACCCATCGTGAGAATAACCCGCTTAGCATGGAAGATACTGACCACCCCCTGTCGTTCCATGAGCAGGACCGGCACACAAAACAAATGCTTATTTGAATGATTATAGGTGGCACATGCAAATTTACTTGGAACAGCAGAGTAATACTGCATATAGGTAGATATAGTGGACTCATCTGGAACAACTTTGGGTTTAAGGATTTGGACGCACAAGCAGCATTCCCGCTTAGTACAACTGAAGGCTAGCAAATAGATTGAGAAGCGACCAACTAGAGAGCGACAACGGTCATGCATTGAGAATAATTAACATTGAGTACGAGCATCGGTAGGATATAAATACCATGAACATAAATATTGTGGAGGTTATGTTGGTTTGAATCAACTACATGTGTGAACATGTGCCAAGTCAAGCCACTTGAATTGTTTAGAGGAGGATACCACTATCATACTACATCACAACCACTTTAGTGCATGTTGACACTCAAGATAAATCATTATCCACTCCTAGCTATTTAAACATGGCATGAGCAACTGTAATCTCTAATTGTCATCACAAACATGTTTACTCATAATATGCTGAATCAAGAATGACTGAGTTAAACATATTTACAAAAACTTAAAACAAGAAGAGTTCACACCAGCTTTCCTTCACCGCAATCACTTCATCACCGTCATTATCGCCTTTCACTTGCACGACCGAATGATGTGAAAATAATAATAGTGCAAGTGTGTCGTGGACTAAGCTGGAATCTGCAGACATTTTATTCAAAGGAGAAGACAAGGTAATATGGGCTATTTGTTAAATCAACAATAAAGCATATGAGAGCCACTCAACAATTTCATCGTGGTCTTCTCCTTACGACAACTCAAATAAAAGAATTTCAGAGAAACACACTGAAACGTTTTTGGAGTTTTTGTTTTTTCTGAAGGAAACAAACTAACCAAGGAAAAACGAAAAACTAGAAAAACTATTTACACGGGAAAGCTCCCAACAAACAAAAGAAGATATGAGAAATCTTTTTGGGTTTTCTTTTACTACTACGAACTAACTTAACAAGAAAGAAAAATAAAAAAGAAGCAAGAAATATTTTTGGATTTTCAAAGTTCTTCAAAAACACAAGAAAAAAGCGAAAATAAAACTAACATGGATATACAATGAAAGAGGATGAATACCGACAACTAGAATGAATGCATGATACATGAATGTAATGTCGGTGGGAAATACGTACTCCCCCAAGCTTAGGCTTTTGGCCTAACTCGGTCTATGGCCATGGGTTGAAATAGCCACCTCTTGGGTAATACTGAGGCTCCTGAGGCTCCCACTAATAAATAGGCTTCGGGGCTAGCTCTGGCTCAGGTACTCGGGACAATGTCGAGCCCCAATAAGCGTAAATGTCCTTAGCCATGTTAGTGTACTTGCTCCTGACAAGATCAAACAATAATGGTGCAGGCAAGGTAATAATCTCACGAGTACTCTAACCGAATACCAAGTTATACCGAAATCGCCTTGGGCCATTGTCATTAAAGTTATGCCCAACCATGCTATCATAATCAAGATATTTAGTGGGTAAAAGAATCTCTTCCTCCTCGTCATGTCCAATAGGAATCTCAAAATGTCTAGCGAGGAGGGAAGCATAAATACCACCATAAATAATGCCCTTCAAACGGTTAGTATGTAACCATCAAGCAATCATAGCTCCCAAGCTAAATGTTCTATCGCGATGAAGAGCATGGCACAAAATAGCAAGGTCGGGTGAACTGAGAGTTCCACTCTCCCACCGACCAGTCAAACACCTCCTGGCAAATAATGAAGAATAACGAAAAACGGGAAAAATGTAAACTAGCAACATAGCTTCAGAAACTCCTCTCAACTCCCCCACAGTCACCTCAGATATAAAATTCGTGACGTCACTAGGATGTGGCTCTAGAGGGCTGCCCTCGTTAGGAATCACGCAAACTTCACAAAAAGTGTCATCTCTCTAGGAATATCATAGAGGTGAAAGGACATGGTGGGTATATCTATCCTAGCATGGAAGTGAAAGTTTTGCACAAAAGTATTAGTGAGGAGGAGGTATTGGTCACACTTATGTTCGAGGAAAGGAAGGAGGCCAGCATTGTTCGCTAAATAATAGAAATCATCATGAATGCCGCATCCCTCAAGAATGTGTTGCATGGCCATTCACATAGCCGCACCTCGGCTGCACGAGGAAGCTTGTACTTGGGCTTCAGAGTTTCCTTGGAACTCCGGCTCGAAGAACCTCTCAACCTCCACTTAAGCATTTTCGTTTTCTCTAAAGGTTTCTAAAAATTTTAATGCCTCAAAATAAAGGGTTTTCTATTTTTGTGCCCCTCCTTCCTTAGTTGTGCTCAGTTTTTTCCAACACTCAAACTTTTGCCCTCCACCACTCGCCCTGTGCTCATAAAGGTCCAAACGAAGCCTTGCCGTATGGTCAACGCAGTTGACCGTTATCTTCTTAGTTACTGACGCGTGGGGACGGAGATCTTAGGACAGAAGGGCCGTGTATGACAGGTGGGCCGTGGTCGTGACAGCTTATGACGAGTGGGACCGTGGTCGTGACAGCCCCATGCCGCCGCCTTCCTCCCTCGTAGCCTCACCACCCAATCTGCAGCTCCACCGGCCACTCCATCCCTCTGGCCGAGCTCCGATGGCGCATCATCGTGGTGCTAACGGGCAACCTTTCCTCCCATATGCCGGATCCATTGGAGATCATTGGCCGACTGGTACATTTGTAATCAAAACCCTAGCAACTAGGATTCGCTTATTAGTCGATTGAATGGGCGATAGAGCGATTACATTGTCATGCATTGAGTTGCTGCTTTTAGAAATTAATGTAGACGTCTATTTAGGATTGGATTCCTGCCAACGGTACTAGTGGTAGCTGGTTTTCAAATAGAAGCCCTAGAAATTAGGTTTTCTTGAATGGAGCCCATTTTAGATTGTTTTGTGGTGAATTTGATCTAAATAATCCAATTGGTTTGCAATTCTTTGATTTGCAATTGGTGTTTGATTTATGGCAAGCAGGTTGAAGCTGGAAGAGGGCGATGGATTTGTTGTGCGCCGGGGATGAGCTTTTGCTGGCCAAGTGCAAGGAGATATGCTCCTGGTTTTCGAACGTGAATTCTCTTGTGATGCACGTGTTATCCAGGACAATGCCAAAGGCAATGATGCATGTGTTATCTCGTGATGCACGTGTTACCCTGGTAAGGGGGCGGGGGCAGTCCCAATTGAGTTTCTCCTGTGGGCAATGGCAGAGGCGATGGAGTCTATAGATCGTCGACAGCGAGCCCACTGGTATGAGTATCGCTCTCGCCTCACTGAATCCAGAGGCTGAAGGGCCGGTGATATTTGCGTATTATCTAGGACGTCAACGAGGTGACGGAGGAGGATGAATAAGAGGTGAGCTACCAGGCACATGAGGCTGCACAAGAGCAGGGCTATCAGGGGGGTTGGAGATCATAGCACATGACGAGCATCTAGAAGAGTAGGGCTATCAGGGGGTTGCAAATCATAGCATAGGATGAGCGTCCAGAAGAGCAGGGCCATCAGGGGGGTTTGGAGATCATCACTCATGCTGAAATGAATCTAGCTAGTAATTTGGAAGGTGAGGATGAGCAGAGGGTTGATCTGGCGCTGGTCACCGTGGAGGGCAATGCTGGCTACAAGAATGTCCCGATAGTTGTGAAGCAGTACGAGGTATCGATGAAGTTTGAGCAGAATGTTCAACGCTCTAACCGCTGTCTGGCTCGCCATCTTAAGCGTCTCCAACCCCCTTCTAGCTAGTCCCGAGGATCCAACATGTGGATGCCCATTTAACTACAAACAGTATGACATGTTAAATTAGTAGTTGTCTGCTATGTTTTGGATTTGCTACGCTGAGTGGGTTTTGCATGTTCAAACATAGTGCTGCATGCAAAATTTGCCAAAAGTAGCAACATGTAGAACTTACTGATACATCTCCAATGTATCTATAATTTTTGCTTGTTCCATGCTATTATAGTATCATTCTTGGATGTTCTACGACCATTTTATAGCTGCTTTATATCATTTTTTTGGGACTAACCTATTGACATAGTGCCCAGTGCCAGTTGCTATTTTTTGCTTGTTTTTTACTTCACAGAAAAACAATACCAAACAGAGTCCAAACGCAGCGAAACTTTTTGGAGATTTTTCCTGGACCAGAAGACACTTGTTGGGCCAAAGAAGTACCAAAGGGGGGCTCTGAGGGGAGCGCAACCCACCTGGGCATGCCTGGGGGCCTAGGCGCGCCCTGGTGGGTTGTGCCCACCTCGGCCGCCTCCCGCATCGCCTCTTTGCTCTATAAATACCCCGAAAATCCAAAAACCTAGGGGAGTCGACGAAACACAATTCCAGCCGCCGCAAGTTCCAAAACCACCAGATCCAATCTAGACACCATCACGGAAGGGTTCATCATCCTCATTGGTGCCTCTCCGATGATGCGTGAGTAGTTCATTGTAGACCTATGGGTCTGTAGTTAGTAGCTAGATGGCTTCCTCTCTCTCTCTCTCTCTTTTGATTCTCAATACAATGGTCTCTTGGAGATCTATTTCATGTAACTCTTTTTGCGGTGTGTTTGTTGGGATCCGATGAACTTTGAGTTTATGATCAAATCTATTTTATCCATGAAAGTTATTTGAGTCTTCTTTTGATCTCTTACATGCATGATTACTTATAGCCTCGTATTTTTTCTTTGAATCTTTGGTTTAGTTAGGCCGACTAGATCGATTCTTTCTTGCCATGGGAAGAGGTGCTTTGTGATGGGTTCGGTCGTGCGGTGTTCTTTCCGAGTGACAGAAGGGGCAACAAGACATGTATTGATCTTGTCTAAATCATGTCATCGTTCTTATTGCATTACTCCGTTTCTCCATGAACTTAATACACTAGATGCATGCTGGATAGCGGTCGATGTGTGGAGTAATAGTAGTAGATGCAGGTAGGAGTCGGTCTACTAATCTTGGACGTGATGCCATATAATGATCATTGCCTGGATATCGTCATAATTATTTGAAGTTCTATCAATTGCCCAACAGTAATTTGTTTACCACCGTATGCTATTTTTCTTGAGAGACCTAGTGAAATCTACGGCCCCCGGGTCTATTATTCTTCATATCTGCTTTCCGATCAATTATTTTCCACTTTTATTTTCAGATCTATAATTCCAAAAACCCAAAAATACCTTGCTGCACTTTTTCCTTATTTATTTTATTTTGTTTTATTCCGAGATCTATTTATCCAAAATCATACAAACCAATCTATCTTTTACCCGAGAGGGATTGACAATCCCTCTTACGCGTCGGGTTGCAAGTATTTGTTCTTTGTGTGCAGGTACCATTTATATAGTGTTGCTTGGTTCTCCTACTAGTTCGATAACCTTGGTTTCATAACTGAGGGAAATACCTACCGTAGCTGTGCTGCATCATCCCTTCCTCTTTGGGAAAATACTGACGTAGTCCAAGCGACATCACTTACCAAAAACAGTATCATGGAAAACTTACTAAAAATGGAGTCAAACTTGCAATATTGACTTTTTCAAGACTTTTTGTATTGTAGGTTTATGACTTTTTTCACCTACTAGTTCACACAAGATGACCTCATGCACAAGGATTATAATTTTTGAGTTTTTTTCATTTTCTTTGATTTTTCCGAAAATGGGACAAAGTTTGAAATGTAAAACTTTGGTATGAAATGGTTCAGAATTTCAACTATGGTTGTCCCAAGTGGATGTACCACCAACATTAGAGCATAAAATGATTTTTTGCCAATTTTCAATAGCGAGGTACAACACACTTGTAGTTCAAATTTGAGCATAATAGCAAAATTCACTGTTAATGCAGTAAATCCTGGAAATATAGTAGTAGTACTATGAAATTCATGAAACTTGGTCAGTGGGCTTCCAATGTGGTCTACCTTCCATGGAAAATGATAAGACCAACTTTTATAAGTTATTTGAGGTACTTCCTTCACAAAAAAGCCATTTCTAGCACTTAAAAATGGAAATAATGCTTTGTTCCTAAAAATACTTTTATTATAATAATATCATCTATGCTTACTTTGTGAAAGAGATGATCAAATATAAAATCATTATCTCCTTCACAAATCGAGCATTGATGTTCTTATTACAATAGTAGTTTGTTGCGTATGATCCTCTCTGCTATTTAAGTAGGTCGGCGAGGCTCTCGCGCGACGATGTGGGACTAAACCACATCATTCAGTACGGTGTTGTGCTGAAGGGGGGACACTCGGGCGATGTACGGCTATTTTGTAAAAATGTATGTGTAAACTACCTAGTAAATCCCATCGGCATAAAAATTCAGTATTTTTTGTAAAAATACATTATATTAACTGTTATTTTTCTAGATGGTTTTACATTTTTTCATATATATATAATATGAAAGGAAAGGGATGAAATAAAAAGAGAAATAGATGAAAACTACCCTAGCGACTCAGCCCTTTGCAGCCTAGCCCACCTAGGCAACCCCGTCTTCAACCTCGCACCTAGTGGCAGTGGACGACACGCTAGAGAGCGCATACTCCTGCTCCACGCCTTCGAGGCCTTCTTCGTCCCCAACTCTGCACCAAGACACAAGCAGAATATCACTAGTTACAACCTACCTACTATCCATAACTATCTCCTCCTATTGCTTGCTCTCCAACCATGACCGAGAACACCATGGTCGCGCCGACGTCAACAAACGTAGCCACTGTGCTATCCTCGCTTCACCACCATGTCCTTTAGGTACGCCTTGCCACCTTTAACCTAACCGACGAAGATCGCTAGACCAGGAGCCATGAATCGGCGCCATTGACGCCTTTTGAGTTGTGTTCAGCCGAGGATGCAGCTGTCGATTCGTCGCCTACCGCCCATCCCCGACCTAGTTAATGTGCTCCACAACCTTAACTTGAGCTCAACAGCTATTCCAGCTCTCCTTGTCAACGTTTTCGTGTCATAGTGCATTAATCACGACCTTGCTTTGATGATTCGACATGAGCTCATGAAGACACTCCGGTGACCATTTGGTTAAGTGACCGTGTCAAACTGCACAGCTAGCATCCATAGAACAACACCATCACACAAAATCGTTTGAACTCGAGTTGTACCTTTGGTGCCTACAAACACAGAACTCAGGCAACGATGGTACTCACCCACTGCCTTTGTTTCCATCCACCGCCGGCCATCCTGATGGCGCCCCTAGACGTGCACGAGAACCAGCTACCGGTAGAGGCCAAGATATGGAATCGGCCAGACGAGCTAAGACGCACTGGTGTGTTATGCATCGGCGACTAACCACCGACTGGCTGACGAGGTGGTACTTTACAGTGGCACACATGTCATATTCTTAGAGTAGTGCATGTAACGGTCAAAGGGGGTTGACCGGATGAAAATACTGCATTTGGCCATATGTGAGATTCACCTGGACAAAGTAGGGCAAAAGTGAGCACAAGTTAAAGGTTGGGAAAAACTGAGCACAACTAAGGAAGGATGGGCACAGAAATAGAAAACCCCAAAATAAAAGTGAACAACACTTAACAAAATTGATAGCAACTACTCCCACATGTGTCTAGAGGCTATATCATGCATCAAAACTATTTTGGACCATACAAATTCAATATGAAAGCTAAAAAACATGGTCACCACAAAAGCAAAAAATTGCAAAATGTAAAGCACTAGCCCAAAAACTAATAGGACCATTGGAGGAGTCACATACCAAGGAGTAATCCCCCAAAATAGTTTCGGAAATAGAGCTCCAAGCAAGGAGATCGAAAAATGCACGAGAATGAGAAAGACCAAGGGTTTGAAAGCAATGGTGACTTTTCTGGAGGTAGGAGAAGGCAATGGGTGGCTGGAATAAGTGAGGGGGGGCTGTGGGACCCACAAGCTCACTAGGCGCGCCCTATGAGCTTGTGGCTCATAGGTGCACCCCACGGGTGTGTTCAGTGCCAAAAAATCCTAAATATTGCATAAAAATTCATACTAAATTTTCAGGTCATTCCTAGAACTTTTACTTTCGGGACTTTTTTTGGCACGGGTAATTCAGAAGACAGGATAATCATGACATTCTACTTTATTAAATTTTAAATAACAGAGAGAAAATCGTAGGTACAATAGGTTGTGCTTACTAAATTCATCGACCACATCCTCTAATAAAGTATCCATTAACAAGGTTGATCAGGTCTTATTAACAAACTATTTCCGAGTGACATGAAACCTAAGAATCTTCGTATAACCCTAAGTTACCTCAACGGGGATATTCATCTGCCTAATAATAAGAGTTTCGTATTTCTTTTTGACTAATGGAAGAGGAAGTTCGAAACCTCCAATAGTGATTGTGGCAATTTTTTCAATAGTGTTGATACTATTCACCGAACTTTGTTTCCTCGGGAAATAAACTGTATGCTCATTACCATTGACATGAAAAATAACCTTGCTTTTATTGCAATCAATAACAGCCCCTATAGTAGTCAAAAAGGGTCTACCAAGGATAATCGACATAGCGTCGTCCTCATGCATATCAAGTATAACAAAGTCTGTTAAGATAGTAACATTTTT
The DNA here is from genome assembly GCF_018294505.1 of Triticum aestivum. Taxonomy (NCBI): domain Eukaryota; kingdom Viridiplantae; phylum Streptophyta; class Magnoliopsida; order Poales; family Poaceae; genus Triticum; species Triticum aestivum. The sequence continues at coordinate 70,009,881 of NC_057805.1, forward strand.
AACAACAACGAGTACATCCTCGCAAATTCCAATAGGTATAGCAGTTGATCAGCCATTTGCAAAGATATTTCAGTAGGTGTAAGCTTATGCAATTCAAGTCATCCATATAAAGAGAAAGGCATAACACTAACACCGGCTCCTAAATCACATAAAGCATTTTTGACATAACTTCTTTTAATGGAGCATGGTATAGTGGGTATTCTTGGATCTCCTAACTTCTTAGGTACTCCACCCTTAAAAGAATAATTTGCGAGCATGGTGGAAATTTCAGCTTCATGTATCTTTCTTTTATTAGTGACAATATCTTTCATATATTTAGCATAAGGAGGCATTTTCAAAATATCAGTCAAACGAGTGCGCAAAAAGACGGGTCTAAGCATTTCAAGCGCTCAAACTCCTCCTCATCCTTATTTTTTGGAGGCTTAGTAGGAAAAGGCATGGGTTTTTGAACCCATGGTTCTCTTTCCTTACCATGTTTCCTAGCAATGAAATCACTTTTATCATATCTTTTATTCTTAGAAGGAGGGTTATCAAGATCAACAACAGGTTCCATTTATATATCATTATCAGGTTCTTTATCATTATCTGGCTGAGCATCAACATGAACATCATTATCATTATCATTATCACTAGGTGGATGTTCATTACCAGATTGTGTCTCAGCATCAGAAATAGAAATATCATTATGATTCTCAGAAGGTTTTTCTACCACAGGTTCACTAGAAGCATGTAAAGTTCTACCATTTTCATTTTTCTTTTTCTTCTTAGATGAACTAGGTGCATCATTATTAATTCTCTGAGAATCTTGCTCAATTCTTTTAGGATGACCCTCAGGATATAGAGGATCCTAACAACATGGTCATTCATTTTATTATTCATTTCATTAAACAAATCATTATGTGACTTAACTATTTGTTCTAACTGGGTATGAACCATGGATGAATGTTTACTTAAGCCCTTAACATAAATAGCAATTCTAAACATCAAATCACTCAAACAATCAATCATGAAAGCATTACGTTTCAATTGGTTGCTAACATACATATTAAAATGCTCTTTCTTAACAATGTAATTATCAAACTCATCCAGGCATTGACAAGCAGATTTATTATAAGGGATATCACCTTCATTGAATCTATAAAGATAATTTACCTTTACTACCTGCGTCAGGGTATCAAGTCCATGTATTTCTTCAATAGGTGGTAAATTCTTAACATCTTCAGATTTAATACCCTTTTCTTTCATAGATTTTTTTGCCTCTTGCATACCTTCTGGACTGAGAAATAGAATACTTCTCTTTCTTTGGAGTTGGTTTAGGTGGTGGTTCAGGAAATGTCCAATGATCGGCATATTATCCAGTAGTTCTTCAGCCTGTCCAACAGTTCGTTCCCTGAAAACATAAGAAGCATCGGTTAGTCCATGATAAAAAATATCAAGTATTTAATTTTTATTAAGAGGATGATGATACGTCTCTAGCGTATCTATATTTTTTTATTGTTTCATGCCAATATTCTACAAATTTCATATACTTTTGGCAACAATTTATATTACTTTTGGGACTAACCTATTGATTCAGTGCCCAGTGCCAGTTTATGTTTGTTGCATGTTTTTTATTTCATAGAATATCCATATCAAACGAAGTCCAAACGCGATAAAAATTTACGGAGATTTATTTTGGAATATATGTGATTTTTTTGGAATAATAATCAATGCAAGACGGTGCCCGAGGTGGCCATGAGGCACATGGGCGCGGCCAGGGGGGTGGCCACGCCCAGGTGGCTCATGGGCACCTCGTAAAGCGGTTGCGGCCCTTTTTTCCACAAGAAAGATAATTTCTGGCTTAAAATCCCCTAAAAAATTTCAGCCCAATCGGAGTTACGGATCTCCGAAATATAAAAAAGGTGAAGGGATCCAAAAACAGACGTGAAACAAAAGAGAAACACACAGAGAGATCCAATCTCGGAGGGGCTCCTGCCTTCCGGGAGCCATGGCGGCCATGGATTAGAAGGGAAACTCTCCTCCCATCTAGGGGGAGGCCAAGGAAGAAGATCAGAAGGACGGGGCTCTCTCCCCCTCTCTCCCGGTGGCGCCGGAACGCCACCGGGGCAATCATCATGACGGTGATCTACACCAACAACTTCGCCGCCGTCAACACCAACTCTCTCCCCCTCTATACAGTGTTGTAACACCTCTTCTACCTACTGTAGTCTCTACTTAAACATGGGGTTTAATGCTACATATTATTATCCAATGGTGTGTTTCCATCCTATGATGTTTGAGTATATTCGTTTTGTCCTATGGGCTGATTGATGATCGTGATTGGTTTGAGCTGTATATTTTATTTTGGTTCTGTCCTATAGTGCCCTCCGTGTCACACAAGCTTGTGGGATTACCGCTGTAGGGTGTTACAATACGTTCATGATTCTCTTATAGTTGGTAACGAGAGTGACAGAAGCTTATACCCGAGTAAGGGGGTTGTTGCGTATGGGAGTAAAGAGGACTTGTTACTTAATGCTATGGTTGGGTTTTACTTTAATGATCTTTAGTAGTTGTGGATGCTTGCTAGAGTTCCAATCATAAGTGCATATGATCCAAGTATGGAAAGTATGTTAGCTCATGTTTCTCCCTCATATAAAATCGTTGTAATGATTACCGGTCGAGTTATCGATTGCTTAGGGACAAATCATTCTCTTTGTGTTACAAAAAACTCTCTACTAAAAGTAACTTAATTGTTTCTCTATCTAAACTGCCCCCAAGTTTTATTTACGTGTTCTTTATTATCGTGCAAACCTACCCCTTTACACCTACAAAGTACTTCTAGATTTATACTTGTTCTAGTTAAAGCGACTGTTAAGTGTGCGTAGAGTTGTATCGGTGGTCGATAGAACTTGAAGGGAATATTGATTCTATGTTTAGCTCCTCATTGGCTTCGACACTCTTATTTATCAAAAAAGCAACAACTGATCCCTTATACCTGTGGGTTATCAAGACCTTTTTCTGGTGCCGTTGCCGAGGAGAAATAGCGTGGGGTGAATATTCTCGTGTGTGCTTGTTTGCTTTATCACTAAGTAGATTTTACTTTTTGTTCTAAGTTGTTCTCTATCTTTAGTTATGGATATGGAACACAAAATAGCAAAAAATTAGTTGTACTTGCTACTCATGGAGATCGGGAACCTCCTAAAACCCTCGATGCTCGTTATGTGGAAAATATTAAACACTACTTTCATAATCCTGATAAATCCCTATTCAACTTGATAATGGGAGGTACTTTGGATCAATGTGAATACTTTAGGGATTATTGCTTGTCTCAAAAAGGGAAACTCTTATGGGATCAAATTTATTGTTTGTAATGGTATGCTTGGAATTTATGCTTGAGATATGATTATACTTGTTGCTCTAGGATGAAGGCTTCACACCTTCCCTTTTCATGAAAATTTAATGATAATGAAACCTTGGTTTCTTATGCTAATGGTATATATGATTACTATGATGTGGAACGAATAGAAGAATTTGTTGCTTTTAGGGGAGCTTATGAAATTGAATCTTTGTTTGAAAAGTATGGAGATTGTGATGTTGTTTACCAATCTGAAAATTTTGCTATACTTAAATATTTCTATGAAGATTATGAATACAATGCTGATATTAATGAGTTCATTGAGAAAGTCTCCGCTGTCCAAGAAGAGAGTAATATTTTTCAGGCTCCTATGGAAGAAGAAATTGATGAAACTGTGAGCTCATTTGATGAAAAATATGAGGAGGAGAGCGAAGAACAAAAGGAGGAAGAGCGGATTAGCTACCCCTGCCCACCTTCTAATGGGAGTGAAAGGATCGGTATGGTTGACTAGAGGGGTGGGTGAATAGGAAACTACCAATTTTTAACTTTTATTAACAAATTTAGATTAGCAACAAATAGGTTGTCTAGATATGCAACTAGGTGAGCAACCTATATGATGCTAGCAACAATAACAACACAAGAATGAAAAGGATACAACACAAGTAAAGCTTGCACAAAGTAACGGTAAGAAGTAACCACAAGTGGAGCCGGTGAAGACGACGATGTGTTACCAAAGTTCCTTCCCTTTGAGAGGTAGTACGTCTCCGTTGGAGCGGTGTGGAGGCACAATGCTCCCCAATAAGCCACTATGGCCACCATAATCTCCTCATGCCCTCACACAAAGCGAGATGTCGTGATCCACTAGTGGTGCCCTTGAAGGCAGCAACCAGACCTTTACAAACAAGGTTGGGGCTCTCTCCACAACCGAATTGGAGGCTCCCAACAACACCATGGAGCTTCACCACAATGAAATGTGGCTCCGAGGTGACCTCAATCGTCTAGGGTGCTCAAACACCCAAGAGTAACAAGATCCGCAAGGGATTAGTGGGGGAATCAAATTTATAAGTGTAGATCTAGGCCTTCTCAACCAAGCCCTAAAGAATCAACAAGTTTGATTGGTAGGGAGAGAGATCGGGCGGAAATGAGCTTGCGAGCAACAATGGAGCTTGGGGAGGAAGAGGTGAGTCAACTTGGAGAAGATGACTCCCTTATATAGTGGGGAAAGAGATCCAACCATTATGCACCCACAACCCATGCACAAGCGGTAGTACCGCTTAGGTGAGCGGTACTTCCACTAGCATGGAAGTTGCAGCCGCTGCGTTCAACTGGGTAGGTCAGGGAGGCGGTAGTCCCGCCGGAGCAGTACTACCGCTCCCACTAGTGGTACTTCCGCTTGGTGGCGAACAACAGCCAGAACCAGTGGTAGCAGAGAAGGGCGGGTGGTAGTGCTGCTCGGGGCGATACTAACACTAGGAACTGCCGCTCTACTTCCGCTTTGGGGACAAAGCTATCCAGAAAGCAAAAAAACAAGCAGTACTCCATGCGATAGAGGAACAACAGTAGTTCCGCCAGAGCGATACTATTGCACCGCGGGAGCGGTACTTCCACTTAGCTGTAGTATGCCCAGTAAACCTGCGGTAGTGGAGTGGTAGTCAGAACCGCAGTACTGCTGGAGCGGTACTACCACACTAAACTGCCGCTCTACTACCGCCCATTAAAGAACATAAAGGACAAGAGGTAGTGAGGGTAGCACTGAGCTGCGGCAGTACTGCTGGAGCAGTACTACCGCTGAGCAGAGCGATACTACCGCTTAGGATGCTTTGGAAAGCCCAAGCACGAGAGAAGGACAAGCTCGGTTGCCGGGAAGAAAAGAGGGTGCACGAGGATTCTGTACGTGTTGATTCCACCCAAACCTTTTCTAAGCAGACCCCCCTCTTAATAGTACGGTGTTCCTACGACTCAAATCCACCGAAAATGAAATGAAGGAAAAACACCGTCTTCGCAATAGCTCCGAGGGGTACGAATCGTCTTGTGCCATATGATAGATTATCTGTAATGCTCAGTGCACACGATTAGTCCACAAAAGCATTGTCATCAATCACCAAAACCACTAAGGGAGAAATATTCCCTAACAAGGAGTAACTCTTCAACTCATACATTCTTTAATTTCCCTGCGTGCTTACCGAAGGATGAATGCTATGATCCATTAGTTTCGTTTGAAATATCCCTTTTTGATGAAATTGATGCTTGATATGCTTGTGGCCATGATGCCAATTTGAGGAGATGAACTTGCTATAGTTCCTTATGTTAAGAATGAAATTGTTGCTATTGCACCCACACATGATAGTCCTATTATCTTTTTGAATTGTCCCAACTACACTATATTGGAGAAGTTTGCGCTTATTAAGGATTACATTGATGGGTTGCATTTTACTATTGCACATGATGATTTGGATTAGTATAATATGCATATGCTTGCTTCTCCTACTTGCAATTATTATGAGAGAGGAACTACATCTCCACCTCTCTATGTTTCCAATACGATAAAATTGCCAAAAACTATTTATGCTATGTATCGGTCTTTACTATATGTGCATGAATTGTTCTGTTATGACATGCCGATGCATATGAAGAGAGTTATACTTCGTCATTGCATGATATATGTTGCTTTGTCCTCACTACTAAATTACAAATCATTGTTAATTAAAATTGGCTTTGATATACCTTGGGATCTGGGTGGATCAATCACTTGAGCACTTTATGCCTAGCTTAATGGCTTTAAAGAAAGCGCTGCTAGGGAGACAACCTGGAAGTTTTAGAGAGTCTATTCTGTTGTGTGCTGCTAAAAAGTTTAAAAACAAAAAAATATAGAGGGGAACCTAAAAACTTTTTCAAAAAGAGAAGCGATTGGAAGGTTATGCATTGGAGATGTGAAGGTCAACCTTGAACACTTGTGTTCATGCTCATGGAAACAATGTAGAATTTTTTATGGAAGTTTCTCACAAAAATAATTACCCCCTTGTACAAATCCATTGTATTATAAAAATAATGTGCCAAGATTTACCTTTAGGGTGTTTAAATTGCTTGTTTGGTATGTGCAGTGCAAAAACAAAAACTTTGGTTGTAGTGCGTGAATATAGATTTTTTACTGGAACGTCAAAAGTTTCTGAAATTTTTACATGGTACTACTATGAATTTTTTATTTTGTCGTAATTTTCAGAATTTTTTGAGTTACAGAAGTATATGCACCATTTGCATCTTTACAGAGTGTCATGTTTTCACAGTTTGCTGTTACAGTTTTGTTATTTGCTTATGTTTGAAATCTTGTTGAGCCCCATTGACTTGGGAGCCATAGAATTCTGATAGCATACAATGGGTAATGTTTGATTATAATTATATATATATATACAATAATGTTACAACAGGACATGATGTGATTTGATGTTATATGTAGTAACCCCTCTAATAAAAAGTTTGGTTAAGTTTTGTGTGGATGAAGTGTTCAAAGATTGAGGAGGTATTGACATGAGAAGAATGAGGAGAGGAAAGATCTCAAGCTTGGGGATGACCAAGGCTCCCCAAGTAAATATTCAAGGAGACTCAAGCGTCTAAGCTTGGGGATGCCCCAGAAGTCATCCCATATTTCTGCTTTGACAATTATCGGTATGTCTCGGTTTTTGTTTTGTTGACATGATATGCGTAAATTCTTGGAGCTCCGTGTGCCTTTTATTTGTCCTTTAATAATGTACCATGCTAGTATGAGATAGTCCTTGGTTGATTTATAGAATGCTTCATGCACTTCACTTATATCTTTTGAGTATGGATTTATAGAATGCTTCATGTGCTTCACTTATATCATTTGAAGTTTGGATGCTTGTTTCTCTACATATAGAAAACCATTGTTTGTAGAATGCTCTTTAGCTTCACTTATATTTATTAGAGTGTGGTCTTTTGTAGAAAGAATTAAACTCTCATGCTTCACTTATATTTATTTATAGAGTCAACAGGAATTGGTCATTCACATGGTTAGTCACAGAAACCTACATAAAACTTGTAGATCACTGAATATGATAAGTTTCATTCCTTGCAACAGTTTTGCGATATTGAGATGGTAATATATGGGAGGTAATAGTGAATGATTGTGGTTTAGTAAGAATATTGGTGTTAATGTTTGTGATTCCCTAAGCATGCACGTATAGTCTCTAGTTATGCTAAGAAGTTGGAGCATGATTTATTATTGATTGTCTTCCTTATGAGTGGCGGTCGGGGACGAGCGATGGTCTTTTCCTACCAATCCCCCCTAGGGCCATGCGTATTAGTACTTTGCTTCAAGGGAAAATGTGAGTATGTGAGTTCTTTATGACTAATGTGAGTCCATGGATTATACACACTCTCACCTTTCCGCAATTTGCTAGCCTCTTCGGTACGATGCATTGCCCTTTCTCACCTCGAGAGTTGGTGCAAACTTCGCCGGTGCATCCAAACCCCGTGATATGGTATGCTCTATCACACATAGGCCTCTTTATATCTTCCTCAAAACAGCCACCATACCTACCTATCATGGCATTTCCATAGTCATACCAAGATATATTGCCATGCAACTTCCATCATCATCATATACATGACTTGAGCATTCATTTCTCACCTCACATAGAGTCATATGCTTCAGTTTTATCGAGTTGTATGTAAATAGAAGTATGATGATCATCATTATTAGAGCATTGTCCTAGTGAGGAAAGGATGATGGAGACCATGATTCCCCCACAAGTTGGAATGAGACTTGGGACGAAAAAAAGAAGAAAAAAAAAAGAGAAAAAGAGGCCAAAAAGTGCCCATCAAAAATAGAGAAAACAAAGAAAAAAGAGAAAACAAAAAATGAAAACGAGAGAAAAAGAGAGAAGGGGCAATGCTACTATCATTTCCACGCTTGTGCTTCAGAGTAGCACCATGTTATTCATATAGAGAGTCTCCGATGTTTTTTATGTCTACTATGCAACCTTCTTCTTGTAGACTCGTGTTGGGTGATACCTCTCTGTCGTATCTATAATTTTTGATTATTTCATGCCAATATTCTACAACTTTCATATACTTTTGGCAACTTTTTATATTATTTTTGGGACTAACATATGGATCCAGTGCCCAGTGCCAGTTCCTGTTTGTTGCATGTTTTTTGTTTCGCATAAAATCCATATCAAATGCGATAAAAACTTAGGGAGATTTTTTTAGAATATGTGTGATTTTTGGGAAAAAGAATCAACGCGAGACGATGCCCGGGGGGCCCACAAGCCACAAGGGGGCGCCCCACAGGGTAGGGCGCTCCCTGGACCCTTGTGGCCACCCTGTAAGGCGGTTGGTCCCCATCTTTCGCCTCAACAAAGCTAATATCTGGATAAAATCGTGTTAAAATTTCAGCCCAATCGGAGTTACAGATCCCCGGGAATTTAAGAAACGGTGAAAGGCCAGAATCTGGGAATGCAGAAACAGAATGAAACAGAGAGGGAGATATCCAATCTCAGAGGGGCTCTCTCCCCTCCGCTGCCATGGATGCCAAGGACCAGAGGGGAAACCCTCCTCCCATCTAGGGGGAGGTCAAGGAAGAAGAAGGAGGGGGCTCTCTCCCCCTCTCTCCCGGTGGCGCCGGAACGCCGTCGAGGCAATCATCGTGTGACGGTGATCTACACCAACGCCTCCGTCATCTTCCCCAACATCTTCATCACCTTACCCCATCTATATTCAGAGGTCCACTACCCCGCAACCCACTGTACCCTCTACTTGAACATGGTGCTTTATGCTTCATATTATTATCTAATGATGTGTTGCCATCCTATGATGTCTGAGTAGATTTTTGTTGTCCTATCGGTGATTAGTGAATTGCTATGATTGGTTTAATTTGCTTGTGGTTATGTTTCTGTCCTTTGGGCCCATCATATGAGCGCGCATGTGGATCACACCATAGGGTTGATACAACTATGTATTGGAGGGCAAGGGTGATAGCAGCTTCAGCCTAGCATAGAAATTGATGCATACGGGATTGAAGGGGGACCAATATATCTTAATGTTATGGTTGGGTTTTACCTTAATGAACGTTAGTAGTTGCGGATGCTTGCTAATAGTTCCAATCATAAGTGCATAGAATTCCAAGTAAGGGATGACATGCTAGCAGTGGCCTCTCCCACATAAAACTTGATATCGGTCTAGTAACGTAGTCAATTGTTTAGGGACAATTCCGCAACTCCTACCACCACTTTTCCACACTCATTAAACTAACATAATTGTTTCTTTATCTAAACATCCCCTAGTTTTTATTTTCGTGCGATTTATTATCTTGCAAACCTATCCTACAACACCTACAAAATACTTCTAGTTTCATACTTGTTCTAGGTAAAGCGAACGTTAAGCATCCATAGAGTTGTATCGGTGGTTGATAGAACTTGAGGGAATATTTGTTCTACCTTTAGCTCCTCGCTGGGTTCGACACTCTTACTTATCGAGAAAGGCTACCATTGATCCCTATACTTGTGGGTTATCATTGGGACTCCAAGCGCAGAGTTTTGTAGGACAGTAGCAAATTTCCCTCAAGTGGATGACCTAAGGTTTATCAATCCGTGGGAGGCGTAGGATGAAGATGGTCTCTCTCAAACAACCCTGCAACCAACTAACAAAGAGTCTCTTGTGTCCCCAACACACCCAATACAATGGTAAATTGTACATGTGCACTAGTTCGGCAAAGAGATGGTGATACAAGTGTAATATGGATGGTAGATATAGGTTTTTGTAATCTGAAAATATAGAAACAGCAAGGTAACTAGTAACGAAAGTGAGAAAAAATGGTAGGCAATGCTTGAAAACAAGTCCTAGGGTTCATACTTTCACTTGTGCAAAGTCTCTCAACAATGATAACATAATTAAATCATATGACAATCCCTCAACGTGCGACAAAGAATCACTCCAAAGTTTCTATCGGAGAACGTAGGATGAAAACGTTCATCAACCCCTATGCATAGATTACCCCAATGTCACCTCGGGAATCCGCGAGTTGAGTGCCAAAACTTACATCAAGTGAATCAATAGAACATCCCATTGTCACCATAGATATCCCATCGCAAGACATACATCAAGTGTTCTCAAATCCAATACTCAATCCAACATAACAAAACCTCAAAGAGAAAGACCCAATTCATCACAAGAAGGTAGAAGGGGAGAAACACCATATGATCCAACTATAGTAACAAAGCTCACGGTACATCAAGATCGTGCCAAATCAAGAACACAAGAGAGAGAGAGAGAGAGAGACCAAACACATAGCTACCGGTACATACCCTCAGCCCCAAGGGTGAAGTACTCCCTCCTCGTCATGGTGGCCACCGGGATGATGAAGATGGCCTCCAGTGATGGTTTCCCCCTCTGCCAGGGTGCCGGAACGGGATCCCGATTGGTTTTTCATGGCTACAGAGGCTTACGGCGGCAGAACTTCCGATCTAGGGTTCTTTTTAGAGGTTCCTATATTTATAAGAATTTTTGGCGTCGGAAACAAGTCAAGGAGGTGCCCGAGGGGCCCATAAGCCCTCAGGGAGCACCCCTAGCTTGTCGACTCATCGAGACTCTTCTGGTCCAGCTCCGGTGCTTCGGGGGTCTCTTTTGGTCCATAAAAATCAGCGTAAATTTTCAGCCCATTCCGAGAACTTTTATTTCTGCACAAAAAACGACACCACAGTAGTTCTGCTGAAAAACAGTGTTAGTCCGGGTTAGTTCTAATAAAATCATACCAAAACATATAATTGTTGTAAACATGTCATGAATACTTCATAAATTATAGATATGTTGGAGACGTATCAGCATCCCCAAGCTTAATTCCTGCTCGTCCTCGAGTAGGTAAATGATAAAAGAAAGAATTTATGAAGTGTGAATGCTACCTAACATATTTATCAATGTAATCTTCTTTATTGTGGCATGAATGTTCAGATCCATAAGATTCAAAACAAAAGTTTAATATTGACATAAAAACAATAATACTTCAAGCATACTAATAAAGCAATTATGTCTTCTCAAAATAACATGGCAAAAGAAAGTTATCCCTACAAAATCATAAGGTCTGGCTATGCTCCATCTTCATCACATAAAGTATTTCATCATGCACAACCCTGATGACAAGCCAAGCAATTGTTTCATACTTTTAATGTTCTCAAACTTTTTCAACTTTCACGCAATACATGAGCATGAGCCATGGATATAGCACTACAGGTGGAATAGAATATGGTGGTTGTGGAGAAGACAAAAAGAAGGAGAAAGTCTCACATCAACTAGGTGTATTAACGGGCTATGAAGATGCCCATCAATTGGTATCGATGCAAGTGAGTAGGGATTGCCATGCAACGGATGCACTAGAGCTATAAGTGTATGAAAGCTCAAAATGAAAACTAAGTGGGTGTGCATCCAACTTGCTTGCTCATGAAGACCTAGGGAAATTTGAGGAAGCCCATCATTGGAATATACAAGCCAAGTTCTATAATGAAAAATTCCCACTAGTTATATGAAAGTGATAAAATAGGAGACTCTCTATCATGAAGAACATGGTGCTACTTTGAAGCACAAGTGTGGTAAAAGGATAGTGACATTGTCCCTTCTCTCTTTTTCTCTCATTTTTTTTTTCATTTTTCTCTTTTTTTTGTTTGGGCTCTTTGGCCTCTTTTAATATATTTTAAGTCCGGAGACTCATCCCAATTTGTGAGAGAATCATATCTTCCATCATCCTTTCCTCACATGGGACAATGCTCTAATAATGATGATCATCGCACTTTTATTACTTTACAACTCAAGAATTACAACTCGATACTAGAACAAAGATATGACTCTATATGAATGCCTCTGGCGGTGTACCGGGATGTGCAATGATCAAGAGTGACATGTATAAAAATTATGAAAGGTGGCTTTGCCACAAATACTATGCCAACTACATGATCATGCAAAGCAATATGACAATGATGGTACGTGTCATAATAAACGGAACGGTGGAAGTTGCATGGCAATATATCTCGGAATGGCTATGGAAATTCCATAATAGGTAGGTATGGTAGTTGTTTTGAGGAAGGGTGCATGGTGTGTTTAATGCACCGGAGAAAGTTGTGCGGTACTAGAGAGGCTAGCAATGGTGGAAGGGTGAGAGTGCGTATAATCCATGGACTCAACATTAGTCATAAAGAACTCACATACTTATTGCAAAAGTCTATTAGCCATAAAAACAAAGTACTACATGCATGCTCCTAGGGGATAGATTGGTAGGAAAGGACCATCGCGCGTCCCCAACCGCCACTCATATGGAAGACAATCAAAAAAAATAAATCATGATCTGACTTCATCACATAACGGTTCACCATACGTGCATGCTACGGGAATCACAAACTTTAACACAAGTATTTCTACCAATCCACAATTACTCACTAGCATGACCCTAATATCACCATCTTTATATCTCAAGACAAATGCAAGGAATCAAACTTCTCATCTATTCAATGCTCTTTATATGGAAGTTTTTATTATATCCATCTTGGATGCCCATCATATTGGGACTAAATTCATAACCTAAGCAAATTACCATGCTGTTTAAGACTCTCAAAATAATATAAGTGAAGCATGAGAGTTCATTAATTTCTATAAAACCACCATCGTGCTCTAAAAAGATATAAGTGAAGCACTAGAGCAACTGACAAACTACTCCAAAAAGATATAAGTGAAGATCAATGAGTAGTCAAATAATTAAGTAGCTATGCGAAGACTCTCTAATTTAAGAAAATTTTAGATCTTAAGTATTTTATTCAAACAATAAGAATAACAAAATAAAACGACATTCCAAGGATAGCACATATCATGTGAAGAAGCAAAAACTTAGGCTCAACCAAAACTGACCAATCATTGTTGAAGAAGAAAGATGGGATGCCAACCGGGGCATCCCCAAGCTTAGATGCTTGAGACTTCTTGAAATATTAACTAGGGATGCCTTGGGCATCCCCAAGCTTGATCTCTTGTGTCTCCTTAATTTCACTCATATCATGGTTTCCCTAACTCTTAAAAACTTCATCCACACAAAACTCAACAAGAACTCGTGAGATAAGTTAGTATAAATCAATGCAAAAACTTATCATTATCTACTTCAGCAAATCACTTAAATTATTATTTAACATTGCATACTAAATTCCTCTACATATTTAATACTCCTATCCTCAAATAGAATCATTAAAAAAGCAAACATATGCAAACAAAGCAAACATAACAGCAATCTGTCAAAACAGGATAGTCTGTAAAGAATGCAAGAAGATTCATACTTCTTTAACTCCAAAAATTCTGAAAAATTACCACACTGTAGAAAATTTGTTGTTACTCATTGTGCAAAAATTTCAAGATTTTATCAGATTCTGACTTTCTAGAAGAATTCAGACAATGATAGAAAACTTTCTGTTTTCAAAACAGCAACATATAGACTTGTAAATAAGCATGGTAAAGGCTGCACTTGACTTTTTATTGAACTAAAAGATGGAAAACATTATTCTAAATAACAGCAAGCAAATACAACTAAAAGAAAATGACTCTCCAAGCAAAACTCATATCATGTGACGAATAAAAATATAGCTCCAAGTGAGGTTACCGATAATGTTGAAGACGAAAGAGAAGGCATCCCCAAGCTTAGTTGCTTGGATATTCCTTTAATATTACCTTGGGGTGCCTTGGGCATCCCCAAGCTTAGGTTCTTGCCACTCCTTATTCTCCTCATCTCGATATCTCGCCAAAAACTTGAAAACTTCAATCACACAAAACTTAACAGAACTTCGTGAGATGGGTTAGTATGATAAAACAGATCATTCACTTTGGTACTGTCAAAGACAAGATTCATATTTGTTTCCAAATAATTCCTACTGTACCATATCATTTCCACAATTTATATCACTTAATATAAGCTATGGAAACACTAAAACAAGCAAACTATGCATTGAAAACAGAATATGTCAAAAACAGAACAATCTATAATGATCTAGAAAACTACCATATTTCTGTTACTCCAAAAATTCTGAGCAATTAGGACAACATAGACAATTTGTATATCAATAGTTTGTAAAAAATCAGATCACTTCCAGTGAATTTAAACAATTATGTTACTGGAAGCAAAAGTTTCAGTTTTTGCACAAAATCAAGTCAACTATCATCCACACTACCCCAATGGCTTTACTTAGCACTTTATTGAAACAAAAGCTATAAAACAGGATTACTACAGTAGCTTAACCCTGTGAACACACAAAAAGGTAGGGGTTAATGTTGGGTTGTCTCCCAACAAGAGCTTTCCTTTAAGGCCTTTCTAGCTAGGCATGATGATTTCAATGGTGCTCGCTTAAAAGTAAAGAATTGAAACACAAATAGAGCATCATGAATCATATGACTAGCACATTTAAGTCTAACCCACTTCCTATGCATAGGGATTTTGTGAGAAAACAATTTACGGGAGAAAGAATCAACTAGCATAGGAAGAAAAACAAGCATAACTTCAAGATTTTCAACACATAGAGAGGAAACTTGATATTATTGCAATTCCTACAAGCATATATTCCTCCCTCGTAATAATTTCAGTAGCATCATGAATGAATTAAACAATATAACTATTGCATAAATCATTCTTTTCATGATCTACAAGCATAGAAATTTTATTACTCTCCACACAAGCAAAATTCTTCTCATTCATAATGGTGGGAGCAAACTCAACAAAATAACTATCATTCAAATCATAATGATAGGTTTCATGATTATCATTAGTCTTTATAGCATACATGTCATCACAATTATCATCATAGATAGCAACTTTGTTCTCATAATAATCAATGGAAACCTCTTCCAAAATAGTGGATTCATCACTAAATAAAGTCATGACCTCTCCAAATCCACTTTTATCAATATTGTAACAAGATTCAACACCCTCCAAAATAGTAGGATCATTACCTAGAGTTGACACTCTTCCAAACCCACATTCATCAATATAATCATCATAAATAGGAGTCATGCTATCATCATAATAAATTTGCTCATAAAAACTTGGGGGACAAAAAATATCATCTTCATGAAACATAGCATCCTCAAGCTTATGGCTTTGCATATCATCAGCATCATGGATATTCAAAGAATTCATACCAGCAACATTGCAATCATGCTCATCATTAAAAGATTTTATGCCAAACAATTTATTGAACTCTTGTTCTAACACTTGAGCACAATTTTCCTTTCCATCATTTTCACGAAAGACATTAAAAAGATGAAGCATATAAGGCAACCTCAATTCCATTTTTTGTAGTTTTCTTTTATAGACTAAACTAGTGATAAAACAAGAAACTAAAAGATCCAATTGCAAGATCTAAAGATATACCTTCAAGCACTCACCTCCCCGACAACGGCGCCAGAAAAGGGCTTGATGTCTACTATGAAGCCTTCTTCTTGTAGACTCGTGTTGGGCCTCCAAGCGCAGAGTTTTGTAGGAAAGTAGCAAATTTCCCTCAAGTGGATGACCTAAGGTTTATCAATCCATTGGAGGCATAGGATTAAGATGGTCTCTCTCAAACAACCCTGCAACCAAATAACAAAGAGTCTCTTGTGTCCCCAACACACCCAATACAATGGCAAATTGTATAGGTGCACTAGTTCGACGAAGAGATGGTGATACAAGTGTAATATGGATGGTAGATATAGGTTTTTGTAATATGAAAATATAAAAACAGCAAGGTAATTAACAAAAGTGAGCAAAAACGGTATGTCAATGCTTGAAACAGGCCTAGGGTTCATACTTTCACTAGTGCAAGGTCTCTCAACAATGATAACATAATTAAATCATATGGCAATCCCTCAACGTGCGACAAAGAATCACTCCAAAGTTTCTATCGGAGAACGTAGGACAAAAATGTGCATCAACCCCTATGCATAGATTGCCCCGATGTCACCTCGGAATTCGCGAGTTGAGTGCCAAAACATACATCAAGTGAATCAATAGAACATCCCATTGTCACCACAGATATCCCATCGCAAGACATACATCAAGTGTTCTCAAATCCAATACTCAATCCAACATAACAAAACCTCAAAGAGCAAGACTCAATTCATCACAAGAAGGTAGAGGTGGAGAAACACCATATGATCCAACTATAGTAACAAAGCTCGTGGTACATCAAGATCGTGCCAAATCAAGAACACGAGAGAGAGAGAGAGAGATGAAACACATAGCTACTCGTACATACCCTCAGCCCCGAGGGTGAACTACCCCCTCCTCGTCATGGTGGCCACCGGGATGATGAAGATGGCCTCCGGTGATGGTTTCCCCTCCGGCAGGGTGCCAGAACAGGCTCCCGATTGGTTTTTCATCTCTACAGAGGCTTGCGGCGGCGGAACTTCTGATCTAGGGTTCTTTTCGGAGGTTTCTATATTTATAAGAATTTTTGGCGTCGGAAACAAGTCAAGGAGGTGCCCGAGGGGCCCATAAGCCCTCAGGGCGCGCACAGGGGGTAGGGCGCGTCCCCTGGCTTGTGGAATCCTCGGGACTCTTCTGGTCCAGCTCTGGTGCTTCGGGGGTCTCTTTTGGTCCATAAAAAATCACCGTAAATTTTCAGCCCATTCCGAGAACTTCTATTTCTACACAAAAAAACGACACCACGTTAGTTCTGCTGAAAACAGCGTCCGTCCAGGTTAGTTCTAATAAAATCATACCAAAACCATAGAAAATTGTTGTAAACGTGACATGAATACTTCATAAATTATAGATACGTTGGAGACGTATCAGTTGTCACTTTCATATACTAGTGGGAATTTTTCATTATAGAACTTAGCTTTTATATTCCGATGACGGGCTTCCTCAAATGGCTGAGGTCTTCATGAGCAAGCAAGTTGGATGCACACCCACTTAGTTTTTAGAGCTTTCATACACTTATAGCTCTTAGTGCATCCATTGCTTGGCAATCCCTACTCCTCGCATTGATATCGATTGATGGACATCTCCATAGCCCGTTGATCCGCCTAGTTGATGCAAGACTTTCTCCCTTTTAGACTTCTCCTTATTGATCTCTATCATCGCATTCTATTCCACCCATAGTGTTATGTCCATGACTTACGCTCTTATATTGCATGGGGGTTGAAAATTCTGAAGCGCGTTAAAAATTATGAACCAATTGCTCGGCTTGTCATCGGGGTTTACATGATAAATACTTTGTGTTAAGATGGAGCATGACAAGACTATATGATTTTGTAGGGATAGCGTTCTTTAGCATTTTTATTCTGAAAGGCATGATTGTTTGTTGGTATGCCTGAGTATTGATGTCGTTGTATCAAAATATAGACTATTACCTTGAATCACTCGTATCTTAATATTCATGCCATGATTAGATTATATGATCAAGATCATCCTAGGTAGCATTCCACATAAAAATATATTTTTATCATTTACCTACTCGAGGACGAGCAGGAATTAAGATTGGGGATGTTGCTAAGTCTCCGTCGTATCTATAATTTTTGATTGTTTCATGACAATATTCTACAAATTTCATATACTTTTGGCAACAATTTATATTATTTTTGGGACTAACATATTGATCTAGTGCCCAGTAGTTCATGTTTGTTGCTTGTTATTTTGTTTCGCAGAATATCCATATCAAACAAAGTCCAAACGCGATATAAATTTACGGATATTTATTTTGGAATATATGTGATTTTTTTACAAAAGAATCAACGCAAGAGGGAGCCCGAGGTGGCCACGAGGCACATGGGCACGACCAGGGGGTGGCCGCACCCAGATCGCTCATGGGCATCTCATAAGGTGGTTGCAGCCATTCTTTCGCTGCAAGAAAGATAATTTCTGGATAAAAATCCCCTCGAAATTTTGGACCAATCGGAGTTACGGATCTCCGGGAATATAAAAAGCAGTGAAGGGGTCCAAAAACAGACGCAAAACAAAAGAGAAACTGAGAGAGAGATCGAAT
This sequence comes from Triticum aestivum, assembly GCF_018294505.1. Taxonomy (NCBI): domain Eukaryota; kingdom Viridiplantae; phylum Streptophyta; class Magnoliopsida; order Poales; family Poaceae; genus Triticum; species Triticum aestivum. The sequence goes on from NC_057805.1 coordinate 70,028,208, forward strand.
CTCGGACAGGCTCCTGCCCTCCGGGAGCCATGGAGGCCATGGACCAGAGGGGAAACTGTCCTCCCATCTATGGGGGAGGCCATGGAAGAAGAAGAAGGAGGGGCCCTCTCCCCCTCTCTCCTGGTGGCGCCGGAACACCGCTGGGGCAATCACCGTGACGGCGATCTACACCAATAACTTCGCCGCCGTCAACACCAACTCTCCCCCCTCTATGCAACGGTGTAACACCTCTTCTACCCGATGTAACCTGTACTTGAACATGGTGCTTAATGCTACATATTATTATCCAACGATGTGTTTCCATCCTATGATGTTTGAGTAGATTCGCTTTGTCCTATGGGTTGATTGATGATCGTGATTGGTTTGAGTTGTATATTTTATTGTGGTGCTGTCCTATGGTGCCCTCCGTGCCGCACAAGTGTGTGGTATTACCATAATAGGGTGTTGCAATACGTTCATGATTCTCTTATAATGGGTAGCGAGAGTGACAGAAGCTTATACTCGAGTAAGGGGGTTGTTGTGTATAGGAGTAAAGAGGACTAGTTACTTAATGCTATGGTTGGGTTTTACCTTAATGATCTTTAGTAGTTGCGGATGCTTGCTAGAGTTCCCATCATAAGTTCATATGATCCAACTACGGAAAGTATGTTATATCATGCCTATCCCTCATATAAAATTGCAATAATGATTACCGGTCTAGTTATCGATTGTCTAGGGACAAATAATTCTCTTCGTGTTACAGGAAGCTCTCTACTAAAACTAACTTAATTGTTTCTGTATCTTAAAAACCCCTAACTTTTATTTATGCGTTCTTTATTATCTTGCAAACCTATCCCTTTACACCTACAAAGTACTTCTAGTTTTATACTTGTTCTAGGTAAAGCGAACGTTAAGTGTGCGTAGAGTTGTATCGGTGGTTGTTAGAACTTGAAGGGAATATTGATTCTACCTTGAGCTCCACGTTGGGTTTGACACTCTTATTTATCGAAAAAGCTACAATTGATCCCCTATGTTTGTGGGTTTTTAGATGATCAGACAAAGAATTAAGTAATTGGAGAAGCCTCCCCCAAGCTTGAGGGAGATTCTATTCTTCAATTTGCACAAAGTTCAACATTTCCTGTAAAGCATCTTGTTTCTTATGAGCAGGAAAATATCCCAAGGACTACATACACAACCAGGAGCAAGAGTATTAAACCATTTCCTAGCATCACCCTTTAATGAGAAAGGAAACAACTTAAGAATATAGTAATAGCGATTTTTTTCCTCATTAGCAAATAGGGTGGCTATAGCATGCAATTTAGTAAGGTGTGCCACAACAGTTTCAGTTTCATAACCGTGAAAAGGATCAGATTCAACAAAAGTAATTAACTCAGGATAAACAGAGAATTCATAATCCTTATTGGCAAGAAAGATAGGAGGAGTCGCAAACTTAGGATCATATTTCATTGTTTCCATCATAGTTTTTATTTTAGCTTACTCGGTTATTTCTTAACATCATCTCTATCATTACAAGCAAGCAATTCTCTAGCTATCTCCCCATCCATAACATAAACATCGGGTATCTTAGGTGTTTCAACTCTAGTAGGAGAGCTAGGCATAATAAGTGAATCATAGTTTTCATCAATTTCAGCATTTTCAAGTTCTTTAGCTTTAGCAAGTTGTTCATCAAGAAATTCACCTAATGGCATAGTATCATTAAGCAGAGTACTAGCATCGTCACAAGTTTCATTTATAGCAAAAGTAGTATCATCAATTACTTATGACATATCATAATGAATAGTGGGTGGTGGTGTCGCAAGCCTAGTTAAAACAAAAGGTGAATCAAGTGCGGAGCTAGATGGCAGTTCCTTACCTCCCCTCGTCTTGGAGTATATGATCTTAGTCTTAACATCTTTCATATTCTTCATAGTGTAAAATCCCAAGTGAACTCAATAAATAGAACTATGCTCCGCGGAAAAGGCACCAGAAAAAGGTCTTGGTAACCCACAACTATAGGTGATCGTGACAGTCTCCAAGGGTAATATTTCACCCAAATTTATTGCTCGACACAAGAGCCAAAGAATATTTATGAGTCCTACCAGTTGAGTTGTCAATTCAACCACACCTGGGAAATTATATTTTTGCAACAAAGTGTTTAGTAGCACAGTAGTTTGATAGTTTTGATAGTGGTGGTAGCAACAGAAATAGTAACAAGAACAACAACAGTAGCAGTTTGTGATGATTGTAACAGCAGCAGCAACAGTAACTTAACAAAGATCAATATAAGAAAAGCGTAGGCATTGGATTAGTGATGGATATTTGTGCTGGATGATATTCATCATATAATAGCCACAACCTAAAGCGACACAAAATAGCTCCAATTCATCAATGTAATGTAGGCATGTATTCTATATATAGTCATACATGTTTATAATAATAAATTGCATGACATCTTTTGTCCAACCCTCCTGTGGCAACAGGGTCCAGAAGGAAAGCTAAGGGGTAATAAGGCTGAAGGGAATATGCCCTAGAGGCAATAATAAAGTTGTTATTTTATATTTCCTTATTCATGCTATAATTGTATTGATCGGAAACTTAAATACATGTGTGAATACATAAACAAATACCGTGTCCCTAGTGAGCCTCTACTAGACTAGCTCGTTGATCAAAGATGGTTAAGGTTTCCTAACCATAGACATGTGTTGTCATTTGATAATAGGATCACATCATTAGGAGAATGATGTGATGGACAAGACTCATCCATTAGCTTAGCATAATGATTGTTCAGTTTATTGTTATTGCTTTCTTCATGTCAAATACATATTCCTTCGACTATGAGATTATGCAACTCCCGGATACCGGAGGAATGCCTTGTGTGCTATCAAACGTCACAACATAACTGGGTAATCATAAAGATGCTCTACAGGTATCTCCGAAGGTGTTTGTTGAGTTGGCATAGATCGAGATTAGGATGTGTCACTCCGAGTCGGAGAGGTATCTCTGGGCCCTCTCGGTAATACACATCATAAGCTTGCAAGCAAATGACTAAGGAGTTTAGTCACGAGGTGATGTATTATGGAATGAGTAAAGAGACTTGCCGGTAACGAGATTGAACTAGGTATGAAGATACCAACGATCGAATCACGGGCAAGTAACATACCGATGGACAAAGGGAATTACGTATGTTGTCATAACGGTTCGACCAATAAAGATCTTCGTAGAATATGTAGGAGCCAATATGGGCATCCAGGTTCCGCTATTAGTTATTGATCGGAGAGGTGTCTCAGTCACGTCTACATAGTTCTCGAACCCGTAGGGTCTGCACGCTTAATGTTCGTTGACGATATAGTGTTATATGAGTTATATATTTTGGTGACCGAATGTTGTTCAGAATCCTGGCTAAGATCACGGACATGAAGAGGGGTCTCGACATAGCCAAGAGGTAAAGATTGATATATAGGACGATGGTATTTGGACACCGGAAGTGTTTCGGGACGTACCCGGAAGGAATCGGGTCACCGGAAGGGGTTCCGGGCACCCCCCGACAAGATATGGGCCTTATGGGCCAAAGGAGGGGACAAACCAGCCCACAAGCGGGCTGGTGCGCCTCCTCCCTTGTTTGGCCAGCCCTAGGGAAGGAAAAGGGGGAGGGCTAGCCCCTCCCACCTTTCCCTCTCATGGGAGAAAGAAAGGGGGCGCCACCCTCCCCTGCCTTTCCCCGCACTCCAAATAAGGAAATGGGGCGCGGCTTGGGAGAGACCCCAAGTAGGATTCATCCTACTTGGGGGCCTCCTTTGGCTGCTCCTCCCTCCCTCCCACCTATATATATGTGGGAGGGGGGCGCCTAGCACACAACAGACAATTTCCTAGCTGTGTGCGGCGCCCCCCTCCACCGTTTACACCGACGGTCATATTTTCATAGTGCTTAGGCGAAGCCCTGAGGAGATCACTTCACCATCACCCTGCCGTCGTGCTGTTGGAACTCATCTACTACCTCGCTGTCTTGCTGGATCAAGAAGGCGAAGGACGTCACCGAGCCGAACGTGTGCAGAACATGGAGGTGCCGTACATTCGGTACTTGATCGGTTGAAGCGCGAAGAAGTTCGACTACATCAACCACGTTGTTAAACGCTTGTGCTTACGGTCTACGAGGGTACGTAGACACACTCTCCCCCTCATTGCTATGCATCTCCATGGATAGATCTTGCGTCTGCGTAGATTTTTTTGTTTTCCATGCAACGTTTCCCAACAGTGGCATCAGAGCCAGGTCTATGCGTAGATGATATGCACGAGTAGAACTCAAAGAGTTGTGGCCGATGATAGTCATAATGCTTACCACCAATGTCTTATTTTCATTCGGCGGTATTGTGGGATGAAGCGGCCCGGACCAACCTTACATGTCCACGCACATAAGACCGGTTCCACCGACAGACATACAACTAGTTTTGCATAAAAGTGGTTGGCGGGTATCCGTTTCTCCTACTTTGGTTGAATCGAATTTGACTATGCCCGGTCCTTGAAGAAGGTTCAAACAGCAAATTTTATGAAACACTGTTGTGGTTTTTGCGTAGGTAAAATGGTTCTTGCTAGAAGCTGGTAGCAGCCACGTAAAACTTGCAACAACAAAGTAGAGGATGTCTAACTTGTTTTTGCAGGGCATGTTGTGATGTGATATGGTCAAGACATGATGTGATATACGTTATTGTATGAGATGACCATGCTTTGTAAATTATCGGTTACCGGCAGGAGATTTATGGTTGTCTCTTTATTGTATGAAATGCAAACGCCATGTAATTGCTTTACTTTATCGCTATGCATTAGCAATAGTTGTAGAAGCAATAGTTGGCGAGACGACCACGGCGCAACGATGGAGATCAAGGTGTCGAGCCGGTGACGATGGACATCATGACGATGCTTTGGAGATGGAGATCAAAAGCACAAGATGATGATGGCCATATCATGTCACATATTTTGATTGCATGTGATGTTTATCTTTTATGCATCTTATTTTGCTTAGAATGGCGATAGCATTATAAGATGATCCCTTCACTTAAGTTCAAGATAGAAGTATTCTACCTGTGTATGCACTGTTGCTACAGTTCGTCGTTTCGAGACACCACGTGATGATCGAGTGTGATATACTCTATGTTCACATACAACAGGTGTAAGACAGTTTTGCACATGCAGAATGCTTGGGTTAAACTTGACGAGCCTAGCATGTACAGACATGGTCTCGGAACACTGGAGACCGAAAGGTCGAATGTGAAACATATAGTAGATACGATCAACATAGAGATTTTCACCATTGATGACTACCCCATGTCACGTGATGATCAGCATGGGTTAGTTGATTTAGATCGCGTATCACTTAGATGACTTGAGGGATGTCTATTTAAGTGAGAGTTCATTTGTAATTTGATTAATTGAACTTAAATTTATCATGAACTTAGTCTTAATAGTTTTTGCATATCTATGTTTTAGATCAATAGCTCGCGATTTAGCTCCCTTATTTTTTGATATGTTCCTAGAGAAAACTAAGTTGAAAGATGATAGTAGCAATGATGCGGACTGGGTCCATGATCTGAGGATTATCCTCATTGCTGCACAAAATAATTATGTCCTTAATGCACCTCTAGGTGACAGACCTATTGCAGGAGCAGATGCAGATGTTATGAACGTTTGGCAAGCTCGATATGATTACTACTTAATAGTTTAGTCTGCCATGCTTTACGTCTTAGAACTGGGACTTCAAAAATGTTTTGAACGCCACGGAGCGTATGCGATGTTCCAAGAGCTGAAATTGGTATTTCAGGCTCATGCCCATGTCAAGAGGTATGAGACCTCTGACAAGTACTTTTCCTACAAGATGGAGGAGAATAACTAAGCCAGTGAGCATGTGCTCAGAATGTCTGGGTACTACAATCGCTTGAATCAAGTGGGTGTTAATCTTCCAGATAAGATAGTGATTGACAGAGTTCTCTAGTCACTATCACCAAGCTACTAGAACTTCGTGATGAACTATAAGAGATGACGAAAACAATTCCCGAGCTCTTCACGATGCTGTAACCGGCGAAGGTAGAAATCAAATAAGAGCATCAACTGCTGATGGTTAAACAAGACCACTAGTTTCAAGAAAAATGGCAAGGGACAGAAAGGGAACTTCAAGAAGAATGGCAAGCAAGCCGCCACTCCTGGGAAGAAGCCCAAAGCTGGACCCAAGCCTGACACTGAGTGATTCTACTGCAAAGGGAATGGTCACTAGAAGCGAAACTACCCCAGATACTTGGCAAATAAGAAGGATGGCAAAGTGAACAAAGGTATATTTGATATACATATTATTGATGTGTACTTTACTAGTGTTTATATCAACCCCTCGGTATTTGATACCAGTTCAGTTGCTAAGATTAGTAACTTGAAACAGGAGTTGCAAAAATAAACAGAGACTAGTTAAGGACGAGGTGACGATGTGTGTTGGAAGTAATTCCAAGGTTGATACGATCACCATCGCACACTCCCTCTACCTTCGGGATTAGTGTTGAACCTAAATAAATGTTATTTGGTGTTTGCGTTGAGCGTGAACATGATTAGATCGTGTTTAATGCAAAACGGCTATTCATTTAAGTTAGAGAATAATTGTTGTTCTGTTTACATGAATAAAACCTTCTATGGTCATACACCCAATGTGAATGGTTTATTGAATCTTGATCGTAGTGATACACATATTCATAATATTGATGCCAAAAGATGCACAGTTGATAATGATAGTGCAACATACTTGTGGCACTGCCGTTTAGGTCATATTGGTGTAAAGCGCATGAAGAAACTCCATGCAGATGGACTTTTGGAATCACTTGATTATGAAACATTTGATACTTGTGAACCATGTCTCATGGGCAAGATGACTAAAACTCCGTTCTCCAGAACAATGGAGCGAGCAAATAACTTATTGGAAATAATACATACCGATGTATGCGGTCCGATGAGTGTTGAAGCACACGGCGGGTATCGTTATTTTTGAAGTAAATATGCCCTAAAGGCAATAATAAAGTTGTTATTTATATTTCCTTATATCATGATAAATGTTTATTATTCATGCTAGAATTGTATTAACCGGAAACTTAGTACATGTGTGAATACATAGACAAACAGAGTGACCCAAGTATGCCTCTACTTGACTAGCTCGTTAATCAAAGATGGTTAAGTTTCCTGACCATAGACATATGTTGTCATTTGATCAATGGGATCACATCATTAGAGAATGATGTGATGGACAAGACCCATCGTTAGCTTAGCATAATGATCGTTTAGTTTTATTGCTATTGCTTTCTTCATGACTTATACATATTCCTCTCACTATGAGATTATGCAACTCCCGAATACCGGAGGAACACTTTGTGTGCTATCAAACATCAAAACGTAACTAGGTGATTATAAAGAGGCTCTACATGTGTCTCTGAAGGTCTTTGTTGAGTTGGCATAGATCGAGATTAGGATTTGTCACTCCATGTATCAGAGAGGTATCTTTGGGCCCTCTCGGTAATGCACATCACTATAAGCCTTGCAAGCAATGTGACTAATGAGTTAGTTACGGGATGATGCATTACGGGATGAGTAAAGAGACTTGCCGGTAACGAGATTGAACTAGGTATGATGATACCGACGATCGAATCTCGGGCAAGTAACATACAGATGACAAAGGGAATGACGTATGTTGTTATGCGATTTGACCGATAAAGATCTTCATAGAATATGTAGGAGCCAATATGAGCCTCCAGGTTCCGCTATTGGTTATTGACAGGAGATGTGTCTCGGTCATGTCTACATAGTTCTCGAACCCGTAGGGTCCGCACGCTTAACGTTCGATGACGATTTGTATTATGAGTTATGTGTTTTGGTGACCGAAGTTTGTTCGGAGACCCAGAGGAGATCACGGACATGACGAGGAGTCTCGAAAAGGTCGAGAGGTAAAGATTGATATATTGGAAGGTTATATACGGACACCGGAATGGTTTCGATAAGGTTTGGGGATTTTTCGGAGTACCGGGAGGCTACCGGAACCCCCCGGGAAAGTTAATGGGCCTATTGGGCCATAGTGGAGGAGAGGAGGCGGGCCACAGGAGGTGGCGTCCGCCCCCCTTTCCCAATCCGAATTGGACAAGGGAAGGGGGCGCGGCCCCCCTCTTTCCTTCTCCTTCTCCCTCCTTTCCCCTTTCCCCCTCTCCATTGGAAGGAAAGGGGGCCGAATCCTACTAGGAACGGAGTCCTAGTAGGACTCCCTCCTCTTGGCGCCCCCCCCCCTTGGGCCGGCCTCCTCCTCCCCCCTCCTTTATATACGTGGGCAGGGGGCACCCCAAAGACACAACAGTTGTTTCTTAGCCGTGTGTGGTGCCCCCTCCACAATTTACCACCTCGGTCATATTGTCGTAGTGCTTAGGCGAAGCCCTGCGCGGATCACATCACCAACACCGTCACCACGCCATCGTGCTGACGGAACTCTCCCTCGACCCTCTACTAGATGAAGAGCTCGAGGGACGTCATCGTGCTGAACATGTGCTGAACACGGAGGTGCCGTACATTCGGTACTTGGATCGGTTGGATCGTGAAGACGATCGACTACATCAACCGCATTAACTAAACAATTCCGCTTTCAGTCTACAAGGATACGTGTACACACTCTCCCATCTCGTTGCTATGCTTCTCCTAGATAGATCTTGCGTGATCGTATGAATTTTTTTGAATTACTACGTTCCCCAACAATGGTATCAGATCCAAGTCTATGCGTAGATGATATGCACGAGTAGAACACAATGAGTTGCGGGCAATAATAGTCATACTGCTTACCACCAACGTCTTACTTTGATTCGGCGGTATTGTTGGATGAAGCGGCCCGGACCGACATTACATGACCGCGTTCATGAGACTGGTTCTACCGACGTGCTTCGCACACAGGTGGCTGGCGGGTGTCTGTTTCTCCAACTTTAGTTGAATCAAGTTTGACTACGGCCGATCCTTGTTTAAGGTTAAAACAACACACTTGACGAAAAAACTTTGTGGTTTTGATGCGTAGGTAAGAACAGTTCTTGCTAGAAGCCCGTAGCAGCCACGTAAAACTTACAACAACAAAGTAGAGGACGTCTAACTTGTTTTTGCGGGGCATGTTGTGATGTGATATGGTCAAAACATGATGAGATATAAATTGTTGTATGAGATGATCATGTTTTGTCAAAGTTATCGGCAACTGGCAGGAGCCTTATGGTTGTCGCTTTATGGTATGAAATGCAATCGCCATGTAATTGCTTTACTTTATCACTAAGCGGTAGCGATAGTCATGGAAGCAATAGTTGACGAGACGACAATGATGCTACGATGGAGATCAAGGTGTCAAGCCGGTGGCGATGGATATCATGACGGTGCTTTGGAGATGGAGATCAAAGGCACAATATGATGATGGCCATATCATGTCACATATTTTGTTTGCATGTGATGTTTATCCTTTATGCATCTTATTTTGCTTAGTACGGCGGTAGCATTATAAGATGATCCCTCACTAAATTTGAAGGTATAAGTGTTCTCCCTGAGTATGCACCGTTGCTACAGTTCGTCGTGCCGAGACACCACGTGATGATCGGGTGTGATAAGCTCTACGTTCACATACAACGGGTGCAAGCCAGTTTTGCACGTGCAGAATACTCGGGTTAAACTTGACGAGCCTAGCATATGCAGATATGGCCTCGGAACTCTGAGACCGAAAGGTCGAACATGAATCATATAGTAGATATGATCAACATAGTGATGTTCACCATTGAAAACTACTCCATCTCACGTGATGATCGGACATGGTTTAGTTGATATGGATCACGTGATCATTTAGATGACTAGAGGGATGTCTATCTAAGTGGGAGTTCTTAAGTAATATGATTAATTGAACTTTAATTTATCATGAACTTAGTACCTGATTGTTTTTTGCATGTCTATGTTGTTTTAGATCAATGGCCCGTGCTACCGTTCCCTTGAATTTTAATGCATTCCTAGAGAAAGCTAAGTTGAAAGATGATGGTAGAAACTACACAGACTGGGTCCGTAACTTGAGATTATCCTCATTGCTGCACAGAAGAATTACGTCCTGGAAGCACCGCTAGGTGCAAGACCCGCTGCAGGAGCAACTACTGATGTTATGAACGTCTGGCAGAGCAAAGCTAATGACTACTCGATAGTTCAGTGTGCCATGCTTTATGGCTTAGAATTGGGACTTCAAAGACGTTTTGAACGTCATGGAGCATATGAGATGTTCCAGGAGTTGAAGTTAATATTTCAAGGAAATGTCCGAGTTGAGAGATATGAAGTCTCCAACAAGTTCTATAGCTGCAAGATGGAGGAGAATAGTTCTGTCAGTGAACATATACTCAAAATGTCTGGGTATCATAGCCACTTGACTCAGCTGTGTGACACCCCAAAATTTTGACCTTGTTTTATTATTTAAAATTTTGCCAGGAAATTAAAATTTTCCATTTGTCTAGATTTACCTCTTGATATTGTGGGTTTTACCTCAAGTGGAAACTTTCCAAAAAGTATTATTGGACTTGTATACTCTCTCTATGAAACAATTCTTTATAAGTGGATTTAATTGCAAGATTTGCTTTTCCCTGAGCTTTATTCTTTTAAAATGATTTTTCATGAATTTGGAGTCTCTGTTGCACTGCAACCATTTGATTAATGCATTTAAAAATTTCACCAAAATTTGGGGATGTCATGTGATGTTTCCACATCACTTTTATGCAAAAATATCTTTTGGTTATTGGAGATTTTGAGCTCTACATCAACTTTTCAAATCTGGTCCAGTAGGTATTTTTGCACTACAACCTATTTAAATATTTCTTTAAAAATTCTTCCAAGTGTTTGGAGATGTCAGTAGATGCATATAATTCAACTTTATACTAAAACCCAGTGATGTTCTTTGAAAAATTTGAGTGAATCAACCTCTTTTTCATTCTGGTCCAGTTTTGTGATTTGTACTGCAACCCTATTTTATTTTGCTCTAGTGCCCCTGAGCTTTTTCCTGCCTATAGCCCTCCCTACAAAACCCTTAAGTCCAGGAGAGTGGACCCATTGGAGGATTTTGAGTGCATGCAATGAGACCTTTTTCTTTCTGTCCAAAACTGTAGTTTTGCAAAACTTGCACTAGCAAGTTTCTGGTTTTGCCCAAATGATCTTGCCATCATCACCTACATCCAGGGAGACCCTGACCTGGAGTTTTTGGCCACTCCAAGAGTTGCCTAGGTACACTTAGCATTCTGTCGAACACTTGGTGTGCACAGTCAGTTTTGACATGAGTTTTAGTTTGCACTGTGTACTTGATCCTCTGACCCAGCAACCTTGTCCACTAAGATCCTAGCTACTCCTAACCTAGTCCTCTTAATTGCCAGCCTCCCTCTAGCACTCTAGGCTGCCTTGGCATTTCGTCGAACACGTCCCGTGCGTGCTCTGGACGCGCCCAGAGCGCACGTTTTGCACGCGCGCGCACCGAGTCGCCGCGTCGCACTGCCGTCCTCGCCGCGTCCCGCCCCTGGCCCTTGCTCGCCTGCAGAGCCACGCACTACCCTCGCCCACTCGCCAGAACCCTCCAAGCCACCCCTGGCGCCCTACAGCGCCGCCGTTAGAGCCTTTGGCGGCACGCCAGCGTCGGCAGTGAGCTCCTGCCACGGAGGGCGCCGCCCAAGCCACACCAGCGCGCCAGCTGCCCCCTGGAGCAGCTCGAGCTTATCCTGAAACCCGTCGGCACGCGCTCGTCGCCGCCACGTCGCCCTGCGGCTATAGAACGACGGTCGCTAGCGTTCTTATCCACGGCCGCCGCGGGACCGACCTCGAGCGCCTATATAAGGGGCCCCCAAACTCGTTCAAGCCCTCAGGCGACCTCAGGCTGTCCCCCTAGTGCTCCCCTAGCCGCAGATTGACCGGAAGAGGCCCTCTCCCCCATCTCCGGCAGGTTCGGCCGCCGCCGCCCTCCGGTCCCGCGAGTCGCCAACCGGGCCTCCCCAGCTCAGCTAGCACCACCACTCGACTCCCCTCGACCTCACGGAGTCGCCCATCCTCTTAGCTTCGATCGAGAGCCACCACAGCCCAAAACCCCAATCTTGCCCGAAACCTCCTCCGCCGCGGAGCTCGCCGCCGACGACTCCCTTCACCCCCACGGCCCCCTCGACCACCAGGAGGACCGCCCTGGAGCCATGGATCCTTCCCTGCCCTCCGGAGCCCGCGAGGAGCCGCCAATCGCCGGCGGCGATCGCCGGAGTCCCGCCTCCGTTCGGGCAGAGGAAGAGGAGGGAGGAGAGACTAGTCAAACCTGACCAGTGGGCCCGCTGGACCCACTGTCAGTGACCCAGCCCCGCCACCACGTGTTTAAGTGGTCACGTAAACGCCTGAGTATGTTTCCTCTGCTTCGAAAGCGTATTTTCCCCCGAAACGTTTTCTTTTTCTGGTTTTATTAAAAACAGAACATTGACCAAACTTTGACTGGCTATATCTTTTAAAATAAAACCCCAAATGAGTTGATTCTTTTTCCTACCTCCCTCAAATTTCATCTAGTTTATTTTAAGATTTATTTCAAAAATATTTGGGACAACTTTTTGTACTGTTTTTGAAATATTTGTTATTTGAATATATATTTTTAATAGGAAATGGAGAGAGAAGAAAACTTTCAAAAAGTGCACCCCCTTGCATACTCTTGAAGGCAAGCATTCTGAACTCTGGCATAATGTTTTTCGTCAGGTGTTTTGATATAGTTACAACACCACGTTGACTTGGAGCATGCGTTATTTCTATGTAACGATACAGTCACACGCATGAGTGCATATTGGAGATGCTTTACTGTTAGAAATGGATATGCTGGTGATAGTGATCATCCTCGTGAGCTTTTCATGCATACCGGCAGGAAGCCGGGAAAGTCGTGGTCTTGGGTAGACACGAGCTTGTCCCTAATTCCTCGTCGAGACGAGTGTGTCCGGTATGGCATGATGAGGTTTGATGAGCGGTGATTCTGTCTGTTAATGGAAATATATTGGTTGTGCTAATCATTCGGAGAATACTTGGACCTCCTGAGTCGGCCGTAGGTCGAGTCTTGTTCAGTAACTTCCCCTACTTGTTTTGTACTACCACTTGTCCCTGCCGCAGGTAGGGTACGGTTCAGTAAGTTGTCAACCCCTTACCAAGGCACACACCGTACAGAGAGGCCATGGTGGAAGATACCGGATGCATCCGGTAGGCATGCCACCTGGTCCGGGGGCATGGGTGTTTCCGGTTGGGACCGAGAGGGGGGCACCCCGTAGAGCGCGCGATATAAATTTGATCCCATGCTACGTCGAGGTTGTAGCCTCCCCACTTAGAGTTTTGCTTGACAGGTGTCGTGGGTGATTCCAGACACCGGTAAGTTAAGCTGGTGTGTGCAGGTCAGGCGTGTTTTCAATTAAAAGGCCGTAGGCGGAATTAGTCCCGACGGACTAAATAAATCCGTTACTCGTGGGTAAAGAGTACACCCTCTGCAGAGGTTATATCTATTCGGATAGCCATGTCCATGGGTAGGACTACAGTCTGAGATGGGTCTAGTGACGGTATTCAGATGGAGAAACGCCTAAACTAGATCATAGTAACGGTATTCGGATGGAGAAACGGCTAAACTAGAACATAGTGACGGTCTTCGGATGGAGAAACGGCTAGACTAGAACTTTGATTATGACCTATGACACATGAGGATTATGATTATTATTATTGTGGACTAACCAGTTACTTTATTTGAATTATTGAGTATCCCTGGGACGGTTCTACCTCCTGGATATTCACTGTGATTATTCTTATATAAGCCCTTTATGTGGCGTCGCTCAGACGCCCGACTGCGGCATGCTTGTTATTTATTTATTATTTATAAGCCCTTTATGTGGCGTCGCTCAGACGCCCGACTGCGGCATGCTTGTTATTTATTTATCCTTTATAAGCCCTTTATGTGCAGTCGCTCAGACGCCCGACTGCGGCATGTTTGTCATTTATTTATTATTCATAAGCCCTTTATGTGGTGTCGCTCAGACGCCCGACTGTGGCATGCTTGTTATCTTCTTTTATTCATAAGCCCTTTATGTGGTGTCGCTCAGACGCCCGACTGAGGCATGATTTATCTTATTATCCTTTTCAAGGCGTCGCTTCAGATACTCGATCAGTGCATTCTATTTTCTACTACCGTATTGCATATTCATATTTTACCTGCTTGCGAGCATCATAGATTTCGTTTATTTCGTGACAGACGTTGTGGTCATAGAATTTTTTCGGAGCACGATTATCCCTTGTTATATTATACTCGTGTTCATAATGTTTGCGAGTACATTCAAACGTACTCACTGGCTTGTCCCTGGCTATTGTCTTGGCCAGATTTCTTGCGTGGAGAAGAGCGTTACGACGACAGCCCCGGAACCCATGTAAAGGTGATAGCAGCGTCGCGAAGATAGGAGTTATCCTGGTCAGCTGTTCTTGTGGGAAATGGAGTCCCATAGACGCAGATGAACCATAAACTTCTTCCGCCTTCAACCACTAGAAATCTAGTGTTGTACTCATAGGCCACAATGGTCTTGTACTACATATTTTGTACTTTGCTTGGAATTCTTGTATCAAGTTGGTACCTCATCAGCTAACAGTAATCCTGGGGCTGGTGAGCACAAAGGCCATTTTCTGGGAAGTTAATATCCCGAAAATCCGGTCCTGACAAGCTGGGAGTTAATCTTCCTGATGATAGTGTCATTGGCAGAGTTCTTCAATCACTGCCACCAAGCTATAAAGGCTTCATGATGAACTATAATATGCAAGGGATGGAAAAGACAATTCCCGAGCTCTTTGCGATGCTAAAGGCTGCGGAGGTAGAAATCAAGAAGGATCATCAAGTGTTGATGGTTAACAAGACCACTAGTTTCAAGAAAAAGGGCAAAGGGAAGAAGGGGAACTTCAAGAATAATGGCAAGCAAGTTGCTGCTCAAGGGAAGAAGCCCAAGTCTGGACCTAAGCCCGAAACTGAGTGCTTCTACTTCTGGTAACTAGAAGCGGAACTGCCCCAAGTATTTGGCGGATAAGAAGGATGGCAAAGTGAAAGGTATATTTGATATACATGTTATTGATGTGTACCTTACTAATGCTCGTAGTAGCGCCTGGGTATTTGATACTGGTTCTGTTGCTCATATTTGCAACTCGAAACAGGGGCTACGGATTAAATGGAGATTGGCTAAGGACGAGGTGACGATGCGCGTGGGAAATGGTTCCAAGGTTGATGTGATCGCCGTCGGCACACTACCTCTACATCTACCATCGGGATTAGTTTTAGACCTGAATAATTGTTATTTGGTGCCAGCGTTAAGCATGAAAATTATATCTGGATCTTGTTTGATGCGAGACGGTTATTCATTTAAACCAGAGAATAATGGTTGTTCTATTTATATGAGTAATATCTTTTATGGTCATGCACCCTTGATGAGTGGTCTATTTTTGTTGAATCTCGATTGTAGTGATACACATATTCATAATATTGAAGCCAAAAGATGCAAAGTTAATAATGATAGTGCAACTTATTTGTGGCACTGTCGTTTAGGTCATATTGGTGTAAAGCGCATGAAGAAACTCCATGCTAATGGGCTTTTGGAATCACTTGATTAAGAATCACTTGATGCTTGCGAACCGTGCCTCATGGGTAAGATGACTAAGACTCCTTCTCTGGAACAATGGAGCGAGCAACTGACTTATTGGAAATAATACATACTGATGTATGCGGTTCAATGAGTGTTGAGGCTCGCGGCGGGTATCGTTATTTTCTGACCTTCACAAATGATTTGAGCAGATATGGGTATATCTACTTAATGAAACATAAGTCTGAACCACTTGAAAAGTTCAAAGAATTTCAGAGTGAAGTGGAAAATCATCGTAACAAGAAAATAAAGTTTCTACGATCTGATCGTGGAGGTGAATATTTGAGTTATGAGTTTGGGCTTCATTTGAAACAATGTGGAATAGTTTCGCAACTCACGCCACCTGGAACACCACAGCGTAATGGTGTGTCCGAACATCGTAATCGTACTTTATTAGATATGGTGCAATCTATGATGTCTCTTACCGATTTACCGCTATCGTTTTGGGGTTATGCTTTAGAGACGGCTGCATTCACGTTAAATAGGGCACCATCTAAATCCGTTGAGATGACACCATATGAACTGTGGTTTGGCAAGAAACCTAAGCTGTCATTTCTTAAAGTTTGGGGCTGCGATGCTTATGTGAAAAAGCTTCAACCTAATAAGCTCGAACCCAGATGGAGAAATGTGTCTTCATAGGATACCCAAAGGAAACTGTTTGGTACACCTTCTATCACAGATCCGAAGGCAAGATATTCGTTGCTAAGAATGGATCCTTTCTAGAGAAGAAGTTTGTCTCGAAAGAAGTGAGTGGGAGGAAAGTAGAACTTGATGAGGTAATTGTACCTTCTCCAGAATTGGAAAGTAGTTCATCTCACAAATCAATTCCAGTGATGCCTAGACCAATTAGTGAGGAAGTTAATGATGATGATCATGAATCTTCAGATCAAGTTACTACTGAACCTCGTAGGTCAACCAGAGTACGTTCCGCACAACAGTGGTAAGGTAACCCTGTTCTGGAAGTCATGTTACTAGACCATGACGAACCTACGAACTATGAGGAAGCGATGATGAGCCCAGATTCCGCAAAATGGCTTGAAGCCATGAAATCTGAGATGGGATCCATGTATGAGAACAAAGTGTGGACTTTGGTTGACTTGCCCGATGATCGGCAAGCCATAGAGAATAAATGGATCTTCAAGAAGAAGACTAACACTGACGGTAATGTTACTGTCTACAAAGCTCGACTTGTTGCGAAAGGTTTTTGACAAGTTCAAGGGGTTGACTACGATGAGACCTTCTCACCCGTAGCGATGTTTAAGTCTGTCTGAATCATGTTAGCAATTGCCGCATTTTATGATTATGAAATTTGGCAAATGGATGTCAAAATTGCATTCCTTAATGGATATCTTAAAGAATAGTTGTATATGATGCAACCAGAAGGTTTTGTCGATCCTAAAGGTGCTAACAAAGTGTGCAAGCTCCAGGGATCCATTTATGGACTAGTGCAAGCATCTCGGAGTTGGAATATACGCTTTGATAGTATGATCAAAGCATATGGTTTTATACAGACTTTTGGAGAAGCCTGTATTTACAAGAAAGTGAGTGGGAGCTCTGTAGCATTTCTGATATTATATGTGGATGACATATTATTGATTGGAAATAATACATCATTTTTGGATAGCATAAAAGGATAGTTGAATAAGATTTTTCAATGAAAGACCTTGGTGAAGCTGCTTATATATTGGCCATCAAGATCTATAGAGATAGATCAAGACGCTTGATTGGACTTTCACAAAGCACATACCTTGATAAAGTTTTGAAGAAGTTCAAAATGGATCAGTCAAAGAAAGGGTTCTTGCCTGTGTTACAAGGTGTGAAGTTGAGTCAGACTCAATGCCCGACCACTACAGAAGATAGAGAGAAAATGAAAGTCATTCTCTATCCTTCAGCCATACGTTCTATCATGTATGCAATGCTGTGTACCGGACCTGATGTGTGCCTTGCTATAAGTTTAGCAGGGAGGTACCAAAGTAATCCAGGAGTGGATCACTGGACAGCGGTCAAGAACATCCTGAAATACCTGAAAAGGACTAAGGATATGTTTCTCGTTTATGGAGGTAACAAAGAGCTTGTCATAAACGGTTACGTCGATGCAAGCTTTGACACTGATCCTGATGACTCTAAGTCACAAACCGGATACGTATTTATATTGAATGGTGGAGCTGTCAGTTGGTGCAGTTCCAAGCAGAGCATTGTGGCGGGATCTACGTGTGAAGCGGAGTACATAGCTTCTTCAGAAGCAGCAAATGAAGGAGTCTGGATGAAGGAGTTCATATCCGATATAGGTGTAATACCTAGTACATCGGGTCCAATGAAAATCTTTTGTGACAATATTAGAGCAATAGCCTTGGCGAAGGAATCCGGATTTCACAAGAGAACCAAACACATCAAGAGACGCTTCAATTCCATCCGTGATCAAGTCAAGGAGGGAGACATAGAGGTTTGCAAACTACATACGGATCTGAATGTTGCAGACCTGTTGACTAAGCCTCTTCCACGAGCAAAACATGATCAACACCAAGACTCCAAGGGTGTTAGAATCATTACTATGTAATCTATTGACTCTAGTGCAAGTGGGAGACTGAAGGGAATATGCCCTAGAGGCAATAATAAAGTTGTTATTTATATTTCCTTATATCATGATAAATGTTTATTATCCATGCTAGAATTGTATTAACCGGAAACTTAGTACATGTGTGAATATATAGACAAACAGAGTGTCCCAAGTATTCCTCTACTTGACTAGCTCGTTAATCAAAGATGGTTAAGTTTCCTGACCATAGACATATGTTGTCATTTGATCAACGGGATCACATCATTAGAGAATGATGTGATGGAAAAGACCCATCATTACCTTAGCATAATGATCGTTTAGTTTTATTGCTATTGCTTTCTTCATGACTTATACATATCCTCTAACTATGAGATTATGCAACTCCCAAATACCGGAGGAACACTTTGTGTGCTATCAAACGTCACAACGTAACTGGGTGATTATAAAGATGCTCTACAGGTGTCTCCGAAGGTGTTTGTTGAGTTGGCATAGATCGAGATTAGGATTTGTCACTTTGTGTATCGGAGAGGTATCTCTGGGCCCTCTCGGTAATGCACATCACTATAAACCTTGCAAGCAATGTGACTAATGAGTTAGTTACGGGATGATGCATTATGGAGCGAGTAAAGAGACTTGCCGGTAACGAGATTGAACTAGGTATGATGATACCGACGATCGAATCTCGGGCAAGTAACATACAGATGACAAAGGGAATGACGTATGTTGTTATGCGGTTTGACCGATAAAGATCTTCATAGAATATGTAGGAGCCAATATGAGCCTCCAGGTTCCGCTATTGGTTATTGACAGGAGATGTGTCTTGGTCATGTCTACATAGTTCTCGAACCCGTAGGGTCCGCACGCTTAACGTTCGATGACGATTTGTATTATGAATTATGTGTTTTGGTGACCGAAGTTTGTTCGGAGTCCCAGAGGAGATCACGGACATGACGAGGAGTCTCGAAAAGGTCGAGAGGTAAAGATTGATATATTGGAAGGTTATATACGGACACCGGAATGGTTCTGATAAGGTTCAGGGATTTTTCGGAGTACCGGGAGGCTACCGGAACCCCCCGGGAAAGTTAATGATGGGCCTATTGGGCCATAGTGGAGGAGAGGAGGTTGCGCCCCCCCCCCCTTGCCCAATCCGAATTGGACAAGGGGAGGGGGTGCGGCCCCCCTCTTTCCTTCTCCTTCTCCCTCCTTTCCCCTTTCCCCCTCTCCGTTGGAAGGAAAGGGGGGCGAATCCTACTAGGAACGGAGTCCTAGTAGGACTCCCCCCTCTTGGCGTGCTCCCCCTTGGGCCGGCCTCCTCCTCCCCCCTCCTTTATATACGTGGGCAGTGGGCACCCCAAAGACACAGCAGTTGTTTCTTAGCCGTGTGCGGTGCCCCCCTCCACAGTTTACCACCTCGGTCATATTGTCGTAGTGCTTAGGCGAAGCCCTGCGTGGATCACATCACCAACACCGTCGCCACGCCGTCGTGCTGACGGAACTCTCCCTCGACCCTCTACTGGATCAAGAGCTTGAGGGACGTCATCATGTTGAACGTGTGCTGAACACGGAGGTGCCGTACGTTCGGTACTTGGATCGGTTGAATCGTGAAGACGATCGACTACATCAACCGCGTTAACTAAACACTTCCGCTTTCGGTCTACGAGGGTACGTGGACACACTCTCCCATCTCGTTGCTATGCTTCTCCTAGATAGATCTTGCGTGATCGTAGGAAATTTTTTGAATTACTACGTTCCCCAACAGTTTTCTCACCTACACAGATGATTTGAGTAGGTATGGGCATATCTACTTGATGAAACACAAGTCTGAAATGTTTGAAAAAGTTCAAAAGAATTTCAGAGTGAAGTGGAGAATCATCGTAACAAGAAAATAAAGTTTCTACGATCTGATCGTGGAGGCAAATATTTGAGTTACGAGTTTGGCCTTTATTTAAAACAATGTGGAATTGTTTCACAGCTCACGCCACCTGGAACACCATAGCGTAATGGTGTGTCCGGACGCCGTAACCGTACGGTGTGTTATATGATGTCTCTTACCGATTTACCACTATCATTTTGGGGTTATGCAAGAGAGACAGCCGCATTCACATTAAATAGGGCACCCTCTAAATCCATTGAGATGACACCATATGAACTGTGGTTTGGAAAGAAACCTAAGCTGTCGTTTCTTAAAGTTTGGGGTTGCGACACTTATGTCAAAAGGCTTCAGCCTGATAAGCTCGAACCCAAATGAGAGAAGAGCATCTTCATAGGATACCCTAAGGAAACAATTGGGTACACCTTCTACCACAGATCCTAAGGCAAGATCTTTGTTGCTAAGAATGTATCCTTTCTAGAGAAGGAGTTTCTCTCGAAAGAAGTGAGTGGGAGGAAGAACTTGATGAGGTAATTGTACCTTCTCTCGAATTGGAAAGTAGCACATCAGAGAAATCCATTCCCATGATGCCTACACCAACTAGAGAGAAAGCTAATGATGATGATCATGAAACTTTAGATCAATTTACTACTGGACCTCGTAGGTCGAACAGAGCATGTTCCGCACCAGAGTGGTACTGTAATCCTGTCCTGGAAGTCATGTTATTAGACCATGACGAATGATGCAGAGCATCCCATGATCATCCCCATGGACCTACCATCGTCTCATCAAGAGCCAAGAGGACCCATGACACGAGCACGAGCTAGAGCTCTCGAGAACGAGGTGACTTCCTTCCTTAGTGATATCGCATATGATCCACTCGAGACATGGCTACTACCTAAGTCCAATATGCTATGCATGATCAGGTGTCAAGAGGACCCTCACGAAGATGCACGTGAAGTCGGACAAGCCACCAAGTCCATGGATGAAGAGAACCAACGGAAGAAGGCAAGTTCACCTTCCAGGCCCCGGACATCCGGCCCCTGAAGATGTCAACAACAGCAGCAGCCCAGCCATCGAAGTGCTACAGGGCCCGGACATCCGGCCCCATGCCCCGGACATCCGGCTCGTCCCGAAGTCCCGAAAATCCGGCCTCTTGCCCGGACATCCGGCCCCGCCTATCCAGAGAGCACAGAACGCCTCCTCACCAGCCCAGACATTCGGCCCCCAGCCCGGACATCCGGCACCTCCTGAAGGCCCGGACATCCGGCCCGACGCCCGGACATCCGGCTCCACCTATCTGTGCACAGTAAAGGGCCGAGGCCCATGTACCTCTTCACCCCCCTAGACTATATATACTCCATCCCCTTCCTCTTTCTAGGGTTAGCAAAGGATTAGCTCATTTAGAGATAGAGCTTTGCTCATCCATTACGGATCTCCTCCTCGAGAGAGACTGCGGCCCCTCTTCGGAGAAGATCACCTTGGATTCAAGACCCCCTCTTGGGTGGCCCCCATCAAGACCTCCTCACGAAGAAGAACCGGTTACCGTTTGTATCGTCTGTTGTTGACTTTGGATCTTGTATCTTACCTTTGTGTTCATCGATCTAGCGCATGTGTGATCTATTCTTGTTGGTTGAGTGATTTCTCTCGTGTTCCCCTCGTGTTTTCCCCTCGTGTTCATCGCGTTCTTCGTAGCAATCCACTCCTTTCGTGAAAGATCGGCCATCTAGGGTTCCGCCCTACATCATCTTGGTATCAGAGCCAGGTTGATCACGATTTCGGAGCCCCCTCTCTTTGTTTTCTAGCTTGATTTTGTTGTTTTTCGTCCTAATCCGAAAATTGCCCCACAAAAATAGCCCCAAAATATTTTTTGTGATTTGTTGGTGTGATGAAGTTTTGTTGGATTTGATCCGCGGATTTCGTGTGTTGCAGGTAGATCTAGCTTTTCCCCATCTTTTCCCCAAATTCCATCCACAAAATCTTCGAATTTTGCCCTGGATTTGACCTCTCCACGTGGTATTCTTCGAGTTCATCCACGGATCCCGAGCCCGGACATCCGGCCCGACAGCCCGGACATCCGGCCATCAGCCCGGACATCCGGCCCCTGACAGCATCACTTCCATCCTCCACTCCGTTTACCGCCTAACTTTCATCCAATTTTGTCCCGGTGCCCACATACACTTCCGCATACCACCACCACTTCCGCATAGCACCACCATAGCCTTTCCCGCTACCAACTCCGACAATTTTGACCCGTTTTGCTTTGAGAATTTGAGTTGTGGTTTCTGTGTCCTATTGTGTTTCGGCTATCTAGGTACGGTTCGGCATCAACATCACCACCGCTCATCTTCGCCAAGGACTACTACGAACGGCTACATCATCACAATTGTGGTATCAACCCCACCTTAGTATCACTTTGGTATCGTGATATCATCATACTCTCTTGCATTTGCATTGATAACCCCATAGCCTTACTTTTGCATAGCTTACCCATCGAGACTAGCCTTTGAGTATTGCCAGCAACGTGACTTGTGCACATTAGTGTTCATACTTCCCATAGCATACATACCATCATTGTGTTGCATATCTTGGTATCATCTCTTGTGTCACAAAGTTGTCTTCGCATACACAATTGCTATCTTGGTTCGTGAAGCATTGCATGAGAAAAGAGCTCAAACAACAAAGAGCCAAACAAGCTTTTAAGCAAAACAAGAATGATAAGCAAAGAGCTTATAAGCAAGAACCATAGCATCATACAACATTAAGATTGTCATACTCGATCAACTTGGATCAAAAGCATAGAAACATCATACATATAGCATACTTGGGATAGAAGTCGTTGCATTTTTGCTTAGTAGGTTGTGCACAAGTTCATATCCGCCTATTGTGCAATCGTGCTAGCGTCTCTCTAGTGTTGTGCAACAAGAGCATCTTGGTGGATTCCACATTTTGGCTCATCCTTGGTTGCCCAACCCCACTTATCTATTTGTGTGTGTGTTTCCGTGTACCATATCTTGCTATTGGTCTACTTGTTGCATTTGCAAATTTGTGAATCTTTTCCAACATTATTGAGTCTCACTTACAATTGCATCAAATTTTGTGCCACCATCCTAACCAAGCTCCACCATAAGCTTTTACTTGTGTAGGTGTGAGAACCGACAAGAATTGGTACCAATTGTGCTATTTCAATTGCTACACATTGGATTGATCTTTGATCCATTTTCAACATCGGTCAAGGTACATTTGGTATTGGTTCTTCTTTTTCTCCCACTAACATATCTTTGTTTGGAATGATGGATAGGCCAAGTACTTCTACCAACCCACTCTTCTTGGAGCAACACGACGACATGTCATCCTACATCACCAAGACTCAACTATTTGGTGCACACCGAGCTTTGCATCAAGAACAACTTGCTTTGGGCGACCGCATCGACAATCTCGCCACCGACCTACGACAATCCGAGCAACGTACAAGAGACTACTTCGACACATCCATGAGTTCCCTCAAAGAAGATATCCGAACCATGATGGTCCGCTCTTCTACAACTTCGTCCTCGTCAAGACAGAGCCGCTCAAGTCGACACTCCGACGACACTATCTCCGGTTCAAGTACACTGACATCGAACACTCTTCGTCGTGCCGCGCGTCAAGACCATCAAGCTAACCGCAATCCTCTACACGACACTGACTCTCAAGAGCATCGACATCGTCAAAACCAAGCTGCTTTCGCACAAGCACAAGAACGGCAACGCCAACGACAACAAGAACAAGAGGAGCAAGCGCGACAACATCAAGATGCACAAGACAACGAGGCGCAACGTCAAGAACAACAACTGCGTGAAGCTCAAGCACTTGAGGCGCAACGTGCCCTTCAAAATTCAAGTCGTGCCGTAGCCAATCGAGGCCGACAAGCTCGACTACATCAAGAAGCACTTCGCGACGAAGCTCAAGAAAGGATTTACCAAGAACGTGTGCATCATCAAGCTCCTCGTCAAGATAGACAAGCTTCTCCTCAAGCGAGACAAGAACGTCAAGTCCATCGAGAGCAAGAAGACAATGGACCCCCTCCTCGCCAAGAGCGACATGAGGTCGACAACCCTCCTCGCCAAGAGCAACATGAGGAAGACAACCCTCCTCGCCAAGAGCAACATGAGATTGCCAATCCTCACCGACATGGGCGTCATCATCCCCGACCCCAACACAATGAAGAGCAACGATATGGCAAGCTAAAGTTCACCATGCCCAAGTTTACCGGAAGCAATGACCCCAAAGAGTACATATCATGGGCATTGAAGGTTGACAAAATCTTCCGCTTGCACAACTACGAAGAAGAGAAGAAGATCGCAATGGCATCCCTTGAATTCCAAGACTACGTCCTCATTTGGTGTTAACAAGTCATTGAGCGCCGAGCGGCAAGTGGTGAACCACCCATCACCACTTGGGCACAAATGAAGGATGTCATGAGAGCACGATTCGTGCCAAACTACTACAACCGCGACCTCTTCAAGAAACTCCAACAACTCAAGCAAGGAACCAAGAGCGTTGAAGAATACTACAAGGAAATGGAGATTGCCATGATACGAGCCAATGTCAAAGAAGATGATGAGCAAACTATGGCACGTTTCTTGAATGGACTCAATCACCCTATCAAGAAGATTGCCGACTTCCAACCATACTCGAACCTCATCGAGCTAGTGCACCAAGCTACCAAAGCGGAACGGCAAGTACAAGACGACTTCAAGTATGCCAAGTTCTCATCCAAGTCCTATGGCCTCTCCAACAATCAAGCTTCGACGACTCCAACACCTTCTACCTCAACCAAGCCATCTACAAGCAACAACGACAAGTCAAGTTACAAGAAAACTTCGACAAGCTCAAGTCGTCCTCCTACTACAAGCAACTTCAAGCCGAAAGCTTCATCATCATCTACTCCAACCGATGAGACCATCAAGACAAGTTCCATCAAATGTTTCACATGCGGAGGCCGAGGCCACAAGTCCTTCGAGTGCACAAACAAGCGCACCATGATCCTCAACGACGACGGAACCTACGACTCCATGAGTGAAGGAGAAATGGAAGCCCTTGAGCAAGTGGCCATGCACCGACAAGTGAACAACGAAGACGAAGATGATCAAGTCTTTTGTGATGAAGATTCAAGTCCCGCTCTTGTTGTCTCCAAGGTCTTGACTCTTCAACATCAACAAGACGAAGATCAAACATGCCATATCTTCCACACAAAGGCCGGCATCAATGGATGGTCCGTCAAGGTCATCATCGATGGAGGGAGTTGCCATAACTTGGCAAGTGAAGAACTATGCTCCAAACTCCAATTGGTCAAGATGAAGCACCCTCACCCCTACAAGGTTCAATGGCTAAGCGACACCGGCACCATCCAAGTCGAGCATAGGGTACAAGTCTCTTTCAAGAACGGCGCCTATGAAGACACTTTGGAGTGTGATGTCCTTCCGATGACCGTTTGCCACCTCCTTCTTGGACGGCCATGGCAATTTGACCGAGGTGTCATTCACAATGGGCGTACAAATCACTATAGCTTCAAGATGAAAGGGAAAGAGTTTGTGCTACGTCCTATGTCTCCAAGCCAAGTGCTCGCCGACAAGCAAAACACCCATCGTGGAGAGAATAGTGAGAGAGCGAACCACCAAAAAAAGAGTGAGCGCCACAAGCCCAAATTGAGTGCCTCCACGATGAGCGATAAGGAAAACTTAGTCCTATTTGCCACCAAACATGAGATGAGAGAAGTGTGTGAAAACCCATCAAGTGTCCTAAACTATGTCCTATTGTGCAAGGACGAGGCACCAAAAACTAACAACTCTCACGATCTACCTTTGGTGTTATCTTCTTTATTGCAGGAATTCCAAGATGTTTTCCCCGATGAGCTACCTCCGGGTCTACCTCCACTACGAGGCATTGAGCACCAAATCGATCTCATCCCCGGAGCGCCGCTTCCAAACAAAGCTCCCTACCGCATCAACCCCGAAGAAACCAAAGAAATACAAAGGCAAGTAAAGCATCTCATAGATCATGGACATGTGCGTGAAAGTTTGAGTCCTTGTGCCGTACCGATCATTCTTGTGCCAAAACGAGATGGTAGTTTTCGCATGTGTTCCGATTGTAGACCTATCAATGCTATCACCGTTCGATATAGGTACCCCATTCCACGCCTTGATGATATGCTTGATGAACTTAGCGGTGCCACTATCTTTTCCAAAATTGATCTTAAAAGTGGTTACTATCAAATCCACATGCAAGAGGGTGATGAATGGAAAATCGCTTTCAAAACCAAGTTTGGTCTATATGAGTGGTTAGTCATGCCTATGGGTTTATCGGAAGCACCCGGTACTTTCATGTGTCTTATGCATTACGTGTTTCGCCCTTACATTGGTGAATTTGTTGTTGTCTACTTTGATGATATCCTTGTGTTTAGCAAATCTCTCAAAGAACATGTCACCCACCTTCGCACTATGCTACAAACTCTTCGAAAAGAGAAACTTTATGCTAATATGGAACAATGCCTCTTTGGTGTTGATAAGCTTGTTTTCTTGGGTTTCGTAGTATCTTCTAAGGGTGTTCATGTTGACGAATCTAAGACCAATGCTATTAAAACTTGGCCCCAACCAACCAATTTGCAACAAGTGCGTAGTTTTCTTGGTTTAGCCGGTTTCTAACGTAGATTTGTGAAGGATTTTAGCACCATTGCTTCACCTTTGCATGCTTTGAGTAAGAAAAATGCACCGTTTGTTTGGGGAACATCCCAAGATACCGCTTTCAATGAGCTTAAGAATTTGCTTACTCATGCTCCCGTGCTTGCATTACCCAACTTTGACAAACCTTTTGAAATTCATTGCGATGCTAGTGGTAATGGCATAGGAGGTGTGTTAACACAAGAGAAGCGCCCAATTGCTTATTTTAGTGAGAAACTTTCCGGAGCGCAACTAAATTATCCCATCTATGACAAAGAGTTATATGCTTTAGTGCGAGTTTTGCATGAATGGGAACATTACCTTCGCCCTCATGAGTTCATCATCCATACCGACCATGAAACTCTTAAATACCTTAAGGGTCAAACTAAGTTGAACAAGCGTCATGCTAAATGGAGTGAATTTATTGAGTCATTTCCTTATGTCATCAAGTACATTAAAGGTAAGGAAAATGTTGTGGCAGATGCACTTTCCCGTATATGCATGCTTGTTACTCAACTTGAGTTAAATGTCATTGGCTTTGAGCATATAAAAGACTTGTATGAGCATGATCCTACATTTGCTATTCCTTATGCCAAGTGTTTGACGCATACTTCTTGGGATCGATACTACATCAAAGATGGATATCTTATGAGAGCTAACAAACTTTGCATCCCCGAGTCCTCTCTTCGCTTCTTGCTTTTGCAGGAATCTCATGGAGGCGGACTCATGGGACACTTTGGACGCGACAAGACATTTGCTACGCTCTCCAAGAACTACTTTTGGCCCAAGATGTTTCGCGACGTCAATCGCTTCACCAACCGATGCCCTACATGTCGCAAAGCTAAGTCTAAAGCCCAATCTCATGGCCTCTATATGACACTTCCAATTCCATATCAACCATGGGAAGATATTAGCATGGATTTTGTGCTTGGTTTTCCTAGAACTCGAAATGGCAAGGATTCTGTTTTTGTTGTTGTGGACCGATTCTCCAAAATGGCACATTTCATTCCTTGCAACAAGATAGACGACGCTTCACATGTTGCAAATTTGTTTTGTAGGGAAATCTTGCGCCTTCATGGAGTGCAAAAGAGGATTGTCTCGGACCGCGACGTCAAGTTCTTGAGTTACTTTTGGAAGACCTTGTGCGCCAAGCTCGGAATCAAGCTTTTGTTCTCTTCGGCATACCATCCACAAACCGACGGCCAAACGGAGGTGACGAACTGCACGCTCTCCACTCTACTACGCGTGTTGATAAAGAAGAACATCAAGGAGTGGGAGGAGTGCCTACTATCGCCGAGTACGCCTAAAATCGTGCAAGACATTCGACTACCGGCAAGTCCCCCTTCGAGGTCGTCTATGGTTTCAACCCATTGTCACCATTGGACATTCTACCTCTACCGCTACAAGAGCGCACAAACATGGACGCGAGTGCCCGAGTCAACTTCCTCAAGAAGATGCATGAAGATACAAGGAACACCATCGAGCGCCAAGTACAACGACTCGCGACCAAGCTCAACGTCAACAAGCAACCCATGATGTTCAATGTTGGAGATCTTGTGTGGCTACACCTTCGCAAGGATCGCTTCCCCAAGGAACACAAGTCCAAGCTACTACCCCGAGCGGATGGACCCTTCAAGGTGCTTGCACGCTACAACAACAACGCATACAAGATCGACATCCCATGCGACAAGTACTCCGTGAGCGACATCTTCAACATCAAAGATCTCTCCCTGTACCATGGTGATGAGGATTTCGATCCGAGGTCGGATCTTTCCCAAGGGAGGGGAGATGATGCGGAGCATCCCATGATCATCCCCATGGACCTACCATCGTCTCATCAAGAGCCAAGAGGACCCATGACACGAGCACGAGCTAGAGCTCTCGAGAACGAGGTGACTTCCTTCCTTAATGATATCGCATATGATCCACTCGAGACATGGCTACTACCTAAGTCCGATATGCTATGCATGATCAGGTGTCAAGAGGACCCTCACGAAGATGCACGTGAAGACGGACAAGCCACCAAGTCCATGGATGAAGAGAACCAACGGAAGAAGGCAAGTTCACCTTCCAGGCCCCGGACATCCGGCCAAGGCCCCGAACATCCAGCCCCTGAAGATGTCAACAACAGCAGCAGCCCAGCCATCGAAGTGCTACAGGGCCCGGACATCCGGCCCCTTGCCCCGGACATCCGTCTCCTCCCGAAGTCCCGGAAATCCGGCCTCTCGCCCGGACATCCGGCCCTGCCTATCCAGAGAGCACAGAATGCCTCCTCACCAGCCCGGACATCCGGCCCCCAGCCCGGACATCCGGCACCTCCTGAAGGCCCGGACATCCGGCCCAACGCCTGAACATCCGGCTCCACCTATCTGCGCACAGTAAAGGGCCGAGGCCCATGTACCTCTTCACCCCCCTAGACTATATATACTCCATCCCCTCCCTCTTTCTAGGGTTAGCAAAGGATTAGCTCATTTAGAGATAGAGCTTTGCTCATCCATTACGGATCTCCTCCTCGAGAGAGACTACGGCCCCTCTTCGAATAAGATCACCTTGGATTCAAGACCCCCTCTTGGGTGGCCCCCATCAAGACCTCCTCCCGGAGAAGAACCGGTTACCGTTTGTATCGTTCGTTGTTGACTTTGGATCTTGTATCTTACCTTTGTGTTCATCGATCTAGCACATGTGTGATCTATTCTTGTTGGTTGAGTGATTTCTCTCGTTTTCCCCTCGTGTTTCCCTCGTGTTTTCCCCTCGTGTTCATCGTGTTCTTCGTAGGAATCCGCTCCTTTGATGAAAGATCGGCCATCTAGGGTTTCGCCCTACATCAACGAACCTACAAACTATGAAGAAAGTATGATGAGCCCAGATTCCGACAGATGGCTTGAGGCCATGAAATTGAGATAGGATCCATGTATGAGAACAAAGTGTGGACTTTGGTGGACTTGCCCGATGATCGGCAAGCCATTGAGAATAAATGGATCTTCAAGAAGAAGACTGACGCTAATGGTAGTGATGTTACTATCTAGAAAGCTCGACTTGTCGTGAAAGGTTTTCGACAAGTTCAAGGAGTTGACTACGATGAGACTTCCTCACCCGTAGCGATGCTTAAGTTCGTTCGAATCATGTTAGCAATTGCCGCATTTTATGATTATGAAATCTGGCAAATGGATGTCAAAACTGCATTCCTTAATGGATTTCTTAAAGAAGAGTTGTATATGATGCAACCAGAAGGTTTTGTCGATCCTAAAGGTGCTACAAAGTGTGCAAGCTCTAGCGATCCATCTATGGACTGGTGCAAGCATCTCGCAGTTGGAATATACGCTTTGATGAGGTGATCAAAGCATATGGTTTTATACAGACTTATGGTGAAACATGTATTTACAAGAAAGTGAGTGGGAGCTCTATAGAATTCATGATTTTATATGTGGATGACATATTGTTGATCCGAAATGATATATAATTTCTGGATAGCATAAAAGGATACTCGAATAAGAATTTTTCAATGAAAGACCTCAGTGAAGCTGCTTACATATTAGGCATCAAGATATATAGAGATAGATCAAGACGCTTGATAAGATTTTCAATGAGTACATACCTTGACAAGATTTTGAAGGAGTTCAAAATGGATCAGTCAAAGAAAGAGTTCTAGCCTGTATTGTAAGGTGTGAAGTTGAGTAAAGACTCAAAGCCCGACCACGGCATAAGATAGAGAGAGAATGAAAGTCATTCCCTATGCCTCAGTCATAGGTTCTATAAAGTATGCCATGTTGTGTACCAGACCTGTTGTGTGCCTTGCCAGGAGTGGATCACTGGACGGCGGTCAAAATTATCCTTAGTTACCTAAGAGGACTAAGGAAATGTTTCTCAGTTATGGAGGTGATAAAGAGTTCGTTGTAAAGGCTTATGTCGATGCAAGCTTTGACACCGATTCAAATGACTCTGAGTCTCATTCTGGACACGTATTGAAAGTGGGAGCAATTATCTAGAGTAGCTCCATGCAGAGCATTGTAGACATAGAAATTTGCAAAATACATACGGATCTGAATATGGCAGACCCATTGATTAAACCTATCTCACAAGCAAAACATGATCACACCTTAGTACTCTTTGGGTGTTAATCACATGGCGATGTGAACTAGATTACTGACTCTAGTAAACTCTTTGGGTGTTAGTCACATGGCGATGTGAACTATGGGTGTTAATCACATGGCGATGTGAACTAGATTATTGACCCTAGTGCAAGTGGGAGACTAAAGGAAATATGCCCTAGAGGCAATAATAAAGTTGTTATTTTATATTTACTTATTCATCATAAAGGTTTATTATTCATGCTATAATTGTATTGATCGGAAACTTAAATACATGTTTGAATACATAAACAAATACCGTGTCCCTAGTGAGCCTCTACTAGACTAGCTCGTTGATCAAAGATGGTTAAGGTTTCCTAACCATAGACATGTGTTGTCATTTGATAACGGGATCACATCATTAGGAGAATGATGTGATGGACAAGACCCATCCGTTAGCTTAGCATAATGATCGTTCAGTTTATTGATATTGCTTTCTTCATGTCAAATACATATTCCTTCGACTATGAGATTATGCAACTCCCGGATACTGGAGGAATGCCTTTTGTGCTATCAAACATCACAACATAACGGGGTGATCATAAATATGCTCTACAGGTATCTCTGAAGGTGTTTGTTGAGCTGGCATAGATCGAGATTAGGATTTGTAACTCCGAGTATCGGAGAGGTATCTCTAGGCCCTCTCGGTAATACACATCATAAGCTTGCAAGCAAATTACTAAGGAGATTAGTCACGAGGTGATGTATTACGGAACGAGTAAAGAGACTTTTCGGTAACGATATCGAACTAGGTATGAAGATACCGACGATCGAATCTCGGGCAAGTAACATACCGATGGACAAAGGGAATTATGTATGTTGTCATAACGGTTCGAGCGATAAATATCTTCATAGAATATGTAGGAGCCAATATGGGCATCCAGGTTCCGCTATTGGTTATTGACCGGAGAGGTGTCTCGGTCATGTCTACATAGTTCTCAAACCCGTAGGGTCCGCACGCTTAACGTTCGTTGACGATATAGTGTTCTATGAGTTATAATTTTTGGTGACCGAATGTTGTTCGGGGTCCCGGATGAGATCACGGACATGACGAGGAGTCTCGAAATAGTCAAGAGGTAAAGATTGATATATAGGGCGATGGTATTTGGACACCGGAAGAGTTTTGGGACGTACCGAGAAGGAATCGGGTCCCCCCCCCCGGCAAGATATGAGCCTTATGGGCCAATGGAGGGGACAGACCAGCCCACAAGGGGGCTGGTGCGCCTCCTCCCTTGTTTGGCCAGCCCTAGGGAAGGAAAAGGGGGAGGGCTAGCCCCTCCTGCCTTTCCCTCTCATGGGAGAAAGGAAAGGGGGGCGCCACCCTCCCCTGCCTTTCCCCGCACTCCAAATAAGGAAAGGGGGTGCGGCTTGGGAGAGACCCCAAGTAGGACTCCTCCTACTTGGGCGATTCCTTTGGCTGCTCCTCCCTCCCTCCCACCTATATATATATATATATATGTGGGAGGGGGCGCCTACCACACAACAGACAAATTGCCTAGCAGTGTGCGACACCCCCCTCCATCGTTTACACCGCCGGTCATATTTTCGTAGTGCTTGCCCTGCGGAGATCACTTCACCATCACCATCACCACACCGTCGTGCTGCCGGAACTCATCTACTACATCGTCGTCTTTCTGGATCAAGAAGGCGGAGGACATCACCGAGCCGAACGTGTGCAGAACATGGAGGTGTCGTACGTTCGGTACTTGATCACACACTCTCCCCCCTCGTTGCTATGCATCTCCATAGACAGATCTTGCGTGTGCGTAGAATTTTTTTGTTTTCCATGAAACGTTTCCCAACAAAGGCCTCCTTTTAATAGAGAACTGGAACAAAGCATTAGCACTTAGTGAATACATGAACTCCTCATACTATGATAATCACCGGAAAGAATCACAATTATCGTCACCTTGGGTATGCGGATCGTAACACGTAATAGGTGTGTACAACTTGCAAGATAGGATCAAGAACTCAAATATATTCATGAAAACATATAGGGTTCAGATCTGAAATCATGGCACCCAGGACCTAGTGACAATCATTAAGCATAGCAAAGTCATACAACATCAATCTCAGAACATAGTGGACACTAGGATCAAGCCCTAAAAAATTTACTCGATTACATGACAAATCTCATCCAACTCCATCACCGTCTAGCAAGCCTACGAAGGAATTACTCACTCCCGGTGGTGAACATCATAGAGATGTTGATGGAGGATGGTTGATGATGATGACGGCGTCCAACCCCCTTCTCTGGAGCTCTGAACGGGCTCCAAATCAGCCCTCCCGATGAGGAATAGGAGGTGGCGGCGGCTCTGTATCGTAAAATGCAATGAAACTTTCTCTCTATTTTTTCTCCATGAAACGGTATTTATGGAGCTGGAATTAGGGCAACCGGAGGCCCGAGGGGCCCACAAGCTCACAAGGTGCGCCTTGGGGGCGCCCCTGAGCTTGTGGCTCTTGGGTGGCCCACCCTCGAGTAGTTCCCTTCGCCAATATTTTTTATATATATTCTGGAAATATTCTCCATAAATTTTCAGCTCAATCCGGGAACTTTCTGCACAAAAATAACACCATGGCAATTCTTCTCAAAACAGTGTCAGTCCGAGTTAGTTACAGTCAAATCATGCAAATTAGAGTACAAAACAAGAGCGGAAGTGTTTGGAAAAGTAGATACGTTTGAGATGTATCACTCCCACCCTCAGTTGTGTGTTTAGGATGGACTTGGAACTACGAAAAAATGGATAAGGTCCAATTGTGTGTTAAGAATGGAATTGCAACTGGACCCGACCCGTTTTGTCTCAGATGCATGTCAAGGTTTGCGTGCACGACAAACAACTCTACACGAGCGGTTAGGTTAGGACAACATAAATCTCGAAGCATATATGGACTTAACTGATTCTCATCTAAATAAGAATTAGCATATCCATTTCTTTTAAGTTCATGTATTTAGAACACACAAATTTAGTAAACAATAATGACTTTGGAAAAGATAGTAATTTAAAAAAAGTTTTCAACATTTTAAAAAATTGAGGAATTCTAAAAAGTATTTTTACACTTCAAAAAGAGTTTATGTACCAAAAATACCATGAATTAAACATAGGGAAATAAATAAATAAAGAGAAGAAAAACAAAAAATAAATAACAAAAAGAGT
This sequence comes from Triticum aestivum, assembly GCF_018294505.1. Lineage (NCBI taxonomy): Eukaryota > Viridiplantae > Streptophyta > Magnoliopsida > Poales > Poaceae > Triticum > Triticum aestivum. Next base: position 70,062,307 of record NC_057805.1, read on the forward strand.
TAAAGGCTAGAAAAACTCAGTAGAAAAAACTTCCTCAAAAAAATGATAGCTCAAAACCATGGCGTGATCACGATCACATAAACATGAAAAGGAAAAAATGGAAAGGAATAAACAAATAGAATTCCTTTTTAGACATTAACAAATAGAACTGTAGACATGGAGACAAACCCATGTAGTAGAATGCACTCTTAGTTGATTCTTCCAGTATTGACTTGAAAGAAAGCCCACGAAAACATATATGGACAAAATTACAAAATCACTAATTAAGGTGTACTTTTTGCAAAGACCACACCCTCCCAGGTTGCGACATGTGTCACACTACATGTGCACCACTTGTCGCAACCAGATAGTTTTTCCTCTTTTTCGTAGATCCATCTATTCAAAATGTTTTATCTCTCAAACCGCGCCTCTCGTGGAAGAAAATCTGTGACTCCATGAGAAGTAAATCTGTGCCTCTCGCGAAGGAAAGAAAAACACATTTTCCTTTTCTCGAGAGGCGCTGATACATCTCCGTTGTTTCTATAATTTTTTATTTTTTCATGCCATTATTCTACAAATTTCACATAATTTTGACAATATTTTATATTATTTTTGGGACTAACATAATGATCCAGTGCCCAGTGCCCAGTGTCAGTTCCGGTTTTTTTGCATGTTTTTTGTTTCGCAGAAAATCCATATCAAACTAAGTCCAAATGCGATAAAATTTTATGGAGATTTTTTTGGAATATATGTGATTTTTTAGTGGAAGAATCAACGCAAATGGAGGCCCACAGCCTTCACAAGGCACCAGGGCACCACAAAACCCCCAGGGCGTGTGGTTGCCTTGTGGCCACCTTGTAAGTCGGTTGGAGTCCTTCTTCGTCCGCAAGAAAGATTCTATACTAGTGTGAATTTTTCATTATAGAACTTGGCTTGTATATTTCGTTGACGGGCTTCCTTAAATCCACGACGTGTTCGTGAGCAAGCAAATTGGATGCACACCCACTTAGTTTCAGTATTGAGCTTTCATACACTTATAAATCTAGTGCATCTGTTGCATGGCGATCTCTACTCCTCGCATCGATATCGTTTGATAGGACTCTCAATTACCTATTGATCCGTCGAGTTGATGCGAGACTTTCTTCATTTTTGACTTCCCTTATGTATCTCTACCACCAAATTCTACCACCCGTAGTGTTATGTCCATGGCTCATGCTCATGTATTGAGTGGAGTTGAAAATCCTGAAGCGCGTTAAAAAGTATGATCCAATTGCTTGGATTGACACCGGGGTGCTCATGATTTATCTTAATGCGGCGAAGGCAGAGTCATGCCATGCTTACATAATTCAATGAGTAGCATCGTATATTTTGGAAAAGTAATGATTATGCTCTTGTATTCATGGATATTATTATGTTGATATCAATTACTTCATCATTTCTAAATATTTATACCGTAAAGACATTACATGATAGACATGCTAGGTAGCATTCAACATATTTTTTTATCATTTACCTACTCGAGGACGAGCAGGAATTAAGCTTGGGGATGCTGATACGTCTCCAACGTATCTATAATTATTTATTGTTTCATGCTATTATATTATCAATCTTAGATACTTTATATACAATTTTATATTATTTTTGGGAACTAAACTATTAACTCGGTGCCCAGTGTCAGTTCCTATTTTCTGCATGCTTTTTGTTTTATAAAAAATCAATACCAAATGAAGTCCAAACACGATGAAACTTTAAGGTGGTTTTTTTCTGGACCTGAAGGGACCCTAGAAGTTTCGGGAGGATGCCAAAAGATGTACGAGAGGGCCACAAGCACACACGGCTCGCCACCAAGGGGCGCCACCTGAGCTTGTGGGCTCCAAGTAACTTCTTTTGACCTAATTCCACTTATATAAATTCCCATAAATCCGAAAACTAATAGGGAGCCACCCGAAACAATTTTTCCGCCGCCGCAAGCTTCTGTTCTTCCATGGTCCCATTTGGAGGCCTTTTCTGGTACTTTGCTGGAGGGGGAATCCATCACGGAGGGCTTCTACATCAACCTTGCTACACCTCTGATGATGTGTGAGTAGTTCACCACAGACCTACGGGTCCATAGTGATTAGCTAGATGAATTTTTCTCTCTCTTTGATCTTCAATACAATGTTCTCCTTGAAGTTCTATCCGACGTAATCTTCTTTTGTGGTGTGTTTGTTAGGATACGATGAATTGTGGGTTTATGATAGGAATATTCTTGAAAGTAATTGAGTCTTTGCTAAACTTTATTATACATGATTATTGTAGCTTTGTATTTCTCTCCGACAAATCTGTTTGGTTTGGCCAACTAGATTGATTTATCTTCAGTGGGAGAGGTGCTTTGTAGTGGGTTTAATCTTGCGGTGTCCTCACCTAGTGATAGCGGGGGTATTGGGGCATGTATTGTATTATTTCTACTAAGGGTAAAACGACGGGGTTCAATCATATTGCTTGGTTTTATTCTGTCTACATTATGTCATCTTTGCTTAAAGCTCTGTTTGTCATGAACTTAATACCCTAGATGCAGGCAGGAGTCGGTCGATTGGTGGAGTAATAGTAGTAGATGCAGGTAGGAGTCGCTCTACTTGTCACAGACGTAATGCCTATATACATGACCATCGCCATGAATATCGTCATAACTATGCACTTTTCTATCAATTGCCCAACATTATTTTGTCTACCCACCGTATGCTATTTTTATGAGAGAGAAGCCTCTAGTGAAAACTATGGCTCCGGGGGTCTGTTTTAATCATAATACAAAAAACCAAAAATACCTTGTTGTAATTTTACTTCTTTTATTTTACTTTGCAATTTATCTATCTACCATTACCAGATTTAATCCTTGCAATTAACAAGTACAAGGGGATTGACAACCCTCTTGCTCGTGTTGGGTGCAAGTATTTGCTCTTGTGTGTGTAGGTATTGCATACTAGGCGTTTGCATGGTTCTCCTATTGGTTTGATAACCTTGATTCTCACTAAGGGAAACACTATCCACCACTATATTGCTTCACCCTTCCTCTTCGGGGAAAATCCCAACGCAACTCACAAGTCGCATACATTTATTCAAACTAAGCAAAAAAATTAACTGAAATTTAACTAGAAAGTGATAAGGGATACAAAGGGCTTCAAAATACCCCCCCCCCCACAAGCTTGACATGCTAAGCCGGTTGGATTCATTTAGTCTTCTTTTTATTGATACTAGTGTTCCTCTCTGGAGGTGGAGTGGTAACACCGGTAAGGGCGTTAATCAGAAGCTTGTTGGCGACCTCCAGGTCCGTTACATGAGAACGGTACATGCACAATGTCTCATCTTGGTTGGCGATGATCCTCAAGCTCGTATTCAGAGGCTCACGAGTCTTAGTGGCCAGCACCACTTCCATCTCCCTGATTTGCTCAGTCATAATTTCAGTTTCAATCTTAGAATTATTGACTTGTACCTCGGGCTGAGCAGATGGTGCAGGATTGGTTGTGCGCCTCTTTCTTGGGGGTCCCACCTAGATGCGCGCACCGATTGTGTGCATCTTACATGCCTTGGGGTTGATCTCCTGAGACTGCCATCGTCTCAACGATAGAGCAGTTCCTGAAACCACACCTACCTAGTATGATGGAAGTGTCCTTAACAAAGTTGAGTTGGTTCCCTATGGTGATGACCTTGAGTGATTCAATGCGGATGGCCTCTGGCTTCTTTTCTTCTTCTTCCTCTTCGACCTCAAAGTGCTCTTCCTCTTCAGGTTCCTCCTCCGAGGAGGAGGACCAATCACGAACACGATGGGTCCTCTCCCTCTTGCTTGCCGGAGAGCCATAACCTCCTTGCTCCAGATCATCCTCCTCTTGAGAGGAGGTTTGCCTCTCATCCCACCAACGAGCCATTGCTTCCTGCACTTCAAAACTAGAAAAGACTTGGGCTAGATTGGTTTGTTAGCTTTGATGAAGAAGGAGGCAAGGGCTCTGTATATAGGATGTTAGGGGCGCAGGTTTTAACGAGATAAGTAAGTTAAAAAGAATCAGAAAAGAGAGTTGAGCAAAATTCTGTTAAGGATCAGAAAGAAATCACGATCGACGACCTTCCATACGACCGCGGACGCTCGCACGAGCGGTCGCATAGATTCCTTTGATCGAGTTCTTTTCATACAGAGCGTTTGACGGCGTCCTGGACGACCGTATCTGCCCGCATGGGCGCTCGTTCGCCTACCTCTGCCCTGCGAGAGTTTTTTTTGCAAGACAAATGTTAGCTCCGGATGACAGAGCAATCGACGGCCTTCCATAGGACCATAGTGCGACCGCATGGCTGATCGTTTGGTTCATCTCCCGAACCACCCAACAATATAGAGCCAACAACGGCGTTTCGCACGATCGCTTGTGATCGTATGGCCGATCGTATGACCAGAAAAACAACTAAATTTTTAAAGAAAAATAAAACGGAACTAAATAGAGCAACACTTAAGGTTTTTAGCAGAACCTGCACAAGTTTCCATGCATTTTCCATCCCTTGTTTTTAAGGTACGTCTTCTTGCCCGTTTCCTCTCTCTTCGGGGAGGAAGCGATGAAGATGTCTTTGGAGTTTGCTGGGGTGCAAAGAATTAGTGTAATCAAATAAATACTTGATTAACATTTTTCAAATACTTTTTCAACATTTTTTGAAATGCCATGATTAACATTTTGTAAATACATGATCGTTTTTTCATACACAGTGTTTTTTTATACATTTTCCGTATACATGATAAACATTTTCACTATAGTATTTAACATTTTTCAAATGCTTGGCCTACTTTTTTCAAACATTTTTTGTAGAGTGTCTTTTGTAATATTTATATTCATAATATCAAAAGTATAAATAAAAGTATAAATAAAAGTAAAAATAAAGCAAAAAAGAAAACGGGAAACATAAAAAAACAGAAAAAATGCGGTTGTGGTACTCGCTATAACTTAAACTAGAAAAAATCGCAAATGTCATTTTTCCGGCGAAAGTTCGCCAGCTAGAGGGGTCCAAAATCGAACGTACTGAGTAAATGTGTCTTTTGCATGTTGCTTCTGTTTCTTTCCTTTATGGGAGTGGCCACGCCTCAGTCGAGTGAGACACTTTATCGGTCAGCTAATGTCACTCGTTTGACCTAGAGCGCTTGATCTAGTGCGTTTATTCTCACCTTTTCATGGTCTGGTTTTTGTTTTTTTACAAACTACGGCCCAACTACACAATTGGTTAATTGCCTACAAAAAATCCAATGGTTCATAAACTATACAACAAAACAAACTAGTAACCGTGCACGTGCCATACACATCCAATACAATAGTATATTGGGGAACTTTACATTGTGTTCTTCCACTCCGATTACTCTCCCCTTCGTGCCTTTTGGTTTCAAATTTTTAGTATGCCAATGTCCTAATTTGTGACATAGGGGCCGTCTTCCTAGCGAAGATGCTACCTCTGCATGCATCATTGGTTGGGTGGCTCGGGCGGATGATGTTGCTACACCCTAGGGGCTTTTGGCAGTCATTGACATTCGTAACACGGTTTGCATCCTTATATTGATATATGAACACATCTTCTTCCAACTATTCTTGTTCGTATAATTAGTCGTGACAAGATATGATTAAGCGGAAAGAAAACAATCAAGGTAGGCCATTATGGAGATTATTTGTGCAATTAATGTTGTTAGAAAAATATCACAATTATCAAAATTGATTGCAATTAATGTTGTTAAAAATATCATAATTATCAATTAATGATGTTGCCAAAATCAATTACAATTATTGTATACCGTGGTGTTTCCATTCTATCGGTGATGTGATGAATACATCATTGGAGCGTCGTGGGACGTTGAACATAGATGGTTGGATGGCTGAGATCATTTGGTTGTCCGATATTGAGTGCCTCTGAATGTGATCCAACATCTCGCTCAGGAGAAATTTCTTGCGCTCCTCTTGAGCCCGATTTCACAACGGGACTAGGGGATCTTCCCTGAGGTCCGATCTGACATGGATCTGGGTTCTTCGTATTTGGCCAGATCTATCGTCTGGCCCTCGGGGTGTGTCGTCGGATCCTGGCTCCTAGTCCGGCCCGACGAGCGACTCTCTCCTGAGCCTGATTTGACATAGGCACCGGGACAGGTGCCTCATGTTGCTCCTCAACCTAGTCTGACACCCAACTTGACAAGACTAGCTCTCCGCGGGAATCCGCGGTGTACTCCAAGTAACTGAATCTGACGACTTGACCTGGAGCGGAGGTATTGATCTGGCCTAGGTGATCAGTCGAATCAGCGAAGGGAGTGATGATGCCGAAGACAAAGATCTAGCTCGGCATGAAAGTCATGATGGCGCCGCTCGCCGATCTTAATTCCCATCAAATCTCCGCGATTACGTAGTAGGACCTGTATGGGCCACCAATGACGGAGTCGAATCCGACAGATCTGAGGTAGGGGGTCCCGAGCTAGTAGTCTTGACACGATGGTAACAGGAGCACGGGTTTTACCCAGGTTCGGGCTCTCCTTTGATATAAAACCCTACATCATGACTTGTGTTTGTATTAATTTGGGATGGAGTACAAAGTACATACATGTGATCTACTGTGAGATACTTGGCTGTCGTTTATGAGCCCTAGCTCTCGGTTATATATAGGTACCGGGGCATCTAGGGTTACAACCTAGTTGACTAGGTACTAGGGGAATATGTCGTAGACGACCTCTAATGTATTGAAGTACGCGTCATGTCTTTAGGAACCTCTCTTTTATACGGCATGGGACTCCTGACGTGGCCCACTGGTGAACCGATATGGGGTCCTCGGTCCGGCCCACCTGGCCAAAAGATGACATGGTGAATTGTTGGAAATATGCCCTAGAGGCAATAATAAATGGTTATTATTATTATATTTCTTTGTCCATGGTAATTGTCTATTTATCATGCTATAATTGTATTGTCCGGAAATCGTAATACATGTGTGAATACATAGACCACAACGTGTCCCTAGTAAGCCTCTAGTTGACTAGCTCGTTGATCAACAGATAGTCATGGTTTCCTGACTATGGACATTGGATGTCATTGATAACGGGATCACATCATTAGGAGAATGATGTGATGGACAAGACCCAATCCTAAGCATAGCATAAAAGATCGTGTAGTTTCGTTTGCTAGAGCTTTTCCAATGTCAAGTATCTTTTCCTTAGACCATGAGATCATGCAACTCCCGGATATCGTAGGAGTGCTTTGGGTGTGCCAGACGTCACAACGTAACTGGGTGACTATAAGGGTGCACTACGGGTATCTCCGAAAGTGTCTGTTGGGTTGGCACGGATCAAGACTGGGATTTGTCACTCCGTGTGACGGAGAGGTATCTCTGGGCCCACTCGGTAATGCATCATCATAATGAGCTCAATGTGACTCAGGCGTTAGTCACGGGATCATGCATTGCGGTACGAGTAAAGAGACTTGCCGGTAACGAGATTGAACAAGGTATTGGGATACCGACGATCGAATCTCGGGCAAGTAACATACCGATTGACAAAGGGAATTGTATACGGGATTGATTGAATCCTCGACATCGTGGTTCATCCGATGAGATCATCGTGGAACATGTGGGAGCCAACATGGGTATCCAGATCCCGCTGTTGGTTATTGACCGGAGAGGCGTCTCGGTCATGTCTACATGTCTCCCGAACCCGTAGGGTCTACACACTTAAGGTTCGGTGACGCTAGGGTTGTAGAGATATGTGTGTGCGGAAACCCGAAAGTTGTTCGGAGTCCCGGATGAGATCCTGGACGTCACGAGAGGTTCCGGAATGGTCCGGAGGTGAAGAATTATATATAGGCAGTCAAGTTTCGGCCACCGGGAAAGTTTCGGGGATTACCGGTATTGTACCGGGACCACCGGAAGGGTCCCGGGGGTCCACCGGGTGGGGCCACCTATCCCGGAGGGCCCCATGGGCTGAAGTGGGAAGGGAACCAGCCCCTAGTGGGCTGGGAGCCCCCCCATCTGCCTCCCCCCATGCGCCTAGGGTTGGGAACCCTAGGGTGGGGGGGTTTCCCACTTGCCTTGGGGGGCAAGGCACCCCCTTGGCCGCCGCCCCCCACCCTAGATGGGATCTGGCCGGCGCCCCCCCCCCCCCTCCCAAGGGGGCCTATATAAAGGGGGGAGGGAGGGCAGCAACATTACAGCCTTGGGCGCCTCCCTCCTCCCCTGCTACACCTCTCCGTCTCGCAGAAGCTCGGCGAAGCCCTGCCGAGACCCGCTACATCCACCACCACGCCGTCGTGCTGCTGGATCTCCATCAACCTCTCCTTGCCCCTTGCTGGATCAAGAAGGAGGAGATGTCGCTGCACCGTACATGTGTTGAACGCGGAGGTGCCGTCCGTTCGGCACTCGGTCATCGGTGATTTGGATCACGGCGAGTACGACTCCGTCATCCACGTTCATTGGAACGCTTCCGCTCGCGATCTACAAGGGTATGTAGATGCACTCCTTTCCCTCGTTGCTAGTATACTCCATAGATGCATCTTGGTGAGCGTAGGAAAATCTTAAAATTATGCTACGATTCGCAACAGTGGTATCAGAGCAAGGTTTATGCGTAGTTACTATGCACGAGTAGAACACAAAGAAGTTGTGGGCGTTGATGTTGCCAATTCTTCTTGCCGCTACTAGTCGTTTCTTGTTTCGGCGGCATTGTAGGATGAAGCGGCCCGGACCGGCCTTACACGTACGCTTACGTGAGACAGGTTCCACCGACTGACATGCACTAGATGCATAAGGTGGCTAGCGGGTGTCTGTCTCTCCTACTTTAGTCGGAACGGATTCGATGAAAAGGGTCCTTATGAAGGGTAAATAGAAATTGGCAAATCACGTTGTGGTCATACGTAGGTAAGAAAACGTTCTTGCTAGAAACCTACAAACCACGTAAAAACTTGCAACAACAATTAGAGGACGTCTAACTTGTTTTTGCAGCATGTGTTAGGTGATGTGATATGGCCAGAAGATGTGATGAATGATATATGTGATGTATGAGATTGATCATATTCTTGTAATAGGAATCACGACTTGCATGTCGATGAGTATGACAACCGGCAGGAGCCATAGGAGTTGTCTTTATTATTTTGTATGACCTGCGTGTCATTGAATAACGCCATGTAATTTACTTTACTTTGTTGCTAAACGCGTTAGCCATAGAAGTAGAAGTAATCGTTGGCGTGACGACTTCATGAAGACACAATGATGGAGATCATGATGATGGAGATCATGGTGTCATGCCGGTGACGAAGATGATCATGGTGCCCCGAAGATGGAGATCAAAGGAGCATGATGATATTGGCCATATCATGTCACTATTTGATTGCATGTGATGTTTATCATGTTTATGCATCTTATTTGCTTAGAACGACGGTAGTAAGTAAGATGATCCCTTATGATAATTTCAAGAAAAGTGTTCCCCCTAACTGTGCACCGTTGCGAAGGTTCGTTGTTTCGAAGCACCACGTGATGATCGGGTGTGATAGATTCTAACGTTCGAATACAACGGGTGTTGACGAGCCTAGCATGTACAGACATGGCCTCGGAACACACGCAATACACTTAGGTTGACTTGACGAGCCTAGCATGTACAGACATGGCCTCGGAACACGGAGGACCGAAAGGTCGAGCATGAGTCGTATAGAAGATACGATCAACATGGAGATGTTCACCGATCTTGACTAGTCCGTCTCACGTGATGATCGGACACGGCCTAGTTAACTCGGATCATGTTTCACTTAGATGACTAGAGGGATGTCTATCTGAGTGGGAGTTCATTAAATAATTTGATTAGATGAACTTAATTATCATGAACTTAGTCTAAAATCTTTACACTATGTCTTGTAGATCAAATGGCCAACGTTGTCCTCAATTTCAACGCGTTCCTAGAGAAAACCAAGCTGAAATATGATGGCAGCAACTATACGGACTGGGTCCGAAACCTGAGGATCATCCTCATAGTAGCCAAGAAAGATTATGTCTTAGAAGCACCGCTAGGTGATGCACCAATCCCTGAAAACCAAGACGTTATGAACGCTTGGCAATCACGTGCTGATGATTACTCCCTCGTTTAGTGCGGCATGCTTTACAGCTTAGAACCGGGTCTCCAAAAGCGTTTTGAGAAACATGGAGCATATGAGATGTTCGAGGAGCTGAAACTGGTTTTTCAAGCTCATGCCTGGGTCGAGAGATATGAAGTCTCCGACAAGTTCTTCAGCTGTAAAATGGAGGAGAATAGTTCTGTTAGTGAGCACATACTCAGAATGTCTGGGTTGCACAACCGCTTGACTCAGCTGGGAGTTAATCTTCCGGATGACGCGGTCATTGACAGAATCCTTCAGTCGCTTCCACCAAGCTTCAAGAGCTTTGTGATGAACTACAATATGCAGGGGATGGAAAAGACCATTCCTGAGGTATATTCGATGCTGAAATCAGCGGAGGTGGAAATCAGAAAAGAACATCAAGTGTTGATGGTGAATAAAACCACTAAGTTCAAGAAGGGCAAGGGTAAGAAGAACTTCAAGAAGGACGGCAAGGGAGTTGCCGCGCCCGGTAAGCCAGTTGCCGGGAAGAAGTCGAAGAATGGACCCAAGCCTGAAACTGAGTGCTTTTATTGCAAGGGAAGTGGTCACTGGAAGCGGAACTGCCCCAAATACTTAGCGGACAAGAAGAAGGCCGGCAACACCAAAGGTATATGTGATATACATGTAATTGATGTGTACCTTACCAGTACTCGTAGTAGCTCCTGGGTATTTGATACCGGTGCGGTTGCTCATATTTGTAACTCAAAACAGGAACTACGGAATAAACGGAGACTGGCAAAGGACGAGGTGACGATGCGCGTCGGGAATGGTTCCAAGGTCGATGTGATCGCCGTCGGCACGCTACCTCTGCATCTACCCACGGGATTAGTTTTAAACCTCAATAATTGTTATTTAGTGCCAGCTTTGAGCATGAACATTGTATCTGGATCTCGTTTAATTCGAGATGGCTACTCATTTAAATCCGAGAATAATGGTTGTTCTATTTATTTGAGAGATATGTTTTATGGTCATGCCCCGCTGGTCAATGGTTTATTTTTGATGAATCTCGAACGTGATGTTACACATGTTCATAGTGTGAATACCAAAAGATGTAAAGTTGATAACGATAGTCCCACATACTTGTGGCACTGCCGCCTTGGTCACATTGGTGTCAAGCGCATGAAGAAGCTCCATGCAGATGGACTTTTGGAGTCTCTTGATTACGAATCATTTGACACGTGCGAACCATGCCTCATGGGTAAGATGACCAAGACTCCGTTCTCCGGAACAATGGAGCGAGCAACCAACTTATTGGAAATCATACATACCGATGTGTGCGGTCCAATGAGTGTTGAGGCTCGCGGAGGATATCGTTATGTTCTCACTCTCACTGATGACTTAAGTAGATATGGGTATGTCTACCTAATGAAACACAAGTCTGAAACCTTTGAAAAGTTCAAGGAATTTCAGAGTGAGGTTGAGAATCAACGTGACAGGAAAATAAAATTCTTACGATCAGATCGTGGTGGAGAATATTTAAGTCACGAATTTGGTACACACTTAAGGAAATGTGGAATAGTTTCACAACTCACGCCGCCTGGAACACCTCAGAGAAATGGTGTGTCCGAACGTCGTAATCGCACTCTATTGGATATGGTGCGATCTATGATGTCTCTTACCGATTTACCGCTCTCATTTTGGGGCTATGCTTTAGAGACTGCCGCATTCACTTTAAATAGGGCTCCGTCGAAATCCGTTGAGACGACACCGTATGAATTATGGTTTGGGAAGAAACCTAAGCTGTCGTTTCTAAAAGTTTGGGGATGCGATGCTTATGTCAAGAAACTTCAACCTGAAAAGCTCGAACCCAAGTCGGAAAAATGCGTCTTCATAGGATACCCTAAGGAAACTATTGGGTATACCTTCTACCTCAGATCCGAAGGCAAGATCTTCGTTGCCAAGAACGGGTCCTTTCTAGAGAAGGAGTTTCTCTCGAAAGAATTGAGTGGGAGGAAAGTGGAACTTGATGAGGTGATAGTCACCCCTTCCGAACCGGAAAGTAGCGCAGCGCGGGAAAATGTTCCTGTGGTGCCTACACCGACTGGGGAGGAAGTTAATGATGATGATCATGAAGCTTCGGATCAAGTTACTGAACTTCGTAGGTCCACAAGGACACGTTCCGCACCAGAGTGGTACGGCAACCCTGTCCTGGAAATCATGTTGTTAGACAACGGTGAACCTTCGAACTATGAAGAAGCGATGGCGGGCCCGGATTCCGACAAATGGCTAGAAGCCATGAAATCCGAGATAGGATCCATGTATGAAAACGAAGTATGGACTTTGACTGACTTGCCCGATGATCGGCGAGCCATAGAAAACAAATGGATCTTTAAGAAGAAGACGGACGCGGATGGTAATGTGACCATCTACAAAGCTCGACTTGTCGCTAAGGGTTATCGACAAGTTCAAGGGGTTGACTACGATGAGACTTTCTCACCCGTAGCGAAGCTGAAGTCCGTCCGAATCATGTTAGCAATTGCCGCATACTATGATTATGAGATATGGCAGATGGACGTCAAAACGGCATTCCTTAATGGCTTCCTTAAGGAAGAGTTGTATATGATGCAGCCGGA